>NC_069396.1:4945000-5245000 GCF_027475565.1 Acinonyx jubatus
GCTGGGCCCTGGACCCCTCAACCTGCTCCGGGAACTCGCCTCCTCCACTTGCCCCGCCCCTGCCCGTGGACGCCTTCCTCCCAGCATATAAAGTGGGGGGTAGGGGGGGCGGGGAAGGAAAACAAAACCACTCCGACAAGGTGCCCCTGTGCCGTTCTGTGCCACCACTCAAGAGCCAGGGTTCTAGAAAGAGGAGGACACGTCGCCTTCAGTTACTGGATCTGAGACGCTCCCTTCTATTCACGCAGTTTTGCTTGTTTCCTTTCTATCAAAATGTATGGAGGTGATTCTGGATGGTTCGAGGGCGTGGTCTGCACAAGTGAGACTCACCTGGGAGGCAGTTTTTCAGTCCTCCCTCATTTCACTTTGCTGGCGAAAGGTGCAGGATCCCTGTGGGGTGTAACTGAGTCTGAGTCCCGGCTAAAGCTAGGTCATCTCTCCTTTTCACACAGGGGAGTATCCTGCCCAGACCTTCAGTGCACATAATGTCTAGCTAACAGGTAATTATCTTCTTGGTTTTCATTGCATTTATTTTATTATTATAAAAGAGAGAGAGAGAGACACACACACAGACACAGAATCCGAAGCAGGCTCCAGGCTCTGAGCTGTCATGTCAGTACAGAGCCTGATGTGGGGCTTGAACTCATGAACCATGAGATCATGACCTGAGCTGAAGTCAGACGCTTAACTGACTGAGCCACCCAGGCACCCCTTGGCACGTTTTTTATACATTTTTTTAAAACCACGTATTTACTATTGAGAGACAGAGAGACACAGAGCATGAGAGGGGCAGAGAAAGAGGGAGACACAGAATCCGAAGCAGCCTCCAGGCTCCAAGCTGTCAGCACAGAGCCTGATGCAGGGCTCGACCCCATGAACCGTGAGATGATGACCTGAAACGAAGTCGGATGCTCAACAGACTGAGCCACCCAGGCGCCCCTGACCTTGGCTATTTGTCAACACTGTGGCAATGAACATGGGAGCCCAGTGATCTCTCCAAGATCCTGGTTTCAGTTTCTTTGGGTAAGTACCCAGAAGTGGGGTTGCTGGATAACATATAAGGTCCAGTTTTAGTTTTTGGAGGGCCCTCCCTCTGTCTGTGAGCAGCACTGTTGATGGAGACTGTGGGCCAGGCAGTTGGACCGGTGGCCAGTTGTTAAGATCCGTTGGTGCTGTAAACTTCCCACCCCACCCGCCCCCTTTTCTCTGCTGCTAGCTGTCCCCAGACCCTTCAGCTGTGCTGATCCCCTCGGTGTTCTTGGCAGGACAAGACATGAGTGTCAGTGTCCCGCAAAGCTGGGAAGCAGTGTTTTGGGGGCAGAGAAGATATGTGGATTTGGAGGTCTCAGCCCTGAGCTGGGCTGCCTTGGGGGAGGGGTAAAGTGACACTCTTATCTCTTCAATGCATCTCTCCTCTGTTGTTGTTGTTGTTGTTGTTGTTTTTTTGCACCACTGAAATGCTGGAACATTTCAGGCATATTTCTGGGCTCCCCAAAACATGTTCTCATCTGTGAATGGAGGTTAAAATTGGTGTTTCTATGGCGGGGTTGGGCGCGGGTGGATGGGGAGACATATAAGGACTGGTATCTCTCGTTCTGCCATTTTGCTATTGACTTTCATTGTTACTTTAGCGCATCCCAAGGGATACTGGCTTCTCATTCATGGTAAGAATATACAATTTTCTTGGAAAATACATGAATTTAAGCAAAAATTATCAATTTAAAATTATACAGTTTAAAACTGTAGTTGCCCTTGGTAGGACGGGTGCATTGGGATGGTGGGATTTGCAGAGGTCGTAGAGAGACATCGTTCAATCATGAAGATGTTCTTACGGATTAAAGTTCAGCAGCTGCTGGCCTCAGAGAAGACAGGGGAGCAAAGGGGAAAGAGGTGGTGCTTGCTGTGAAATTGCACATCATTCCATCCTTTGGGAAGGGGAAGCAGGAGGACATATTTGCTGAACCACCCTACCAATGTGACAATTGTAACATTGGAACATCGAACCCATTTTCCTTGGGGACATATCTCCAGAAGGATAGTGGGGAATTTCTGCAGGTTCCAAATACCCCTTTTGTACAGGACAAGCATTCAAGGTAACCCTCCGGAGGGAAGACGCGGCCCTGCTGGCCCAGGGAGGGGGCAGGGCAGGGTTTTCAGGATCTTGCTTGCTGAGGAGCAAAAGTGGGGCCCTGTTTTGGAGAGGGGCGTGTAGTTCTGGCAAGTTTAATTTAGAAACGCCTTCGTCCAGGTACCAGTGCTCCCGGCTTGGATTCCCGTGTGAAAAGCAAGTTTTGCTGGGATCTCTGGAGTGTGCCCTGGGGAGCATCCCTGGATCCTTTGTCTTGTGCACAAAAGCAGGGGAAGGTCTCTTGCGAGGCTGTTTCCAAAAGAACAGAAAATCGCTTTTATGGAGAACAATGGTACGTATGATCAGGGGTGTTCGCGATCCGTCTTGAAGTGTTTTGCTTTGGGTTTGGAGTGTCAGTTTACGTTTCTCATGCTCATTTGTGGCAATTTTCTGAATTAGCGTCTCCATGATTGGCTGCCAAGGAATCGCTTTCCTATTTATTTACCCAAACTAGCAATTTCCTGGAGACAGATGCCCGGGGAGGAAGGAGACATGTCAGGAAGACTGTGACTTGCCGGTTCGGTTTTCTTCAGCTTCACTCACCGTGTCCTGCCAGTTTGTCTCATCACCATCAATTTCATGTACTGTGTGTGAGGGTACAGCCTCGGTGGTTTCTTCCGGGTGACAGGTGGGTGGTGCTGTCTCAGGGTAGAGTGGAAAAGCGCCCGTGCTGGAGTCACGCACGCGGCTCACTAGGCAAGACCTAGCATGAGATCGTTTTAACTCGTGAGCCCCCTCTTATCATTGTACAGTGGAGACAAGGTCTATTCCAACATTCCATGAATTATATGATATACGTAATGTATAATGATGTTCCATATAAATTACATATGTATAATAGGTGTATACCTACCTACATACTTACAAATGTAAATACCTACCTACCTACATATGTAAATTATCTGGTCTGTAGCAGGCAGTTAATTACATTTTTAAAAATGTTCATTTATTATTTTTGAGAGAGAGAGAGAGAGAGAGAGAGAGAGACAGAGTGCGAGTGGGGGAGGGGCAGAGAGAGGGAGACACAGAATCGGAAGCAGGCTCCAGGCTCTGAGCTGTCAGCACAGAGCCCGACGCTGGGCTCGAACCCATGAACCGTGAGATCGTGACCTGAGCTGAAGTCGGACACTTAACCGAGTGAGCCACCCAGGCACCCCGCGTAGGAGGCACTTATTAAATATTACCACCTTTCTTCTCTTTTGTTAAGGACCTCCCTAAAGGAATCCTGCTTGCTTTCTATCATCTATCAATCAATCAATCAATCAATCTGGTTTGTTTCTATCCATTTCTCTCTCAATCGCTCCCTTATCTTTGTCTATCCGTATCTGTCTCTGTCTGCCCATCATCTGTATCCATTTATCTATGTATATACTTATCCCCATACCTACCGATCTATATTCACCCAATCTATTATTCTTTCTATCATCTATCATCTATCTTATCAATCATCTATCATCTATCTTATCAATCATCTATCATGTATCTATTATCTATCTATCTATCTATCTATCATCTATCTATCATGTATCATCTATCTGTTTTTCTCAAATCAGAGGGATCTGACTGTTATGAACGAGGAAGGGGGAAGAGTTAACTATCAGGAAGGCAGCACTTGGTTTTAGCCTTGGCCTTTCAACATTATAGGCCATCCAGAGCACCATTTAAACAAATATCCCTTTTGCTCTGCCACTGTGTTGAAACTGTACTAAAGACAGTCTAAGACCGAGGACACACTTAAAAATCCCAGATAACCTTTATTTAAATATTTCACAAATAAGTTACAAGTTTCTGTGCAACTACATGGTAAATAAAATGCTGATTTACGTCTCCAAGACCCTGAGCAATTCAGCAGCTCGAGCCCAAAGGAACGGCACTACCATAGAATTAAACATTTTAAAGTGATACACTTTTATCCCTTTTGAGTGTTTATGATAAAAATCTGTTTGAAATTTTTGAAAATTTTTATCTTGGGAGGATACATAATATTTACCACCAGAACGGTGTTGATGTGGGTATGACATCACAGACTATTTTTCATATGGCCTTCATTTCCAACTCTTCAATAATCTAAATCTATGTATATTATAAAGAATGGCTTTGCTTTCTAAAGGAAAAGCTTTGAAAAAAGCAGCAGAAAATGGAAATTTTCAGCTTATACTTACAGTGCTTCTAAAAGCCACTTTCTCAAAGGCTTCATAGCTTCATGGTGAAATTTATTGTGGTCTTATTACACCTGCTTCTTTTCACCAAATCCCTACCAACCAGCTGGTGCAAGCCCAACAAAATGGTTCGAAGGCTTATCAAGCTCAGCAGCCCTCCAATGATTAATATGATGATAGCGATGTAGCACGAGCGATAGGAAGAGACTTTTCTGCTTACGGAGTTTGATGAATATCTAAGTTGTTTCTGCTCATAGGCTTATTCTTCAGTTATGCAATTAAAGTTCTTATCTGAAGTCCTTGTTCACAGGCTCGATGCCACCATTTTCTTCTGTGTCTACATATTTTGTATATGCTTCGATATAAACACAGTCAACGCTACAGCATTTTTTTTTCCAGTAGTGGGCTAATCCATCAGCAATAGGAGATCTAAGAAGGGCAACACATTTTACGTACAAAAGAAGTGTTTGTTGCTGTGGATGAACTATTATGAAAGCATCTAACCACCATTTTATGAGAAGTTCCAACTCTCAACAGGCAGTTAAGAAGACGGATACATCATCTTTGTGAAAGGTGCAGCCAGATCATTGATGATGATGGTGACGGTGGTGGTAATGGCGATGATTTATTACTCAGTGGTTAAACACAAAAGCTAGGTCATTCTTTCTCAGTGCTCACCTTTATCTTGGTGTGATTCACCTGTCGGTTAGTGCTTCAGAAAACTTGATATGAAGAGGTTAATGTTCATTAAACATTAAAACAAAATTAAAACATTACAAAACCATTAGAAAAAAATAGAGGTGCTTGGAGATACTTTAGTTTGTTTGTAGCTGAGCTCAGGGCAAGTTCCTGAACGCCCTACCCTCTTTCTCCCTCGGCTCTCCCTCCCCCCCGTTGGTTTGGGCATGACTGGGTACTTGGGAGGACACAAGTGTACTTTGGGCTACCTGAGATATCTAATTAACCTTGTGGGAGTCCCTCATGTACCTTCACACAAGCCATGGGAGGGAAAGGAGGGAATACTGAAGAAGAGTCTATCTTGCGCAGTAGACATTTCTAAGCTTTAGTATGAATTGAGAATGGTGTTCACAGTTCTTGACCGAAAGCTCTTAGAACCAAGAAGTAGCAGCAGGTCTATTTGCTCGGTCTGGATGGATAGCCCTGCTAACTGAGGCTTCAGACTAGGGTTTTCTGGTCTGAGGGAGACACTTTGTGTGGTTTTACTGCACGGTTGGGAGGGGCGCTGTGGCCGAGTGGGAACCACAGGTGCCCCGGAGCAAAACGGGCTGGGTTCTCGTTCTGGAGGCCACTTACCTTGGGCAAGCCAAGAGTCACGGCAGGTACATCCATGTGAAACGATGTGCATTTGGAGGAAGAGGCAGTGTTGAAGGTAACTTTTTTCGAAATTAGAAAATGGTCGCGCGTTTTTGTTGAAACAAAGTATCAGAAATAAGTTATCGTGTGTAAAGCGGGGAGGAAAGATTTTTAATCAAGGTGGTTGATGTATTAATAAAACAGTGGAGAAAGTGCGACTGTCCACTCAGCGGAAATAAAATCCTCGGTTTTGTGCTCAGCGATCGAGAAAAGCAATTTCTGGCTTTTACTTTTTTGGTTTTTAATAACTCAGACTAAAATAAAATGCATTGGTAATAACGAGATAATGCTTTGATTTCAATGAACAATGTAAATGTGTTCTAGCAAGTTAGAAAACATTCTGCAGTTCAGGAAATGCTACCACTTTGGTTTCAAAGAGTTGGTCTTTCTTTTTCTTTTTTTTTTTTTTTTTTAAGGATTAGAAAGAAGTACACTCTAGAAATCCGTCTGTCCTGATGAGAACTCTGGGGACAGGGGGTGTACTTAAGTAGGGGAAAATTAAGATATATTCTACTTGCTAAGGAAGTATGCACTTGATTCCTCTTTTCCGGTGTCCTAAGCCAAGTTAAGCCAAGGGTTTGATTTGCAAAGTGCGGGAGAGGCTTGAGAGAGGAGACTTGTTCGTTTCAGTGAATGGGCCACTCGACAGCCGTATTTCTCCCGGGGGATAGTCCAGGTTCATGAAGGAGGGTGAGCTTTCTGATGGTTGGTTAGCTAGCCTCTGGGCCAGGCTGCTGCCCACCTGGCCGTCTGAAGATGCTCCTCGGCTCGTTTCTGGCGTGAGCATTCTCGCCCTGCCTTGCAGGAAGCCGGAAGGGAGGTTCGCCAGGGAGACACGAGCCTGCGTGCTATAAAGCCCGAAGAGGAAATCTCGTGAAGTGTGAGCGTGCAGGCTTGGGTCCCCTGCCCCTGGGCCCACTCCATGCCCCTGGTGGACAACCTATCTGCCATATTTGGGATGTAGCACCTTCTGACTGACCACCGGGCTCGTTCAAGAGAAATATACCCATGCTCTGGGACTGTAGGCGCATGGTTGCGACTGCGTGTCGTGCAGTCATCAAGGTGAGGACGATCTCGCTCCTGAGTATGTGGTCGTCTTCACAGCCGACTGCAAGGTGCTCAAATCGTTCATAGGATGGACAGGATGAGTGCGTCGCCCAGGCTGTGAGTGCGTGCTTCTGGCTTTACAGACGCACTCTCCACTAACAGGAGGTGTACGGGGAACCCCAAATGACCAGTCAAAAAATGTGAACCCGCACGGAGGCAAGACCTCGTATCGGCAACATCAGACACAACATAGAAATCAGAGAAGAGCTACTGTCCAGCCGTTTTAACCACCAATACCCATTTATTTTAATGGAAAAAAAAAATCTCTGCATTCTATATGCTCCAAAAAGACTTACTATTGAAACAAATACAATATATGGAACTCTATCTGCATAATTTCACTACAATAAAGACAACAAAGGACTCCTACTTCCTATCGAAGGCGAACTGAGAAACACAGGTGCAAACGTGGATTGCGTAAGAAAGCGTGGGTGTGCATGTGTGTGCACGTGTGTGCGTGTGGTTAAAACCTTTAGTAAGCAACTGTATTAAAATATGCTAAGACACTTACCTTACCCTAGTTTGTGGCGCGCTCTAATAAGAAGCCACGGGCTGTCACTAGTTTTGTCTGATAGAAAAATTTGGCGTGAGCTTGGATGGTCCTCTACAGTTTATCAACGAGAAGATCATCTTAGTACGGGTTCTAGCTTTTCTCTTAGTTTTACATGCTCACAGAATAAAAATCAATTACTTCTCATACATAATGAACATCTTTTATTTTCAGGTTTGCAAACAACGGTAGTCGGTTCACACAAAAGGGTACTTTTAAAACTACCTGTGTTTAGTCTATTTTACGCCTGTATATATGAAACAAACAGTGTGTATGTGCATAAAGGTATGTCTATACATGTGGGCATATATGTGTATACACGCGGTTCCTGCTGACTGCCTCCCGTGCACGTAGGACCCCCACCATGAGACGTGCAATTGTACGTACATCGGGGAGAGAGAGATTCTCCGCCATGATCCGCGTCCTCGTAAGAATCCGTGGGACTGGATTCAGGACACGTACAAATGCAGACAGATGCCCACGAAATAATATTTGAGCCCTTTTCTTGGCGTTTGATGGTAAAGTTTGCTGCTCTGCTCCTCTCCGCTTTTTCTGAGGATCACGGCATAGGATGGCAGTGAAAAATTGGTTGCAATCCTTTACTGGAGAGGAAGGACTTCTGTCTGTGCTCTCCCTCTCTGCAGACCTGCCTGGCTGGTCGTGGCAGTGTTCGCACCGAACGGGACTGCGCAGGAGCGTCGGCTCTGGGGTCTGTACTAATGCCCAGCTTGATGCTGAGGCCCTGGGCGGGGGGGAGGGGGGGGGCAGCTGCATCACTTCCATCCTTTATTTGTGTGTAACCTCTCAATATCAAAACTAGGCTCCTTCTGTATAGTTTCTCTCTATAAATACTGTGTATATACACATACAGATACTCACACATGTACAAATACTAACCCACAGACGAAGCTGTATGTGTGGAAAGCTGACTAGCAACATGGCAACACATCAGAAAAAGTAGTCATTGTTCCTGCTCCCTGCTCCCAGAAGGTCAAGTTGTACGCCATGATCTTTCAACGTTCGGGGAAATTCAGAAGATTCCGCTAATTAAAGGAGAAAGGAAGATTCTGCCAGAATGGTGAAGAACAGACCCAGTGGTATCGCAAAGAAAACAAAAATCTGGAACAATTGAGGCCTAGTTGTGAAGTTCGAGAGCTGTAAACTGCAATCTTCAGATTTGGATGGTTGTTTTTTCTCTTTTTCTTTTTCTTTTTCCTGTTGCTATGGAAACGTGGTAGTCAAGCTTCGGATGTCAGGAGTTCTCACAGACCTGAATGGAAAAGATTCAGAGCGAAGTCAAGGAATATCGCAACTTGATTGAAAACGTTTTAGCTAAATGTGAGATAAATGGCTGATAAGAGGTGATAAACACATTCATAAACACGGCACTGCCTTGGGGAAGAGAAGGGATAGCTCTGGTGGTTTATGTCTTAAAAAGCAGGATCTGTCTGAAAACGCCAATGCCAAGCCCTTCATCTCAGACTGACCAGCGGTGACGATCTCTGCGACGTTGAGCCCTGTCCCTTGCGCCTTAGCCCAGAACCTGGATGTCTTATGGACAAGTTGACGTGGTAACTTAGAGATTGATGATTATCATCCCAGAAATTAATTTTTGGTCACAGAGAAGAGTGAGAGAGCTGTTAGTGGTTCTGCAGACACGGCGTATGACTCCTGTGGCTGTGGTGACAAAAGACCACTTAGTGCTTAGAGCTTAGTGGCTCAAAATACCAAAACTTAGTCTCTTACAGTTCTGGAAGTCGGAAGTCCAAAATGCGTCTTAGAGGGCTAGAGTCAAGGTGTTGGCAAAGCTGTGCTCCTTTTGGGGGCTCCAGCAGAGAAGCCGCTTCCTTGCCCTTTCTGGCTTCCAGAAGCCCCCCTGTATTTGGCTCATGACCCCTTCCTCCAGCTTCACGGCCTGGACTGTCTCATCCGAGAGTACTGTTGTCACCAAAACTGTGGTTATTCTCTAAGATGTACACCAGCCTGGGTCTCCCCTCTGCCTGATAATAGCACGAGCTTGGTTCTCTGCTGTTTTTGCTTTATTATTAGTATAATATCTTGGGTTTGTACAGGGGAATGGTACCACTAAAACTCATGATATAATCAAAGAAATAAAAATGTGTAAAGGTCAACCTACGACAGAAGTGTAGTTCCTGCTGGAATGAACCGAAGGCTAGAATATAGTAGATTAATTCCGTAAAGCTTGGGCCCTTTCATTCAAAACGTGCCGAGGAGCTGACTGGGGTATAAAACACACCTAATTCTGTACCCCGTTGCTTTCAGAGGTGAATCCTATCCTTTATCTGCTTGGAAAATTTAAAACAGCTTCTCTACAACCAGATACAAGTCTTTGTAATGTGACTCAAATATAAGCAAGATGATACCGAGAAAGTTAAGGCTGTTTTAATAACACTAATTCGGGTGCAGTTTTTGGATGTTACTTCCTACACCCAGGGATATTTACATTGTTTGACGGGTGAGTTTCTTTGCAGTTAGGCATCTCCCCAACTCATTTAATTTCCCTTTTTGGCTGGCTTTTTCACTGTCCTTGTCACCATTATCTTAAACTCCAGTTACTCAGACTGGAGCAAATGGTATTTGCAGATTCACCCACGTTTGAAGAAAGACTCGAAAGGAACAGATTAAATGGCATCCTGAATTTTATTTAAAAATATTTTCCAGGGGCGCCTGGGTGGCTCAGTCGGTTAAGCGGCCGACTTCGGCTCAGGTCACGATCTCACGGTCCATGAGTTCGAGCCCCGCGTCGGGCTCTGGGCTGACGGCTCAGAGCCTGGAGCCTGCTTCCGATTCTGTGTCTCCCTCTCTCTCGGCCCCTCCCCCGTTCATACTCTGTCTCTCTCTGTCTCAAAAATAAATAAAACGTTAAAAAAAAATTAAAAAAAAAATATTTTCCAGTGTGGTACCATGACTTAAAATAATTTTGGTCATTGAGGACAAAAAAAATTTGACTGAATAAAACCCACTAGGAACACCTGGGTGACTCAAGTCAGTGAAGCGTCTGACTTCAGCTCAGGTCATGATCTCACGGTTTGTGAGTTCAAGCCCCGCATCGGGGTCTGTGCTGACAGCTCAGAGGCTGGAGCCTGCTTCAGATTCTGTCTCCCTCTCTTTCTGCCCCTTCCCCGCTTGCTCTCTGTCTCTCTGTGTCTCAAAAATAAACAAACATTAAATGTTTTTTTTTTTTTTAAACCTTACTAAATTAAACAAGTCTCCACTCACGGTTCAAATGAATTTAGAATGTCACAGAAGGGTCCTACCTCTGAGGGCTGTTGACTTGATTACATGAGATAGTCTACACAATTTATGTGAAGCTCTTGGCTTTGTTTGTGGGTGGCACTTAGAAGCCCTAGGAGGTCCACTGTCACTGTCCGTGGAGCCCACCGCTTTGAGGGACCACAGATCCTCTGCAAAGATGACTCAGAACCACCTGGGGGCAGAGGACAGCCTGCTTCATCTGGGTTTGGTGTTTCCCCAGGCCCTGTCTCTGCCCATAACACATGTCACCATAAAAAGGAACAAAATATTGATGTACTCAATGACACGGACTGTACGATTCCATTTACAGAGAATTCCAGAAAAGGCAAGAAAGCACTCAGAGAAGGCAGATCAATGGGGGTCTGGATTCAGGGGAGGGGATCAAGAACAAAGGGCATAAAGAAGCCAGCCGGACCTTGGTTGTTGGTGTGGCTACACAAAACTCATCCAACTGTACCCTTAAAATGGGTGAATTTTATAGAATCCAAGGAACACCTTAACACAAAGCATTAGAATGAAAAGTATTGTCAGTGGCCGTTTTGCTCATCTTGGTCACGTCTTTCAACTTCTTCACTGTGATCGAGATTACAGTTCAATTCCCTCTCCTTGCCGAAGAAGAGACATTTCATTTTGGTACTTGCTAATATGGTTCACCTGAACTGTCTTTTTATATTCTTGCTATTGCTGATTAATTAAGCCTAAAACAATGTTCAAAAGGCTTTGAGGATGATATGCTTCCCTGGAGTTGCCTGTGGCACACGACACAGAGCCCTGCGAACCGCCCCCCAGACATAGGCTAGTAGAGACGTGAGCTTGCCTCGTCGGGAGGGTCCTAGGGGGAGCATTTAAGCATCTCTTCGGTGCCATCAACAGATACCTTCAACAACAAAATTGGCAGTAAAATTAATTTCATTTACATTTTTTACTACTTTCAATGTCATTAGTTTTATTTCCTTCAGTTTTAGCCGTCAAAGACGAAAGTGCAGACCTCTCGGTTCACTTCTCATTGCGATAAAGCCTTCTATGGTATCGTAACAAGGTGAAATGTTTTCATTACTTTTCTTCCATGAGGAGGCGGTCTAATGGTGGAAGCTGGCCTCACTGCTTACTCACCCGGGGAACTTTCAGAGCACCTTCTCATCTATAAAATCTCTAGGCCAATGAAGGAAACAAAAAAGCCATGGAACATCAGGATGTTTGGTTAATGGTAGTCTACCTGGATCCGAATATTATTTGAGGAGAGGAGAAAAAAAAATATCCCCCGCCACGTTGTATGATGAGCTCACTGCAGTTTTATGAGCAATGCTGTAATGGAGGTGTTCGCACACTTTTCCTGTAAGGGGCCAGATGGTAAGTATCTCCACTCTGCAGGCCACAGAGCCTCTGTGGCACCTGCTCAACTCTGCCGTGTTGCAGCAGCAGGCAGGCAACGTGTAAGTGAACGGCTATGGCTGTGTTCCAATAAAACTTTATTTACAAAAACAGGAATTGGGCCACGTTTGACCCTTGGACAGTAGTTTGCCGACTCCTGATTCAAAGAAACATCAAGCAGAGTCTACCAGATCCCGAAATTCTTTCAAGGACTATGGCTGAGGCAGGAAGTTATTACCCTTGCACTTTATAATCTAGTTGAGTGCTTGTAAACACCACTCCCCCACCACCTCCACCTAACTTAGTGTTTTAGGCCCATTTCTGTGCAGTCTCTCGTCAGTATCATGTTAATAGCTACACAGGTGGGTTGGCCACTTTGAGTTCTGCTCTTACGAAAGAGTGGCATGCCCCACGGTTACTTATTCCTGCTAGCTCTAACCCAGCTCCTCAGACATCTTATTAGCAAAGTCCTTGTCAGGAAGAACCTCTCCGGCTAGGTATATAATACCACAAGAACCATTATATTTGGCAGGCTCTAATTAAGTGAACAGTATTAAATAACCTTATGCCTTTAATATAGGGACAGACGGAGATTCTTTCTGAAGTCAAGCAGGTGAGCGTTAATACCTGTTCTTGACTCTTTTTTGGGCTGATACTACCCGGGTTGTGCAAAACATCAGAGGGCTAACCGAGTACCTTTCCAGCTGTGGAGAAAGATTCAGAGCTCCCTTCTGAGGATGATTTTGACGTTACCTCCAGGGGCCTCACCGACAGTGGGGAGGCTGAGTGCTGCGAGGTAGGACGGCTCTTTTTGTGAGAACAAACAGCACACCTGACATTTCATAGTACGCACGCATCTGTCTTTTCTCGATGACACTGTTTTGGGTATAAAATGAACATGAGCTCTGGGGCACCTGGGTGGCTCCGTCGGTTGAGTGTCCGACTTTGGCTCAGGTCACGATGTCACAGTTCATGGATTCGAGCCCCACATCGGGCTCTGTGCTGACAGCTCGGAGCCTGGAGCCTGCTTCGGATTCTGTGTCTCCCTCTCTCTCTGCCCTTCCCCTGCTTGCACTCTGTCTCTCTCTCAAAAATAAATAAACATTCAAAAAAAATTTTTAAAAATGAACGTGAGTTCCTTAGGAGTTACCTGGCAATTCTGCCGTGGAGTTGTTGTGATCCTAGCGGTCAGCTGAGAGAGAAGTGGGCAATCTTTGGGGACCTGCTCACCAATGGCCTCTGTAGGCCTTGAGTTTCTAAAGTAGGGGGCCCAGAAAAATTCCTTGTTGATAAGAAGAAAGTACTGCCCCGTTATTTATATTCCTTTTAGTCTACACAAATAGGTTAAGTTGTACTGATTTTCATATATGGATTGGGAGTAGCAGGCACGTGTATTTAGTATTAAAAATACTGTGTAAATATATGCACACACTAGGTCTGTGTGGAGGCCACTGTCACCTTGGATGTGGGTTCCACAGGCTGGATGGGCCTGGGAATGTGTATTTCAACACGCACAGGTAGGAAGTCTCCATTTTATGTTTTTTAAGAAAAGTTTTTTTTAATGTTCATTTCTGAGAGACAGAGTGCGAGCAAAGGAGGTACAGAGAGAGAGAGGGAGACACAGAACCCAAGGCAGGCTCCAGGCTCTGAGCTGTCAGCACAGAGCCCGACATGGGGCTTCAACCCACGAGCTGTGAGATCATGACCTGAGCGGAAATCAAGAGTCAGACGCTTAACCGGCTGAGCCACCCAGGCGGCCCTCCTCGTGGGGCTTTTACTGCTTTGCCCCGCACCTCTCTCTGCGGACTCACTGTGGTCCATGTGCTCCCACTTCCAGGTGGCAGGCGTGCTCCCTGTGGGCCTGCCGTGCTTATCCAGAAGGCCCTGTTTGACCATCAGTCTCTTCTGACCTGCCGTTGGACCTAAACCCCACTTCTAAGGGCCGGTGTCTCTCTCCATGATGACTCTCTCGATCTTGGCTGCCGTGTCACAGTCATGGGCGGAGATCCCTGCTGCGGCCATTGATGCATAGCCGTGCAGGCTGCTTCCCCCTCGGTGGTGATGACCGCCACCTCCTGATTGACTGTGACGCCGTCCTCAGATCGGAGGGCACCTGCACGTGTGATCTGTGCCCCACAGCAGAGTGCCCTCCTCTTCATCGTCTTTCACAAGCAGCCGTTCATGAGAAGGCAGTGGGTTTTCCAGAGCGTAAACGGCTCACTGCACGTGGCTCTCATCCTTGTCGTTGTCATACTCCATTGTCACCAGAGTATGAACCCCCCCAAAGTTCCTGCATCTGACCCCCTATTCCCAACAACAAACCCAGGTGCACACACAGCATCCGAATATAGGTGCCGGCCTCACAACTCACCTAAGCGATTCCTCGTCTCTCGGGATGATGTGCCATCAGCTTGCTCTCGTGTTTGGTCCACACTCAGAGCTGCCCCTTCACTGCAGCAGGAAGCGGCAGTGGCTGGAATAAGGCGCCTGTCAGAGCTCCTGGGGCCCCAGAAGGTTGAGTCCCCCCCTCCAATAGCATCATGTAGCTGGACAATTCCCACACACTCTGTCTGCACAATGTCGGGATTCCTCCCCCACCTTTTTCTCCCCCTTCCCCTAACCCCATGGTCTTCTGTTAAGTTCCTCAGGATCCACATAAGAGTAAAAACATATGGTATCTGTCTTTCTCTGTATGCCTTATTTCACTTAGCATCACACTCTCCAGTTCCATCCACGTGGTACAAAAGGCCAGATTTCATCCTTTCTCATTGCCACGTAGTATTCCATTGTGTATATAAACCACAATTTCTTTATCCATTCATCAGCTGATGGACATTTAGGCTCTTTCCATAATTTGGCTATTGTTGAAAGTGCTGCTCTGAACATTGGGGTACAAGTGCCCCTATGCCTCAGCACTCCTGTATCTCTTGGGTAAATTCCTAGCAGTGCTATTGCTGGGTCATAGAATAGATCTAGTTTTAATTTTTTGAGGAACCTCCACACTGTTTTCCAGAGCGGCTGCACCAGTTTGCATTCCCTCCAACAGTGCAAGAGGGTTCCCGCTTCTACACAGCCTCGCCAGCATCTATAGTCTGATTTGTTCATTTTGGCCTCTCTGACTGGCGTGAGGTGATATCTGAGTGTGGTTTTGATTTGTGTTTCCCTGATGAGGAGCGATGTTGAGCATCTTTTCATGTGCCTGTTGGCCCTCCGGATGTCTTCTTTAGAGAAGTGTCTGTTGATGTTTTCTGCCCACTTCTTCACTGGATTATTTGTTTTTTGGGTGTGGAGTTTGGTGAGTTCTTTATGGATTTTGGATACTAGCCCTTTGTCCGATATGTCATTTGCAAATATCTTTTCCCATTCCGTGGGTTGCCTTTTAGTTTTGTTGGTGTTTCCTTTGCTGTGCAGAAGCTTTTTATCTTCATGAGGTCCCAGTAGTTCATTTTTGCTTTTAATTCCCTTGTCTTTGGAGATGTGTCAAGTAAGAAATTGCTGAGACTGAGGTCAGAGACGTTTTTTCCTGCTTTCTCCTCTAGGGTTTTGATGGTTTCCTGTCTCACATTCAGGTCCTTCATCCATTGGAGTTTATTTTTGTGAATGGTGTAAGAAAGTGGTCTAGTTTCATTCTTCTGCATGTTGCTGTTCAGCTCTCCCAGCACCATTTGTTAAAGAGATCGTCTTTTTTCCACTGGATATTCTTTCCTGCTTTGTCAAAGATTAGTTGGCCATACTCTTGTGGGTCTAGTTCTGGGGTTTCTATTCTATTCCATTGGTCTATGTGTCTGTTGTTGTGCCAATATCATGCTGTCTTGATGGTTACAGCTTTGTAGTTGAGGCTGAAGTCTGGGATTGTGATGCTTCCCGCTTTGGTCTTCTTCAATGTTACTTTGGCTATTCGGGGTCTTTTGTGGTTCCATACAAATTTTAGGATTGCTCTAAAACATTTTTTTAAACATTTATTTTATTTTTGAGAGAGAGACAGAGCACAAGTCAGGGAGAGGCACGGAATCCGAAGCAGGCTCCAGGCTCAGAGCTGTCAGCACAGAGCCCGACGTGGGGCTCAAACTCATGAACCGTGAGATCATGACCTGAGCTGAAGTCGGACACTTAACCAACTGAGCCCCCCAGGCACCCTGGAAGTCTCCATTTTAAAACCCCCCTGGCAGTCTAGAGTAGCTGATGAGTGAACAGCATCCTGCCATGTGCCTTGGTTCTTCAAAGCAACGTCATCGAGAGTCAGGCTTTGCTATCGTGTAACTGGGTTTATGGTGGGTGATGTGTGTGAGTGGCCACTCAATTACTTTCTCTCCTCTCTGTGTACACACCCACATGCACCCACACAACACTTTTTTCTTTACGATCACACGCGAACTACTCCTTGCTAGTTTATCCAGGCTCTGCTAGATGTGAGTTCCAATTCTGCCTCGAAACCAGACCCAGCGCGGGGCTTGCCATCTGCCTAGCACTCCCTTGAGAAGCTGGTGGAAAACAGATTCCAGGTTACTGCAATAGCGTCGATCGTCGAAGGGCACCGTAAATAATCATCGCGTGTCTGCTGATTGAGGAGTATGCTCCACAGGATTCATCCGACGGATCCTGTCTAGCAGTTGGAATGAATGCACTAGGGCAGGGGTGACTATGGCCGTTGGGCCACAGTGTGTTTGTGTGGCTCTCGAGCTGAGACTGGGTCTCAAACTTTTGTTGTGCCTGGCTGGCTCAGTTGGGTAAGCAGTGGACTCTTGGTTTTGGCTGCGGTCACGATCTCGTGGCTTGTGGGTTTGAGCCCCATGTTGGGCTCTGGGTGGACACTGTGGAACCTGCTTGGGATGCTCTTTCTCTGCCTCTCTCTGCACCTCCGATGCGTGCACGTGCTCTCTCTCTCTGCCCCTTCTGTGACGCTCTGTCTCTCAAAATAAATAAGCTCTGAAAAATGTTTTTCAGTCTTTTAAAAAGTGGTAAAAAACAAAATAACAACAACAAAAGAGTAAGTGACAAAGATCTGATGTGGTCCATAGAGCCCAAAATATTTGCCGCCCAGCCCTTTGGGGTAAAAGTGTGCCAACCCCCAAACGAGACTAACGTAGATCGATCTTGGAAAGGTAATGTGGGGAGGAACAAAGGCAAGTCACAGAACATCGTGCTCAGTATAATATGAATTACATAAGGTTTTACAAACTGCACAAAATAGAACTATAAGTGGGGTGTGTGTGTGTGTGTGTATGTGTGTGTGTGTGTGTGTGTAGTAAATGTATAAACTAACATCTGGACACACTCTAAGTCAAGATAGTATTTTCTCTGGGGAGAGAGAATAGGAAATGAAACTGGGGAGAAAAAAGGGGATTTCACCTTTACCTATAATATTTTATTTCTTGAATAAAAAGGAAGAAGAAAGAAGAAAAGAAAGAGAATATATTTTCTTCCATCTATCCTTCCTTCCTTCCTTCCTTCCTTCCTTCCATCCATCCATCCATATATCCATCCATCCATCCATCCATCCATCCATCCAATGAGACACTTCTCATTGTAAGATGTTCTCCTTGGTTTGCCTCCAGGATGCTGGCTCAGCACAGAGCTTTGTAAAGAATAAATATCTGATGTTGGAATGTGTAACTTCCTGTTGACCCCACTTACCACTGTCACCAGGATGTAGTAACTTCTGGGGCTTTTTTTCCTAACCATCAATTTCTCAAGTTCCTAATTCACAACCACCTGATAACTTCCTCCAAATATAAATACCAGAGCCCAAGTGGGTCTGAATGGCATTACCTGTATGTGAATGATTGCTAAGGTTTATGTTGGAGAGCATTCCATGCAAAGGAAATATTTGAGACATACATCTATTCATTCAATGCTCACATTTATATTACTTGGCCAAACCATTCATTTGTTTAAAATAATACATCATTATAGTACTGAGATTACCACCAGTCAGTGAAAGTATGCGTGCAATATGCATTTCTCTACTTTCCTACGGCCCAGGCTCCATCCATGAATTCTCATGACTGCTCTTAAAAAGGCACGATACCTACTTTAACCTTGCAAAAGAGAATTCTGCACACTGCAGAGAGGAATGAGGCCCTGCCGGACCGAAGACCTAATGTGGCGCATTCTTATTAGCCTAAGTTCAGTGGCGCTGGCAGGAAGTTTTTCCCATCACCCGGTCTGTGGGTTACACTGAGCGTCTTCACACATTTCCTTGGAGTGGCTGGAACCCTTTTACATGTAATACTTTCTATTATATGGACATAACCCAAGAACGAATGCTTCCTCTGGGATGAATCATGCTGACAGATATACGGGAAGCAGTGGCTTTGGGGAAGTTGCGTTTTCGTACTTGTGTGCGCCCTGGATTCGGGCTACTTACAAGCCAAACTGAAGAGAGAGGCGAGCAGGACCGAGGTCGCGCTGAAGTGGAGGGCCCCCGCCGCGTTGCAGTCCACTTTGGAGTTCTTGCAGGAGCACACTTGTATCCTGAGGTCTGTGACGTTCGTCATGGGCGGTTTCCCTGAGTCAGTCACCATGATGGGCAGGTGGTAGTTGGCTTTGTTCAGGTTTTGGAGGAGGCTTACCAGGGCGTGCGTATCTGTGGGGGACCAGAGGACCTTTGTGAGAGAGGGTTAGACTTCCCCGAATAAAAGAGTCGGGTTTTGGTGACTCAAACCACAACAAACAGGCATTGCACGTTGGTTTATAACCCTGGGAGTGTTTAAACTTAAATTCATTTGGGCACCTGGGTGGCTCAGTCAGTTAAGCGTCCAACTTCAGCTGAGGTCATGATCTCACGGTCCGTGGGTTCGAGCCCCGCATTGGGCTCTGTGCTGACAGCTCAGCGCCTGGGGCCTGCTTCGGATTCTGTGTCTCCTTCGCTCTCTGTCCCTCCCCTACTAACGTTCTGTCTCTCCATCTCTCTCAAAAATGAATAAACATTAAAAAAAATTTTTAAACTTAAATTCATTAACAGCAAATAAAAATCCAAATTTGGGTTTTCAGTTGTGCCAGCCACATCTCAAGTGTCCAGCAACCTCATGTCGCGAGTGGCCACTGCGTCGGGCAGCGTCGCATAGAACATTCCACTGCCAAGAAGTCCTGTGGCTCAGTGCTATTATTCTCTGTTTCAAAGGGACCCATTTTGTGGAGCTGACTGCATACCAAAAACTGCCCCCTGCAAATTTATGGTACTGATAAAACCATCTTTGCAAAGATCACATTCAACATCTAAACAAACTGATGTAAAAATCCACTCTCACATCATTACACCCTACGTCTTAAATATATACAATTTTTATTTGTCAGCTCAACTCTAATAGAGCTGGAACAAAGAAAAAAAGACAAAAAAAGAAAAAAAAGAAATAATCGGCTCAGAGCATTTTTACTTAAGAATCCAAGTTCAAATAATCAAAATAAATTCTTAGACCAAAAAAACTCCCAAAACAAAACAAAAAAACCCCAAAACTACCCAAACCCAAACTATCCATTTACTCTAAATGTGGGCAGGACCCACATGTGTTGCCCTGGGGTTCTATAGTCTACGTCTTTATTAGTCCTCAGCCATAGCTCTGGATTTGGGTGGGAGCCCGCAGCATAACCCCAGCACAGGGACTGAACTTTAGGCCCTTGTTTAGTGGGAATATGTGCTATGAGGCAGGCCTTGGGCAGCATGCAAAAATGGCCACCCCACATGGCCACTGTTTTTAGCCTCGGACTATTCTGTTTTCAAGTCAGTCAGATGACTGGGGATATATGTATATTACACACATATATATTATATATAACACACACATATATAATATATATAACATATATATTATATACAACATATCTAAAAATATATATAAAATATATTATAACATATATAACATATATATTATATATAACATATATAACATATATATAATTTATATATATAACATATATAACACATATAGAACATTTATATATATAACATATATATGATATATATATTTTATGTAACATATATATAAAAATATATAACATATATATAACATATGTATAATATATAACATTTATCATATGTATGTTGTATATATTATATGTATGTTATATATAATATGTATGTAACATATATATTATATATATGTACACACACAATTTTTTTTGACTGCCTCTTTCTGGGCATGAACGGTGTTAGGTATTAAAAAAAAAAACTAGGACAAGGGAAAGGACTGAGAAGTCTTCATCTCGTAAATAAAACCATGAGGAAGACTGAGCAATGACACGGAAGCAGAAACAGATGAAGTGTCATCCTGACAGGAAGGAGAAGCAGCAGAAATAACCGATGTACACAGTCACCCCAGTGAGGTGGCAAGATAACGAAAGGAACATTCTCCCATCTCCCTCGAGTGGACGAGACACTCGAAGAAGTTCCAGCTGGAACTTTCTGGAAAGAGCTGGTGATGGTTATTTAAATCCGCTACAGCCACAAAAACTAGCAAAGGAAGCATCAGCCCCTCAGACAAGAGAACGGTTGTTTTAATTAAAAATAATCAGTGTAACAGAACTCATTCCTTAAAAAAGCAATAAAATAGACAAACAGGCAAATGGAATCAATAACAAAAGGAAGGCACTAATAAAATGAGATATGAGATAAGGCCATTCAATACATACGAGATGTTTTAATAGAAAATTTTATGCGCAACTGTACATTTCCAGAAGTTAATGAAATGCGTAATTCCCCATCCCTCTCGAAAAGTCTACCGCTGGTGGATGAGGAGGGTACCCTGGCTGGGTCAGCTGCAGGAGAAGTTCACTACCGGAGACAGAGTGTGGGTCACATGCGTGGATCCTGGTTTTTTACTTCATTGCACAACCAGGGGAACTCGGTAGTGAGCTCACATTTGCCTCGGGGAGGGAAGCGGGCGCAGTGATGTGGATACGGGGAATGTACCTCGGTCAGCACCCTGGTGTTGCGGCCTTAGGAAGGCAGATGGGACATGTTGGGCCAAGTTCCGAATTCTGCCTTCCCACACGGAAAGACTGGTAGAAGGGACGGGGCTTGCATGTGTCATAAGTGAGGGACAGGACGGCTGGGCGGTGATATCACGGTGGAACGTGTAAGCCACGGTTGTTGCAAAGACGAAGGTAATTTTGAGGAGGTCTGCAGTGTAAAGTGGACGATGGAGGGTCAGAGGCTGAGACTCTTTACATTTTTTTAATGTTTATTTATTATTTTGAGACAGAGAGAGAGAGAGAGAGAGAGAGAGACAGACAGACAGACCGAGAGGGAGACACAGAATCTGAAGCAGGCTCCAGGCTCTGGGCTGTCAGCACAGAGCCTGACACGGGGCTTGAACTCACTGACTGTGAGATCATGATCAGAGATGAAATCACTTACAGTATAGGGCGTATGGTATAGGGTATACAATACACCATGTAGAGTACAGAAGAGATAAGAAAAGAAACAAAAGAGAAAACTCTGATGCTTGCATTTTTAAGAAACCGATATGTATTTGTGCAGATTGTGTTCATCTGCTGGTGGGGAAACTGTCAGCACCGACAGGGTGTGAATCACTTGAAATCAACCCCTCGAGACCAGGAGCGAGTAGGAGGGAGCAAGAGTCTGGGGAAGGGAGGCAGGCTGGGGAAGCCAGGCTTCAAAGCCCAAGGAGCAGCTACAGAATGTGTAACTGGACTTACTGTTGATCTTGGAGATCTTCCAGACTTTGTCAGGAACGGCTTGTTTGTGGATCTCAAATTTGAAAGGGTCTGTATTTGGGTGAAGGTCCTTATCTGATGCTCCCAAAATGACTACGCTGAGGTTTTTGGCATCATCACAGACTTCAGCCACCGTGGGGTAGATGAAGGGGGCGTTGTCGTTGACATCCTCCAGAGTGATCAGCAAAGTCCCGGTGCCTGTAGCGGGAGGGTTGCCTATGGGGCAGAGAGTGAAGGTGTTAGCAGGGAGCTGCTGCAAGAGACCTCTGTCACCTGCTTTCCTCCAGTGTGCTGGCCACCTGCTAACAGGTTTCGAACAGGACTGAAGACAATAGCTTATGCATCTGTATAAAGTCGAGAGGTTAAAAGCCTTTTCTCGTATATAAAACCTCTGATTTAAATTCTTTAGCACACGGGGGCGCCTGGGTGGCTCAGTCGGTCGAGCCATCGTGGTCATGATCTCACCATTCCGGAGTTCGAGCCCCACATCGGGCTCTGTGCTGACAGCTCGGAGCCTGGAGCCTGCTTCGGATTCTGTGTCTCCCTCTCTCTCTGCCCCTAACCCATTTGCATTCTCTCTCTTTCAAAATAAATAAACATTAAAAAAAATAAAAATACATTAATTCTTTAGCACACTAGCCATAATTACAAATTAGAGGCAAAGAATGGAGATAGCAAATGGGACCTGTCCTCACTTACCAAATGAAAGCTTTATCTAAATACCCGAGTATTCACATGTGCTGTTGGGACAGGGGAGGATGGAGGTCCCATGAGAGGAGGCTGTGTTTTGCACGTATGGAATAGTTCTGCCTTGACTGGCCAGTTGACTGGAGAGAGAAGGAGCTAATCTGGGGTTTTCCTCTGTGGGTGAAATGGGTCTGGGGGGCTGGCCTGGCTGGCCTGCCAGCATAGGACAGATTTAGAAAGTCAGGTTAGTGACGAGAAACAAAGTCACTAGCTGGCTACTGGGACAGATGAAGCGACCGTAATATAATCTTTGGGTCTTATTTTTAAGGCCTTGCATTTTCAATATTTCCGCGACTTCCACGTTTTTTACTGGAGGGAACATTATTTTTAAAAAGCCATTCTAATTACCCAGGTGATAGTGTCTTTCACTCAAAGAAAAAAATGTTTCATTTCAGTAAGACTCAGAGTGACTTTACTTCCTTTTTCCTAAATTTATTTTTAATCAGCTATGCATTAGAGATTTTGTCTTGGGACAAACCATTCGTTAATAGTTCCTAATTTCTGTGAGAAAGGTTAGATCGAAATTGGCAGGCCACACATCGTAAGCGTATGGATTTGCCCTATTCCAAAAAGGATTTGGCGCCCCCGTCAAATATGGTACGCGAATTTTATGCACTATTACTAACCTAAATTGTCGGGCTCGGTTTAATTTTTCCTATCCTCAGTTGTACTTAAAAAGCCCAGTGTTATTTTACTTCCTACTGTGTTTATTTCTTGAAATGCAGAGTAAGATTAAAGTCGAGTTATGAATCATGTGGGGGTTCGAAGGGTGGTGAACATTTGAGCTCAGGGTACAGGTATCACGTGCAAGGCAAGGCATGGTCGGACAGATTCCACCGGTAAGGAAATGATGAGACCTTTTTAGAATCAGGCAGGTTATTCCGCCATCAGCTAGACAGTAAAAGGGCGAGCAGGCAGAGGTGGCCCCTGCGCAGGTGTCGTTAAGCCAAAGGGACCAGGTGACTACAACCTGGAGCCACTGGCAAGCTGCTTCCCAGCAGTTTGTAGCCTGCAGCTGTGCCCTAACAAGGGCAGGCAGGAAGCCTAATCTCTCATCAACCCAGAAGGAGATGGCAAGCTGTCTGGTGACAGCCTCCCAGGGGACCCAGAGAGGCAGGTGAGAAATAGCAGTTCCTACAAGCCTGCTGGTCCATGTGGATACATGCAAAGTCATCCGGTGCCATCACGGGCCGCACCCTAGTGCAGAGCACATGGCAAGACGGCAAGGAGATGAGGCTGAGCGTGTCTGGCAGGACAGGGGGCCTTGACCACATGAAGTCACCGGAGGTTTTTCAGAGAGACGGCAGAACATCTGCTCTGATTTATGGAAACACACGTGATACTGGCAGGAGATGTTGGACGTTGGAGGCAGGGAGACCAGCGATAGGTGGTCATGATGTCACGATGTGGGCAAGTTGGAATAAGAAAGAAACGTCTTTTTGGGCGCCTGGGTGGCTCAGTCAGTTAAGTGTCCAACTCGCGATTTCAGCTCAGGTCACCATCTCACGGTTTGTTGAGTTTGAGCCTCGCATTGGGTGCTGTGCCGACAGCGTGGAGCCTGCTTGGGATGCTCCCTCTCCCTCTCTCTCTACGGCCCCCCGCTCATGCTCTCTCCCAGAAGTAAATAAGTAAGCATTGAAAAAGGAAGAAAGAAAGAGACGTCTTGTCTTGGTGATCATGCACTCAGATGAGGCTGCTCGCAGAAAAGCGGAAGGTAGTGGGGAGCGCAGAGACGTGAGTTCAGCTCTGATTGGGCGAACAGCCCCTCAAATTCAGTGCGCCCATGTAAAAGCGCACAGAGCTTAGGAGACACGCCAGCGCTGGGTAGCGATGGAGGACTTGTCAGCAGAGAGGCTTTGAAATAGTCCTAGCTCATCAGGCAACGCGACGTGACAGGGCAGAATGGCCAAGGGGTGAAGGGTGAGGAAACCCCGGAGTTTAACGAGCGGCTGGTGGCTTGCAGAAGACAGAGGGGACGTAAATTGGAAGAGGAGGCAAGGGACGGCAGTGAAATGTGTCGTGACGCCCCAGAGGATAAGGGGTAGAGAGAAGCCACGGGATTTTGCAAGGAGAAGGGGACTGATGACTTCTCTCTGAGAGCCTTCCACTATGGAAGAACCAGCTGGAAGGAAGCCAGGCAGTGAGTCAAGAAGTGACAATAGAGACTTTTTAGCGGGGCTGGTGGAAATGTAAATATATCGACACCCAGGGAGAGTTTTAGAATAAGCATTCCAATAAATAGCTGCTAACGTCGAAACACAAACGTCATTCACCAGCAGAAGGATGGCAACTTCTCATGGTGGCACACCACCAACTTTGGTTGGATCGAGAATTCAAAAGAAATGGGGCGCCTGGGTGGCTCGGTTGGCTAAGTGTTTGACTTCGGCTCAGGTCATGATGTCACGGTCCGTGAGTTCGAGCCCCGCGTCGGGCTCTGTGCTGACCGCTCAGAGCCTGGAGCCTGTTTCCGATTCTGTGTCTCCTTCTCTCTCTGCCCCTCCCCTGTTCATGCTCTGTCTCTCTCTGTCTCAAAAATAAATAAACGTTAAAAAAAAAAAGAAATGTGTAATTACTTTGAGCTTGGCTTTCCACTGTCAGCTTGTCTTTGGTAGAACTTCTTAACTGGAAAATTATTTTTCGTTTTTTTTTATTGAATAAGCGAGCATCTCAGAGGAATCCATTATATTTTTTTCCTCTCTGAATATATCATGAATATATTCCACTCTGAATATATCATGATGAAGTGCCATCATTTGGTAGAATGGATGAGAAGGCATTAGGAGATAGCTCCAGGGGCCCCGCAAATATGGGAGCTTCTGGGTTTTGGCAAAAATCCCCCTCCCCTTCTCATCCCTTTCTACTGGCCATCGTCAGTCCCCAGCGGCCTACTCAGCAGGACCAAATGTCAGCACCAAAGCATGGGTGAGAAATCCTCTCCTGTGGATTTTCGATTTCAGCAGGGAAAAAGCTTCAATTTGAGCAAAACTCCCAGGATGTGGAGCTAGAACTATGATTCCTCTTCCTTGCAGCCCCCCCTCCGCCAGGAGCCCATGGGCCATGTTCTCAGGGTAGCTTCTTTAAGGATCAGAGGACATTCATCCTCTGGAGGGATCACCTGTGGTTGCCGGGGCTCCCGTCTTCATAGGTTAGAAGATAGAAAGGCCCCTGAGAGATGGACCATTCCTGGCAGTGGATTTTAAATGGAATGGGAGGTGGGTCCTCCTTTGGGAGTTTGGTGAAGGCCATGGTCCTGCTTCCAGAGAAAGGCACCTACATTCACAGAAGGTATTGCAGACCTTGTAAGTACAGCTGTAAGTTCAGGCAGCTGGTCTGGGATACCTCTGTTCGTGAGTATTTTGTTTTACTCAGAATCCTGACCAAATAGGATTTCCACTTTAGCCAAAAAATACTGATTTTCCTGATAGATTCCATTATTTAGACGCCAGATGTGTGTGTGTGTGTGTGTATGTATAATTTATGTAGCTACATATCTATACATCATCTACATATCTATATATATTATTGGTAAGAGACACAACTAAAAACAAAGTGTAGGGGCACCTGGGTGGCTCAGTAGGTTACATGTCTGACTTTGGCTCAGGTCATGATCTCACAGTTTGGTTCCTGAGATCAAACCCCACATTGGTCTCTGTGCTGACGGCTCAGAGCCTGGAGCCTGCTTCAAATTCTGTGTCTCCCTCTCTCTCTGCCTCTCTCTCAAAAATAAATAAGCATTAAAAAAACCCACATAGTGTAATCCTAATTAAAATATCTATAATTAGAAAAAGATTAGAAAGAAATATACCAAACCTAGTGATTTTTGCTCCAGGTAATTAACATTAAAATAATACTTTACAATTTTTTCTTTATAGTAACTATGTCCATTGTAATAATCAGAAACAGAAACGTAAATTCAAAAGTTATACAGAGGTTTAAAAATATTTTGGCAACTCTTTCTTTTCTCTCACTCCTTTGGTTGTTTTTATGACGAATTGATATTTGGTATATTTACAGGGTTGGGCTTACCCCTACCACCTAATTTTAGAACCTTTCCATCACTCCAAAAAGGAAGCTGGGGCTCACTTGTACTTAACTCTTCATACCTAACTTCCAGCTCTAGGCAACCACTGATCTACTTTCTTTCTCTACAGATTCATGTTTTCTGGACGTTTCTATAAATGGAATCGTAGAGTAAGTGGCCTTCCCTGTCTAGCCTCTTTCACTTGGCATCATGGGTTTGAAGTTCATCCATGTTGTCGCAGGAATCACTTCCTTTTTATGGCTGAGTGCTACTGCATTCCAAGGCCAGACCGTGTTTTGATGGACATTTGGGTTGTTGGCGCTCTTGGTCTGATATGAATCATGCCGCTGTGAACACGGGCATAGAAGGGACGTTTTTCACCTGCTGCAGCGCTCCAAATGTATGTCCTCAAGAGCGTCCCCTTGGAAGAGTAGGGTCCCTGGTCTCACCACAGTGGGACGGGCTGGCTTCATACACACAGACCACCGGGATCTGGACAAGAACTTTCAGAACTAGCTCTGCAAAGTACAGGGAGGTGGTAGGTTTTTTCTAGTCCCTGGTCTCACGTCGTCCCTGAACTGGGTCTACAGGCATGCAGCATGGCCCCTACCTTGGGACTCATGAGTGGAAGTGATTTTCGATGGGGAATAGTGTGCAAAGTGAGTTTGCCTATGTGAAGAATAAAATGCAGGGAGAGAGAGAGACAGGGGAGAAAAGCAGGAAGCTTATTCCTGAGCCCCGTGGGCTCTGAGCATCAGGACTATTCTCCGGCCTGGTACTCAGTAGATTTTTTGAGTTAACTTAGGTTGACCGGAAAGAGCTAATGATGAATTGCTCTTTGTGTACATGTTGCATATATGGCTACATTTCCATAGGTTTCCAGCTCTATCTTCCTTCTATTCTGAGAGCAGTAGTGACCTTGTCTATAGTCTCGTCCTTCCTCGTCCCTGCTAGAGGAGAAATAAAGGGTGCATTGCATGGGCTCTGTGAAACTGGGGCTGAGGGTAGGGAGTCCACGCCAGGGTCAAGGAGAGAGACCTCAGATGATGCGTCAAGAAGCTTGAGGACCCAATTTTGGGAGGAAAATCAGGAAGACGGGTCAACGTAAGAGGAGCCCAAGTTCAGATGTGGGCTCCTGAGAGAAGGAAGGCACCCCAGCTGGTTTCTGAGGCTTGTTTGCAGGGGCAAGAGGTGTGCAGGTGGCCATCTACTGTGTTCCTGGGCTTCTGCTGAACCCTCGCTAAGCAGCTATGAGCAAAGAAATGCCACATCTATTTCTTCATACGAACAGGGCTCTACCGTACCTTCGCCTTTGCTTAGAAGCGAGAGTGAACCCCGCTTCCTCTAAATAAGATTATCCTTTGTATTGTTTTCCTCAGCTGATGTTGTGTCTGCGGTGGCTTCTCAGTGTCACTTATTTACGTATCTGTTTTGGGCTGTGCCCCATAAGCCAAGAATCTCGTCGCTTTCAAATCCATAAGCATTTAAAAAAGTTGCTGTGTTAATGCAGAGCTTGCCAGTTCCATTTTACATTCTGAAAAATTTAATAGCAAACCAACCCAAAACCCGGTCAGAAAATAGGTTTGCAAAATACAATGGCAGGTTTCCACGTGTAATGCTTCACGTGCACCTGAGGCAATTATTCACATAACTCAACCTTAAACATGCCTGGAGTTGGAGACAGTAATCTGCAGTCTGAGTGGTTCGTAAAGCATTCAACATTTTGGTCTTTTGTTTGTTTGTTTGTCTCCATTCTGCTAACTTCAGAGGAAAGGAAAAAAGGGGAAGAGTTGATTTGGAGGCTGTGGTGAAACAGGAATGCCTCTGTTCATTCATTCAGTCAGCAACCATTCACTGGGGACTCTGCCCCATGTGTGCCTGGCCGGATCTGCGCGGAAATCAACAGCTCGGATGCCGGCTCTGGAGATGCTAACGGTGTGGCAGGAATGGATACATACACCGATGCGGGACAGCACGGTAAAGTGGGGAAAGACATGAGGATAAGGTGTCGTGGAAGCTTGTGGCATGGAATAACTTACTGCCTGGTGGCAGATCGGAAGGCTTTGCGAAGAGACAGCATTTGTGCGTGCAGGAACTGAGAATACTTTTGGAGAGGGGGCGGTTGTTCTGGAAGGAGGAAGTCGTGGGGCTGTTTTGTGGGAAGAAGTCAGGGGAATGGCTTTGATCAAGGCAGACGATGCTGCAGGCACGGGAGGAGGGGACTTGAATGAGGCACGAGGACGCAGGAAGACAGCTGGGCGCCAGCGCGGTCGGGATGCAGGGTCACGGGCTGGACGCAGGAGCGGGGTTAGGGGTGGGGGCGGAGGGGCATCAGGGGGATGGGTTCCAGCTGGGGGTGGGGGCTGTGCAGCCGGCTTTGCTATTCCCCAAAATGGGAAATGGGGATACAGAGGAGAACCAGCTAAGTGATGCTTCTGCAGGATGAACTGCGCTGGCAAAGATGGGCATCGCAGGCAGTATTTTAATGCCCAAATCAGTTTCTTTTCCCCAATGAATGTGTGAAAACATTGTGCTTAAGACAGTTGATTTGGCTGCTCAACATGGAAATGTCCTTCTGTCGGGGAGATGACTCTCCCCTTAAATCTTAAATTTCCCCATAAGGCAGAGGTACGATGCCCATGTGGAAGGTGGCATGTTTTGGCCAATTTTCTGATTTAGAGCGCTACTCTGAGTGGAGGACTCTGTGGCCCATCCCTTCCCTGGAAAAGTGCTCAGACCACCACCAGGGTGGTCGTCAGGTGGCACTTCCTAGCTGGCCTCAGACATGGGTGATTCTGCAATGATAAGGTTAGAAAATCAGTCGGTAACTCGGTCCAAGTCCATTGACTTAAACATCTGCTAGGTGTTTACTAGATGCCAGAATTTTGCGTTCATGATTTCCAGTCCTTATAACAACCCAGCAGGTGGGGAGTCTCAGACCAATCGCGGTCCATCGAGGTTGGGGGGCTGGCTTATTTCCAGGTGTCGCAGAGCACTGGGCCGCCACTCTCTCCACAGACCGCGCAGGCTGTCAATAAATGGCCACGATCTCCGTCTCTCTATTACCAGATCTCCGGGCTTTTTTATCGGGCCATTTTGTCAGTGACAAAATTGTAGCTAGTATTTTCAACGTGATTGATATTTTACTGGTACTTGAAATAACGAGGAATGATGGCTGGGTCTTCAATTTATTTTTCTTCCTCAATTACTATAACAGCTGAGATAAGGGGTGTTAAACTGGCTTAATTGGGTTGCCATCATAACTAATGGCTTGATTTTATCCAAACTAGCATATTTTAAGCAGAATTAATCTAAAGGATCTTACTACACCCCCCATGCAATCTACAACTTGGTGGACGTACACAAAGAGAAAGACCACGAATCCGAGGCATCTGTCTGAAGTTCAGGTCTCCCCACCCCCTGTTGGAAGCTGGTATTATTTGGTAGTTATTTCCCTATGGAGCCAGATGACACGTTTTTTCTCTTTTAATCAATCTAAATGTACTTTGCGCAATATTTCAATTTTGAGTCAACTGGCATTATCAGCACATCTATTATACAGCGAATGAGGGAAAAGGCAGGTCGAGACATGATAGATCTTAGCCTATGAAAAATCATTATCTCAGTGTATTCCATTTTAATCTTACAGCTGGTCTGCCTGCTTCTATATCTGTGTCTTCTTGGGAACCCACATTGCATTTTTCACCGGCAGACTCCAATACGCTTTCTATGAGTCGCTAAGTCATGAGAACGTGCGGCCGAATTTAATGATAATTTGGCTTGTTTTTACACTACCATTCCCCTGTTCTTCAGAATGAAAATAGATGGGGAACGGGACACTCTGATAATCATAGAAAGACTTAATCTGGATGCTAGAGATAGTATGGGCTTCCTGGCTCGAACTGTCTCATATGCGCTGAGCTCGAGGAAGAACCTGAACTGATCTCCCCCCCCCTTCCGCCCCCACCATCCCCTTTGTTTTCTTTAAACTCTCTCCATAGTGTGGGCGCTGGGGGCAAGGCCACTTGGACTTTACTGAAGCAAAATATTTGCCTTTGGTGTGTGGCGTCACAATTTAGATCTTCTCGGAGGGCAGAAGAGCCATTGAATAACCATCAAGGAAGGCTGAGCCCTGTACAATTTCAGGAATAAAGATGAGGTTATAGGTAAGAGGGAGGCAGGAGGGTCAACCCAGCAGAATTCGGAGCAAAAGGCGGTAAGCTGGAAATCAGCAGCCGGCTAGGCCGTGCCTGCCCATGACCATCCCCCGTGGGATTCCAGAGCTCTTAGGAGAAATTGCCTGTGACAGTTTTCAGCCCACATAAGACAGTGAGACTAACATTTGACCTTTCTGGTGATTACCTGAGCAGGAGCGACAGTCACACAGGGATTTACCCGGTGCTAATTGTTGCCGGTTTGCTCCATTGTCAGCACATCCTCCAAAGGGATTCCATCTTACTGCGTTCCAGAATGTTCTCTCTCCACCTTGGTGTTTTCCTTAACAGTTGTTATCTGCCCCCAGCAATTTTGGCAGGCCAGCAATTTTGTGTTCGTTGAAGTCTTTAACAGAAGGGTTCGCGTACTCTGAAGGCACGACCTTAACCTTTTCAGAAAATCTGGACCACATAAGGTAAATGATGATATTCATCTCCAAAGATAAAATGCTTGCCAACGTGAAAGGTCATGCCTTATTAATTCTGTAGGATTAAGGGCTTTATTCTTCCAATCACTTAACTGCAGCTGCTTCTGCTTGAGCACAACAGAAGCATTTCACTTATAATTTAGGAACCGTGTTGTTAGGTAATTTGCAACTCATTAAAATTGAGAATAGTTTATGAAAAGTGCCTTGTACGTCCTTGACTGCTCTGTGGGTTACAACCTAACCTTTACCCATGGGGAGGGACTAGAGTGCCTTTCTTCCCCATGGGCGGGGTCAATATCACTGTGAAGCATGATTCCAGAATCCATCTAGACTGGCTTTGGAGCCCCATGCAAAGGTCCAAAGAGCTTTTCATCGCTGTTAACCACAGAACAGGTCTCCAGCTCTGCTTCTGAGTGTATTTTTAAATTCCCCCATCCTGATCTCATAGTCTCTAGTCTCTAAGACGAACCTAAAAGAAAATTCTCTTGTGGTGCTGCCTTGTCCTTGTTCTCAACTGCATCAGCAGAGCTGTGTGTCGTAAGTTAAGGTTGCAAACACTCTCTGTGTAGTCGTGCATTTTTTTTTTTTTTTGGCGTTAAGTTTTAATTGAAATATTAGGAACACTCGTATTTCTATAAATACACAGCTTAAAGGGTTTTCACAATCTGAACGCACCCACGTCGTCCAATATTACAGGGTCAAGAAAGACATCCAGCAGGTAATCTAGCAGTGATGATTGGCTCTGCTTGGGTTTGAGCTTTATATGCATGGAACCATTCAGGATGTGGTCTTCCGATCTGGCTTTGTTTGGCTCAATCTTACGTTTGCGAGATTCGTCCGTGTTGCTGCGAATAGTTGCAGATCGTTCCTTCTCAGTGTTGTACGGTCTCAATTGTGTAAATGACCCCACTTTACTTACTGCATTCTTATCGGGCATTTGAGTAGTTTCCAGTTTGGGGGCTATTATGGATAGCGCTGTTATTAACATTCTGGCACATGCATTTTGGTGAACTATCCACATTTCTGTTGGATACATAGCTAGGTGTGTCATTCCTCGATCGTAGGGTGTACATTGGTCACCCTTAGCTGATACTTTCCATGTCCAAAGTGTTTGTACCAGGTTGGCTTTCCACCAGCTGGATGTGAGGCTCCTGATGATTTCATATCCTTGCCAACACTCGGTATGTTCCGTGTGACCAGTTCAGCTCTTTGGTAGGTGGGTCACTGTATTGCATTTCATCGTATGTCTTTGACTGATTTGTATTTTAATTTCTTTCTGCATAATTTAATTTTTATTTCTTTGATTCATGGAGTTGTTTATCTCTTCCATGTTTATTGGCATTTATATATCCTCTGTTGTGAAGTACCCACTCAAGTTCCTTCCCTACCCTGTGTTGGGCTGTGTCTTTTGCTTACAGGTTATAGGATTTCTTTGTATTGTAAATATCTTCTCTGGGGGTTACCTGTTTCCTGTCTTTTTTTCTTTTCTGCCAGAGTTTTTTTTTTTTTTAAGTTTACTTATTTATTTTGAAATTTTTTAACGTTTATTTATTTTTGAGACAGAGAGAGACAGAGTATGAACGGGGGAGGGGCAGAGAGAGAGGGAGACACAGAATCGGAAGCAGGCTCCAGGCTCTGAGCCATCAGCCCAGAGCCCGATGCGGGGCTTGAACTCATGCACTGCGAGATCGTGACCTGAGCTGAAGTCTGATGCTTAACCGACTGAGCCACCCAGGCGCCCCTACTTATTTATTTTGAGATAGAGAGTGTGAGCTGGGGAAGGGCAGAGAGAGAGAATCCTAAGCACGCTCCGCACTGTTAGCACAGAGCCCGATGCGGGGCTTGAACTCACAAACCGTGAGATCATGACCTCAGCCGAAATCAAGAGTTGGATGCTTAACCGACTGAGCCACCCAGGCGCCCCACCTTTTTACTTTCTTAATGATATCCTTTGATGAACTGAACTTGTGAATTTTAACATCACCTGCCACGTTTTCCTTTTGGGGGTGAATACTTTTGTGTCCCACTTAAAAAAATAGGCAAAGGCCTATGTCAAGGACACCAGTATGTTTTTCTCTAAAAGATGTATTATTTTACCTTTCATATTTTGGCCTGTAATATATTTAGAACTCATTACTGTATATTGTCTAAGAGAAGAGTCAGGATACACTTTTGTTTTTCATAAGTGTATTCAATTAACCCAGCATTTTTATTGCAGAGACCATGCTTTCTTGTCTCCAACCACCGTGTCCTTGTCACAAACAGGGACTGTGTGTGTATCTGCTATTAAACTCTAAACTCTCTATTCTACTTCATCAGTCTGTTTTTTTCTGTCTGTGTGCAACCACCACAATTGTAACTACTATTGTTTTCTAATAGGTCTGAATATAGAAGAGCATAAGTCTGCCAACTTATTCTTCAAGGTTGCCTTGGCTAATTTTAACCCCTTATATTTCCATATGAATTTTATAATCCATTTCTTCTCCTTCATCTCAAAACAAAGACCTAGGATTCTGCTTGGTATCATGTCGAATCCTTTAGGTCAGTTTGGAGAGAATTTACATTTCAATAGCATTGACCTTCTAATCCATGAACATGGTATGTCTCTCTATTTAATAGAGTTAAAAATTCTCTTAGTAGTGAATTTTAGTTTTCGATACAGAGTCTTTCTGCTGTGTCCTCACATGGCAGGGGTGGGGGCAGAGGAGCTCTCTGGGGTCTCTTTTAGAAGAGTATTAATCCCATTTATCTGCTTCCATTTGCATGACCTGGGCACCTCCCAAAGGCCCAACCTCTAGATGCCATCACACGAGAGATTAGGTTTCAACATATGAATACTGGGGGTACACAAACATTCAGTCTATAGCACCAGCCATCCTGTACTCCAATGCTTTATATCTTTAAACATACAGCCATTCTCTCCTTAAGACATTTGCCAGGTTTTAACGTGGGTTTGCTTCCTCTGTGAGGTCTTTCTTTCAGTGAGACCCCAGGAGATTTCACCCTGTCCTTTACAGGGCATTTGTCCGTGGGGGAAAAGCAGCCATGTGTTTAAGCACCCTCAGGTTTTCACTTTGTCACACAGGCTCCATGTGACTGTCATGAGCATTTCTGGTTTATTTCCCTTCATCTTGGACCCTCTGTCTGGGTCAAGCCCGACCCTCACCCAGAATCAGAAAAGACCCTCAGAGAGAAGAAATGGCTGGCTACCTTACACTTTTTAAAGAATGTTCTTCTCTCTTTGGTATTTTCACTGTTTGAGGCTTCATGGCTTCTGCAGCTCTCTGATGCCTTTACCATTAAGTATCTTTTGGGGTACCTGGGTGGCTCAGTTGGTTTAGCATCTGACTTTGACTCAGGTCATGATCTCACTGTTCATGAGTTTGAGCCCTGCGTTGGGCTCTGTGCTGACAGCTCAGAGCCTGGATCCTCCTTTGGATTCTGTGTCTCCCTCTCTCTGCCCCTCCTTTGAGCTAGCTCGTTCCTTCCCTCTCTCCCTCTCTCTCAAAACTAAACATTAAAAAAAAAAGATGAAGACTTCTGGGGAGGGACTAAAGTCTGAAGTTGTAATCTATCCTGATTTTCCTGGGTTTTGCACTATTACATGCTACCTGGAAGGCCCTACGGACATACCTTTTATCAACATGTTTGGATATAAATTCCTGAGGGACTCCTTGTTTAGAGAAAATAATTTTATTTTGCTTTAGCTTTCCTAGGTTACATGACAAAAAAAAACTTTGTTCTTTCATTCCATCAAATACATTCAATGTCTGTAAGTTAAATAAAATCAAATGCTTACTTTGTGTAAAATGGAGACATCAATTAAACTCTTAACTTTGATTTAATAGGTAAATGTTACTGTTTCCTGGTTAAATATAATACCTACAGATAAGTTTTCGGTGAGCGACAAAAAGGAGACTTTACACCAAAGTTCCTTTGATTTATGAGTTCTTTTTAAATTTATGTTCTTTTTGTTCTAAGTCTTTTGGGCCTTGTTCGAGATTATCATCTCTAATGACGGTTCTGTGTATTAATGCCAACCTGTTTTCCATTTATCATTACATCTTCAGGGATATTTCGTCCTTTTGGAAACATCTGTGACACTGGATTTTGAAAATACTTGTTTGATATTAGTATGAAAAGAATTAGACAAGAAGTAGATTTCACACCGTATTTTTCTTGAGGACCATTCTTGGCTCCATTCTTTCCTTTCTATAACCTCCACTGGGGTGAGATTAACATGTAATGAACATTTCATATGGCTTTTGATGGTGAGTGTAGAGGGCACAGCACATTGGTCTCTCATTTCTTTTTAAGTTTTTTTTTTTTTTATTTTGAGAGCGAGAGAGAGCACATATGCATGTGTGAGTGGGGGAAGAGCAGAGAGAAAGAGAGAGAGAAAGAGAAAGAGAGAATCCCAAGCAGGTTCCACACTGTCAGCACAGAGCCCAGTGCGGGGCTTGAACTCACAAACCACGAGATCACGACCTGAGCCAAAATCAAGAGTCGGACACTTAACTACCCAGGCGCCCCCACTTTCTCACTTCTCACAACAACCCTCTTTAAAAAAATTTTTTTGATGTTTATTTTGAGAGAGAGAGAGAGCGTGAGCAGGGGAGGGGGAGAGAGAGAGAGGGAGACACAGAATCTGAGGCAGGTTCCAGGCTCTGAGATGTCAGCATAGAGCCTGACATGGGGCTCAAACCCATGAATCACGAGATCACGACTTCAGCCAAAGTTGGACAACTAACCAACTGAGCCACCCAGGTGCCCCAATAATCTCACAACAATCTTCTAAGTAGGAATTATCTTCCTTACTTTATGGAAATAGAACCTGAGTCGCAGAGTCTATAGGTAGCTTTCCTAGTCACACCTAATTTTTCTGGAAAAAATTAAATTGTACTTCACTTCTAGTTTTCTTTTTTTGATGAATAACTGTGTAAAATAGTTCAAGGCAATGGCAACTCTATTTGCTGTATTTCAACCTTTGTTCATGCTGTTCTTAGCTGAGAATTTTCTCTACAAGTACAGATACTTTTGGTAGCACAGAACTCTGAAATCATTACTTTAGCGGATCTATAATTGATACTTTTTATTCAAACAGCATTTTAAACTTTCTTGGCTTCTTGTCACCCACTGTTGATGCCCTTAACACTCCCGTCTAGACCTGTTCCTTCTACAAAACTTACCTGTTCTGATGGCTCCCGTCTCTTTTGCGTGGGTGGCTCTCTAAGAAAAACCTCCTCACCTCTCTTCCCATCCCAATTTCCCAGCTTCTCATGCGACATCACCTCCACATCCTCCCCCCCCCCGCCCCCCCCCCCCCCCCAATAAAGACAACCTGGGAAGAACCCTTTGAAACCTGTCCCATTTCAATGGAATACTCATTCCTGGTTTCTGGACTAGAAATCTGATATCACCTTTCAGTATTTTATGTTAAGTATGTATTTGTTTCCCTCTAGGTATTTTCTAGACTCACCCTTTCTGGTCCATTTCTATTGTCACCAGGCACACCCTGATGCCTGTAACTAACAAACTGGCAATGGCTGTCAACGTTTTTCCTGACTCTAGGCTCACTCCATCTAAACCGACCTCGCCACTTGGGCATTGGCCCACGCTCTTACCCTGATTTCTGCCACAGCTTTAGGAGGCCTCCTTGTCTCCCCCCCTCATCATTGGAGGCAGTTTCTATACAGCCATAGGGGTTATCTTTCTAATGCACAAGGGTTATTCTGGAGGCAAGGAAGCAACGTAATCAAATCAAACACCTTGGCATAGCATATAGAGCATTTCAGGATCTGTTTCAGGATCCAGTCCACAGATATGTGAGTGCCTGCTCTAAACCAGGCACTGTGGTAGCAGCTAAACATTTGGCAAAGGAGCTGGTACCAACCTTAGAGCAGTGGGTGCCTGGACATTTCTCTGCTCCTAGCTTCGCATATATGGAACCTGCCAATCTAGCCTTTTCAGTGTCTCACATACTCGTATTCTTTCAGGCTTCTACTAGAATGTGTTACCTTTTCCAATCAACAAAACGAAAAGGCTGCATGCTGACTGGGAGAAGATATTTGCAAAGGACATATCCAGTAAAGGGTGAGTACCCAAATATATAAATAACTGATATAACTCAACACCCCCCAAAATAAATAATACAATTAAAAAGCGGGTAGCAGACATGAACAGACATTTCCCCACGGAAGATATACAGATGGCCAACAGATACGTGAAAAGATGTTCAGCGTCACTTATCGTCAGGGAAATGCAAATCAAAACCACAATGAGATGTCACCTTGCACCTGTCAGAATGGGTGAAATCAAAAACACAAGAAACCGTAAATGTTGGCTTGAATGTGGAGAGAAAGGAACCCTCTTGTACTGTGGGTGGGAATGCAAACTGGTGCAGCCACTCTGGAAAACAGTATGGAGGTTCCTCAAAAAGCTAAAAATACAACTACCCTACAACCCAGCCATTGCACTACCAGGCATTTATCCACTGGATACAGCTGTGCTGTTTCGAAGGGACACATGCACCCCCATGTTTATAGCAGCACTATCGACAATAGCCGAAGTATGGAAAGAGCCCAAATGTCCATTGATGGATGAATGGATAAAGAAAATGTGGTATGCATATATATATATATGCATATATATATATGCATGCATGCAATGGAGTATTACTTGGCAATCAAAAAGAATGAAACCTTGCCATTTGCAACTATATGGATGGAACTGGAGGGTATTATGCTAAGCGAAGAAGTCAGTCCGACTTCACTCATATGAGGACTTTATGAGACAAAACAGATGAACATAAGGGAAGGGAAACAAAAATAATAAAAAAAAACAGGGAAGGGGACAAAACAGAAGAGACTCATAAATATGGAGAACAAACTGAGGGTTACGGGAGGTGTGGTGGGAGGGGGGATGGGCTAAATGGGGAAGGGGCTTAAGGAATCTACTCCTGAAATCACTGTTGCCCCAGATGCTAATTTGGATGTAGATTTTAAAAAATAAAAAAATAAAAAATGGGAATGGGGTTACAGAACTGTGTTGCTTTTCCTCAACTCCTCCTTCATCACTCCGTAGGGATCCCCTTGACCAAGAAGCTCCCTGTGACCAGCACGAAGGCTGGACAAGGGCCCCCTCTGGGCTTAGTTCCATCAGAACAGCTATGACATTGCACTGTGGTCTTCTTATTGGCCTATCTCCCCAAATCACTCATTAGCTCATGGAACACAAGGCCCAGGCATTATTCAACTCTGGGTCCCCCGGACCAAGCCCGGCGTCTGTGGACGAATGTCTGTGTGCTACATCATCGTGCCATTTCCTCCTCAAGAACCTATGGGGTCTTTTGGCTGCCGCCTCTGTGAAATGACTCGTCTGGATGTTGAGACGCTTTGAAGATATGACTGTTCGGCTTCCATCCAAACAGGTTTCCACTTCTTCACTCACAGTGGATGTACTGCTTCTTTCTCCCTTTCTTACCGCCCGCACCACACTCCCTCCTAGTCTTGGTTCCTCTGCTCTGTGTTCTCGGGCACCTTTACCTCCTACCCTGCCACGGACGCAAATCCTACCTGCCCTCCAAGGCCAAACTCAAAGGCTGGCTTCACCGTGAAGCCCTGTCTGCCTATCATACACCACGCCGACCGATCTCAGACACCTGATCCCATAGGCGGCTTGCACGTCAGTACCTAGCACACGAAGACGGAGTCTGAGAGTTCTTAGTTCACCTGTTATCGAGTGTAACGAAGGGCACGTAAAAGGCCCTGTGAATACTCATTTTGATATACGGGACTCCAAACTGAAGCTTGGGGCACGAACCGCGGGCTTTTGAGAATAAGAGGGAGAGCAAACCTTCTCAGGTGATCGATACGATAGACATCTCATCTTCACCAGCTTAACCTCCAAACCGGCTCTGACCCCCCCATCTCAGCCAGTGGCAGCTGCTGTTAGATTTGTGTCTGAAACACAGAGACTATCTCCAGAATCTGACCTCTTCTCTTCTCCTCTCCCATTCCGGGTCCAAGCGCCCGTCATGCCTACATGGTCACCAGTCTCCTAAGAGGTCTCTGTACTTGTGTCCTTGTCCCCCACATCTGCTCTCAACAGGGCAGCATGATCCTGTCACACTGAACCCTACCCGGCCCTTGGCAACGGCGTCCCATTTCACACACAGTGAAATCGGAGGGTGGTGTAGGGCGACCCCCTTCCCGTCCCGCCCACTCTCTCTGGTCCTACCCTCTTGGCCCTCTGGCTCCTCCCTTAGAGAACTTCAGGGCTCCCTTCTCCACTGTCTTCATGTTTCTACTCCAATGTCACTGCTCCGGGGGGCCCCCGAGGGCTGCCTCTTGAGAACTTCAGGACCCTGTCATCCACAATCTTTTCTGCATTTCCTTGTTTCATACATAAATAGTACGTTCTCATCCCCCCAACCCCCAAAGTGTACTACGTATTTTACTCAATTTTCTTCCTTTCTCTGTGAGCGTATCAGCGGCACAAGGAGAGTGGGTTTTGCGTGTTTGCTGCTGTATCCCCAGCATCCAGAAGGGAGTTTGGCACCTGGATGTTGCATTATTAGCTTCTGAATGAACAGCAATTGTTCTGCGATTATGAAGCTCCTCGCTGAGTGCACCTGATGTCTTTCCATGGTCTCCTGTGATAACAGGATAAAAGCTGCGGGGGCAATTCAGTCGCCAGGTTTGGCGAGGCCCTCTGGGACAGCATGATGCCAAGACAAAGGACGTCAACGTGCCTTCCTGGCCCTGGCGCCTACCCCGGACGAAGCACAGTGAGCTCACCACTCTGACCTCTAACTGGACAAAGACTGGAGAACCCGGCGTATAACTGACTCACTGTGTGTTTATGCATTTGCTTTCCCTGCCCCCGCCCCCCACATTTGTATTCTTCCCAAGAACACCTCCAGGTGTTATGAGAGGAAATGTAACACGCGAAGATACACTTACCGCTGAGACGTATACACTTGGTGGCCCTTTAAAAATTACTCACCACTGTCGATTGCCAGGAAGAGGGCAGCATACACGCTGTTGTGGACGAATGGCGACTCACGGTCCAGCACTGCCGTGGTGTCAACGGTCCCATTGATGGGGTTGATATTCAGCCAGCCGGCTGGGTCCTTGTAAACGGAATACCTGGAAGAAAAACCCAAACAACATCATATTACACTCAGCACAGATTCAAGAAATGTTCACCGAGTACTGGGCACAAGCTCTCACGCTAGGTGCCCGGGAGAGAGAGAGAGAGAGAGAGAGAGAGAGAGAGAGAGGGAGAGAGAGAGCGCGCGCACACAAGCAGGGGTGGGGGGTGGTGCAGAGGGAGAGGGAAAGAGAATCCCAAGCAGGCTCTGCACTGTCAGCATAGAGCCCAGCCCAGGGGCTTGGATCTCACAAACACGCGGGATCATGACTTGAGCCGAAATCAAGTGTCCATGGCTTAACCAACTGAGCCACCCAGGCACCCCAGATGCCAGGTAATTCTTGTTTTGTGTGTTTTTTTTTTAATTTTTTTATGTTTATTTATTTCTGAGACAGAGAGAGACAGAGCATGAGTGGGGGAGGGGCAGAGAGAGAGGGAGACACAGAATCCGAAGCAGGCTCCAGGCTCTGAGCTGTCAGCAGAGCCCGATGGGGGGCTCGAACCCGTGAACCGCGAGATCACGACCTGAGCCGAAGTCGGACGCTTAACCAACTGAGCCACCCAGGTGCTCCTGGGAAATTCTTAATACGACCCCCAAAACATCATTACAGTTAGAGTTGTTCATTTAGAAAATGACGGCTGACCAACACCGTGCTGAATATTTGGTGCACGCACCACCTTTGTGCCTCACGACAAGCCTGTGAGGAGAGAGCTCGTATCTGCCGGGTTCTCACAGAGGCAGAGTTCACGGCCGTCCAAGTCCGGGTTGTGTTTCTTTTATACCCTGGGTGTGTCCCTGTGCAGAGCCGGTGGGAGAATCCCTACTGTGGAGATACAGGTAGGACCCATGGACGCCTGGAGGCAACAGCCATTACCTCTGATGGAGGGTAACCCTGGGGACCTCACAGAAGATGTAGCATCTGAACCAAGGCTGGAGGAAAGGGTAGGGTGCTGTCAGAGATTGAGAGGGCAGACAGGTCAGGAAGAGAGAACAAAACAAATTAACACATGGAACAGAGAGATTCACTATGTAGCAGGATCCTTGCACAGAGACTCGTGACACTGAGGCTTTTCTTTCCAGGAAGCAACTTTATTCGTGCCGGCATGGCTCAGTTGGGTTCGTACCCAAAGAACTGAGCCCCAGATACCACATCCTGTATTTTTTATACATTTTCTATTTCTTTGTCTCTCATATATGGTAACGCACAAACATGCAGTCTGATTAAGTGGTCTCATGTTACAATGTCGTGAGGGATATTGTCATGTACGCGTGTAGCCAGGTTGCCTTGAGTTTTTTTTTTTTTTTTCCCTCCCCATAAGGAGGGGACCCTACCACAACTAGAGCATAAGCTCCACAAAAGCAAGGACATCTGTCTGCTGTCATGACAACAGCTCTGAAAACATTGCTCAGCACATACACAACACTCAATAGACAGCTGCTGAGTGAATGAGTGTTTAGGTGTCAGAAGGTGGATGGTTGTGGTCCGAACATACCTTCTCCAGGGGACACTGAAAGGAAATGAGTTTAGATAGATTATAAAGACCCTGAACCACTGTTGTAAGGGGTTTGGATTCTGGATAATGGGAAACCTTCAAAGAATTAAAAAATGTTAGTATTTTTTGAGGGTTTTGTAAAGGTAACCCATTCTCATTCTAAGAAGTTCAACCCAAATGTGCATTAGGTAAGAAATGAAAATCCCACCTACCAGGGAGATTCTAACTGAACAGGACTCCGATTTCTTTGAACCAAGGGGCTTGGGTAAAGGGGAACTATCCCAGTGACACATGGCAATTTCTCCGATCACTCTGATACCCGAGCCGGAGAGATGCTTGTGTTTTCCTGCCATTCCCCACCAATCTTTGGAATATATGCCCCTGAAGAGACATGAAAACTCATAGGTCATCAGTCAGGCAAAGGTGCCTGAAGTCGATCATCTCTGCCCTATACTGTCGGCTTTGGTTCTGAGAATGTTTAAAACCTCACTGAACCATTAAGAGCTTGGGGCAAATTGCCGTCTTCGTCTCCACAGTGGAAAAGATGTCACATCTTAATCCTGGGGACCTGTGAATGTTACCTTATGTGGCAAAAACCTTGCAGGGATAATAAAGTGGAGGATCTGGAGGTGGGGAGGTGATTTTGGATCACTGGGACTATCTGCAACCACAGGTGTCCTTTTAGGAGGGAAGCAGAGAGACACGTGAGACACAGAGAAGAGAGCTAAAGCCCCAGTGACCGTGGACGCAGGGACTGGAGGGTTGCAAAGGAGCCTTCCCTGGAGTTTTCAGAGGGAATGTGGCCCAGCTTGATTTTGGCCCAGTGAGGCTGGCTACGGGTGTTTTGGACTCCAGAACTGGGGAGGAATCAATTTCTAGCCCCATCAATTTTTTTTTTTTAATTTTTTTTTCAACGTTTTTTATTTATTTTTGGGACAGAGAGAGACCGAGCATGAACGGGGGAGGGGCAGAGAGAGAGGGAGACACAGAATTGGAAACAGGCTCCAGGCTCCGAGCCATCAGCCCAGAGCCGGAGGAGGGGCTCGAACTCACGGACCGCGAGATCGTGACCTGGCTGAAGTCGGACGCTCAACCGACTGCGCCACCCAGGCGCCCCTAGCCCCACCAATTTTGTGGTGATTTGTTATAGCAATTTGTTACGATCATTTGTTATGGTGACGATAGGAAACTAAGACAGTGGGTATGATATCCCCACTTACAGACGAGGACACTGAAGAACAGAGCACACACCTACCGAGGTCATAGAGTCGGAACGCGGACCCAGAGCCCCGGCTCTGAACCCCCACTCTAAGCTGTTTCCCAGCTAACTTGCTAAAGCGTGGTCAAAAGATAATTGCCGAGGTCTAAGAACGAGTTATCTCCAAGGACAGAGCAAGGATGACTCCAAGAGTAGTGGGTCGCTTCTTCATGAGAAGGCGAGACTCAAGGAGCTGTCCACACGTGTGTGGCCAAGGAGAAGGGGAGCTGCCATTCCTGACTTGGAGGCGATCTCGGGGACCGGGCAATGTGACTGCTATCCGAGGGAGGCTGTGGTCACAGAGAGGAGGGGTGCTCAGCCTGGGGCCTCGAGAAGGGAGCTGAGGAATGAGAAATCACTGGAACAGCCTCCAGGAGACACGCAGCACAGCACACGTGGTCCCAGTGTGACCACCAGCTAGGGAGACCCTTCCGCTTGCTCCCAGGCTCTGTTGCAGTCTCAGCACCAGCCCCTGGACGTCCCCGGGCTTCCGCTGGGCACTGACAGACCCTCCAACATAGCGTCTCGCTTTAGTTCAGAGAGAAGGACTCTGGTTTACTACAGTCCCTCGTGAATTTGGGGTCCCGTGAACAGAACTGAGCACCTCTGTGTGCGCCAGTCAAATCAAATCACATTTTTATTTTGCAAAAGTAGATGAGCCAGACCCTGGACTGCTGAGCAACACTAGGGGTGGGCCTTGCTAATGCTTCCTACAAGGCATCAGGTCTGGTCTTTCTAGAACAACCTCAGGGGTGCAGTGCCCACTTAATCATGATAAACTGAGTGTTTACTATGCACCAGGCACTTTTCTAAGACTGCCCTGTACCTACTCTTTCAGCCTCACATCAACCCTGAGAGGCTGATAATATTATTATTCCCATTTCACAGACGGGGAAACTGATGAGATGCTGGATGCTATAGATCTTTTCATGGTCTTACTTTTTTTTCTCCTAAATTCCAGCCTGTAGATGTCTTAGTTCTCGCAGAACTCCTATCATTTAAAATCTACTATGCACTTAATTTTATTTTTAATGTTTATTTTTGAGAGATACAGAGTGCGAGCAGGAGAGGGGCAGAGAGAGAGGGAGACACAGAATCCGAAGCAGCTCCAGGCTCCGAGCCATCAGCACAGGGCCCGATGCGGGGCTCGAACCCACGAACCGCGAGATCATGACCTGAGCCGAAGTCGGACGCTCAACCGACTGAGCCACCCAGTCGGTCCTGCTTGTGTGTTTTTAAAAAACCTTAAGTAGAATTTTTATTATATTTTTATTATAGTTGAACATCTGACTTTGGCTCAGGTCATGATCTCGAGGTTTGTGAGTTCGAGCCCCGCGTGGGGCTCTGCTGACGGTTCGGAGCCTGGAGCCTGCTTCCGATTCTGTGTCTCCCTCTCTCTCTGCCCCTCCCCTGCTTGTGCTGTCCCCTAAAATAATTAACTATAAAAAGATAACATAAAAACATCTGTCGCTCTTTTCGACATCGATTTATATCTCCACCTGCAAACTTCTACTTGTCTTCAAAGACCAGGCTGAAATGTCCCTTTTTGGTCATTCTGTAAGAGCTCCCCAGTAAGAATTAGTCACTTCCTCTTCTAGGTCTTTGCTGGGCACAACCATAGAGTAAAAAGCCTGTTGGAGATAATAGGGGCCCTTGCAGGTCGGCTACTTTCACCAAAGTCCACTTCAAGACGTCAGGACGAAGTTCAAGTGCCATAGTAGCACATACTGACTGTGCCCGGCCCTGTGCCCAGGTCGTCAGAGTCAGCTCCAGGCTCAGTTTTGGGGTTCCCAGCAACCAGATGAAGTTGGCATCATCCCTGTTTTACGGACAAGCTCACCAAGGTTCGGAGAGGCTTAGCAACTTGCCCAAAGCAGCACAGCCAAGAAGTGGCAAGAAGTGTTCCCATCAGGTAACAAGTTCACAGTGGATCCAGGAGTGATTTCAGATAGTTCAATATTTGAGATAATGAAAAATTTAAATGGACCGTATTTTATTCCCTGATGACTCAAATCAGAGTTTAGAAGGTAAATAAAAATGAATTAAATTATCTAGGCTTTTCATGTTGGCAAAGAAACAGTACTCTTTGTTTCTCGCTCAGTTGTGGTCTTGGTCTCCTGATGCTGCGAGTTTCACAGGACGATGGACATTTCTGCTTCTTCTCTTAGATAAGGAGCAGTTCTATTCAGTGGAAAGCTTTACAGACGTGAGCTTGGAAGCTGGCCCCGGTGCGGTCAGCCTGACCCCGTCACCCTCCCAGAGAAAGCAAGGGCCTGAGCGTTTTACATGATAGCTACTCACGATTTTTCTTCCTTAAAAAACCAATCAGGTATCCATTGCTGTGGCTGTTTTCTTGTGTTGTCACATGGCCTTTAATTTTGTCTCCCTCTATTACTTATTTTGTTTGGCGTCTCTTCCCATTGGAGGCCTTGGGGAGGCATGCCCTTGTCCCGGGTCTCCACGATGCCAGCTTGCTGTTTCTACTCAGAATCCCAGCCCCGGACAGAGGACAGGGGCCACCCCACTGACGGAACCCAACGTCGTGTTACCCTGTGCCCGCACAATGCAAGCCGAGAGCTGCGTGCCAGAGCCTGAGGGTAGGTGTGATTTTCCCCAGCCCTAGAGCTTTCCACCCCACAGGGGTGAGCAGCTCGAGACCAGCAGCCAAACCGCTTTTCCACTTCCTGGGTGATGGGCCCTTTTGTCAGATCAGCCCTTCTGACCAATTCGCCAGACGCTCTATGTAAATTTCTGACATTTTCAAAACTGTCTTTTTAATAAACCTTTTGGTATAAGAACACCAGCGTGCAAGATGTTTTCCGTGCTTTTAGGCCTGAAAAATGCATACGGCTTATTAAATTGGAATTTCCGGGCAATTTATCTGTAATGTGAACTTTGCTTGTTACAGGGGAAGAAAAATCAAATTAAAAACGGGACTCATTTCAGTCTGTAATGTAGCTTCTCAGGAGCTGCTCGAGTGCTTTCGGAGATTTGGCCTTTTCTGGGTGTCGGCCTCGGCCGACATGGGGCAGGATAATTAGGAGGATCAGACCGTGTGGGGACGTGGGGTGGGGCATGTCTGACCATGCTTGGGCCCTGCACCTCTCCTGGGAAGCAGGCTTACTGTCAGCAGGGGCCCAGCGGAGCGGGAAGGAAACTGCCAGGCCAGAGGCCAGGGCCCGGTATTTCCTGAAAAGGATTTCCAGAGCTCGGGCTGCCCGGCTCAGACCCTCATGGGGCCCTGGTAGCAATGGGGAGGAGGGAGAGACTCAGAAGGTTCGGCAAGTCTCTTCTGTAAGCTTCTTGGGTTCTTTCTGTGACACGAGGGATCTACATTTGTTCAGCACGGACACCAAAAGCACACGGGTTATCACGGCCTTCCTTTTGTGTTAGACTTAAAAATGTTACAAAGCAATATACTATTAGTACAGGAATACCCAAGAGGACCAATGCCATATAGTAGAGCACCAGAAATGGGCCAGTTATGTAGACAGGTTGACAAACAGATACAGATGTGGACACAGATATCGACTATAATATATATCTACCATCTATAATTGCTAAATCGAGATCTATCAACCTATCTAGACAGACATTTTATATATACATATATGTACGCATAGCCATATATACGTTTGAAAATTTGCTATTGGCTATAGATGGCGTGTTAGATTGTTTGGAAAAGCTAGATCATTCAATAGACTCTGTTGACTCGTTATCCATTTGGCAAAAAATAAGCTGGGTATCTTTCTGATATATTGGACCCTCGGGCATATTAGAATATAGGTGAATGTATACAGAGAGGTCTGGGTGTCTATTTACAGACAGGTAACACGGATCACTTGGGCAAGGAGACTTGGGTTGGGGCTGGTGTCAGAGGAAGTCAGTCCAGGATCCCCCAGGGCTTTGTACATATACGATAGAGAAGCACTTGTCCAGAGCAAACACTCATGGGGACCCATCAGAAATATCCTGGCTGGTATCATGTATCGTAGGGAGGGTGGGTTTTTTTAGACCTACACATGAGTCTCACTGTAGTTCACTCTCAAAGAGGGGCCGGCAAGGACGGGAGGGCCTAGAAAAGGAAAGCTAGGAAGTGAAGAACACAGAGGCATTTTATATTCCTACCGATGGAATATTCGTCCTGAAGGAGGCAAAGAGCCTGTAAAACCACGGGGAAGGAAGGAAGCAGGAGGCATACCTTCAGCCCCCCACTTAACTCCAGCCCAACGGGCCCCCTGTGTCAGATGAAATAGCTGCTCGGGTGATTCAAATCAACGCCTTTCCGTAAAAACAGAACTAGAGTGTAATAGAATTCCCAGCTGAAGGAAGTGCGTGGTTTTGAAATGGTTCACGCAGCTCTGGCTGTCAGTGCAAAGGAAAGGCCCTATTTCCAATCTCCCGACCAAAATACACAGAGCAGACTAAAGGGCCAGCGAATCTGACAATCCTGGTTGAGTTAGGCAGCCAAAGCCCATCACAGTTCAGGGCTTGTGGAGAGCCCAGGGGCAGAGCCAAAGACACCAGTCTCAGGAACGGGAAGAACTTTACAAGGAAGGGGAGAATGCCACAACTGGCAGATGTGGACAAGAGGAGTCGCCCACTGGGTGACCTGGGCAAGGAAGACAGGGCCAGAGCTTGCCCAGCCTGGCATGGGGCATTGGGCGTCCACAGCCCAGTAACAGCTGGGAACAGGGTAGGAGCTCTGGGCACCTCTCAAGCCTTCCCTGGACCCCGCTCTCCCCAGTATCCTAGAGTTCCTGGCGGAATCTCGTGGCCATCCTGCATAGGGCTATACCAGATTCCAGTTCTGACCATCATGTTCTCTTGGAGGCTGCCATCTTTAGGTGGCACGAGGGCAAGGCTTGGTTAGTTCTCTCCAGACATTCTGACCCCTATCATGACAATAGGCAAGGCACAGCCATACCCAAGGAGGTCACCTTCTGCCCCTGCAGTGGACCAAAGTGGGTTTGGTGTGAGTCCGTTATCTCTGGGCTGTTACAGGAAGTAAGAGGTAAGAGCCTAGGGATCACTGTTTGCTTGGACCACAGCACTGTACCTCTTGGCTTCTATTCTTAGTACAATCCGTTCTCCAAAGAGCAACCAGGGTGACCGTTTTCAGTTTTACATCACATCGTGTGAGTCTTTGCTCAGGATCCTCCAATGACTTCCCATGGGGCATAGAATAAAACCCAAACTCCTGGCCATAACATCCAAGGCCCTAACTCCCCACACTCATTTCCAAATGATTTCCTTGCCCTCCCACAGCTTGGAGGCATACGGGCTTCCTTTGGTTCCTTGAAAACACCAAATTCATTCTAGCCTCAAGATTTTCCATTTGCCTCGTGGAATGTAGCCGCTTTAGATGTCCTCATGCGTGTCTCACCACCTCTGAGGGTTCAGCCCAAACACTGAGACCTCTCTGTGCCCGGAGAGACCGCCGTAAGTGCTCTATCTGAAGTCTGTGCCCTTACCTGGCTGGCTTCCCAGCATATCGTGTAGGCTCCTTGGGGGTAGTGACTGTATCAATCTTACCCAACTCTCTGTGTCTAGTACCTAGAAGACTGCTTGGCACCCATGGTGTAGGTTGAACGGATGAACGAATGAATGAATGAATGAATCAGAGTACGAGCCTTCCTCAACATCCTTTGCCCCATGTCCTGGGTGACCCAGAGTTTTAAAGGAATTTTGTCCTGAGGTGCCTGTCCGTCCCTTCCCCATGGACAGACCTCTCTCTCGAGAAGGTCGCCAGACCATCTCTCTCTCATGACAGCCAAACTCCCCCCTAAATGCTGCTCCAGACACCCCTTCGGTGCCAGCTTCCAGAGCCCTCTCCTGGGAGTCACGCAGAACATGCTCAATTCCCCAGCAACGAGGTGTGACAGCACATGTGACGTGCTGTCCCCCAGGGATGCTTGCTAGGGACCCGGTGTCCAGGGTTTTCCTGGTGGAGGGGGGCAGTGCCGGTCCTGCAGGCACCCTCTGCCTGGCATGCAGCGAAATCGCTGGGTTCCAGAAGGACAGCAGCTGCTCAGCATAAGCCATATTTGTTTACACAGACACTTCAGGCACCGGGGAGCCATTCCTGCCATTGAGGGTGGCGAGAACCCTCCGGAAATCCAAGTTTTCAAGCACCAGCGGGGAGCCAACCCCGTAGGCAGACCTTTCTGGAGACCACGGACTCAGGCTTGCTGTGTGTTAACTCTTTTCTGCACGGTGCGTGCTCAGAACAGGGAAACTGACAGATCAAAAGAGATTCGACTCGTTTTTAGAAATCATGTGCTTTCTAGTTCTCCTACTACCTTAATTCTAGAGGCCACGTATATATATATAGAAGGAAGCTGGACGTCACAAAGGAACGTGTGTTGATAGGTGGCTCCAACCCCTCTCATGTTCACCTAAGGACACACTGACTAGGTCTCGTGTGTTCACCGCAGAAAATTCAGGCAATACAGACGAGCAAAAAAGACTACCGTGCAAACCACCCTGGTCTACCTTCAGAAACAAGCACCATTCAAATTTTGGTCCGGAGGCTTCCAGCCTATGTAGACATACACACACGCACACATGCACGTTTCTAATGTGACCCCACTGCTCACTCACTCATCCTGAGTAAATATTTACCGAGTGCCTCAAGCACCAGGCACCAAGCTTGGTTTCGAGTCCGCAGCGGTGGATTCCCTGCTTTTCTGGAACTTCTACTCCAGCGGGCGGAGAGGATCTTGCTTAGTAACTGCACAAATGGCTATTTCTTTACACTTGTGAGGAGGGTGGCGAAGGCAGTATTCACATAACACTGCGTCGTGTGCTATGAGGGTTTTCTATCTTCAGTGTTTCTTTTCTGTTGTATCTGGAATGGGGAGTCCGCGTTCGTTGATCAACAAGGTGATGCCACAGGATGTATGCACATGATTGAACGTCATTCACTGCCCATCGACCTGGGAGGTGGATATTATCACCCCCATTTTACGGATGAGGAAACAAAGGCTCAGAGTGGGCCAGCAGCTCGCTCATATCATGTGGCTCTTTTGAAAAATTATTCATTCATTCATTCTTTCTTTTTAAGTAGCCTCCATGCCCACCATGGGGTCCAAACTCACCACCTCGAGATCAAGAGTCACAAGCTCTACTCACTGAGCCAGCCAGGTAGCCCTCCACCAGCCAGGTGGCCCCTCGTGTGGCTTTTAAATGGCAGAATGGTGGCTCCAGTGCAGATCTCTCTGTCTCCTGAACACAGTCGCAATGTTTTGTTGGCCTTGGAAGTAGCCCATGGGGGGTCGGGAATTTCCTATGCCATTGGCTCTCCAGTCTTGGCATATATCACAGTTACTGGGCTTGTTGGGTATGAGAGGGCCTTCTCATTTTTACCAAGCCCTCCAGCTGGTTCTGGCTCACCAAAGCTTGAGAGCCACCGTTCTGTGAATCATGATCAAACGCAGAGCTGTGCCCCGGGCTGTGTCCTGTGGTTGGGCTTTCCCTCCAGTGGGGTAGGTGGGGGGGGAGGGGGGTCTCGGAGCTCCATGAGCTTGCAACTCCAGGATGGGAGCATTTCCTAAGAAAAATCCCAAACACACACACACACACACACACACACACACACACACACACACCCAAACTATTAAATTGACATAACCCTTTCTTAAAATCCTGTTTATAAAAAGAATCATACACATTCAAGAAAGGCTTATTACCATAATAGAGCACCTGTGGGTGAGTATAATACATTCATCACTAGAAATTCGCAACTAGTATGGGCTGAAACTGTTTTTTGATTGGGAGGCTCATACTGACAACTGCTAAGTTAAAGTAAGACCCGCCGCGGGGACAAACGTCTCAGCTGTGACGGGGAGATCTGCAGGAGCTGAGGTCTGTCCGTGATGTACTCTAATCAACAGGCACACTCAGGCACTTTCTGCTTTCACTAGTTGGGGAGAGAGGGGCCGGCTGCCGCGAACAAAAGCACTACTGAGTGATTGCTCACCAATCGGGGGTGCGCCTGCAGGGGACCCCTTTCCTGCCCACTCCCGACCTGCTCCTCGGTTGTGACGCCCCCCCCCCCCCCGCCCCGGGAGCTAGCAGCTTGCTGGTCATCATGTCCTTCGTCTCTGATACGCCCTCACCACCTGTTCTGGGAGAGACAGGTCCGTCCGCTTAGTTTCTCCCAGCAAAGGTTGTGCTCTGGTCTGAGGCCACTGATCCCTCGCTGTAATTTACAGCGGCTGTGATGGGACCTTTAGGGCCTGCGACAGGACGTTGCTGTGACCAGGCTCTTTCTAGTTGGGGCTCCATCCCCATTGCTGAAAAAAGGCACGAAGTCCTCCGACCGCTGCTGGCTGCTTGCGGATGTTTTCAGGGCGCCTTGCGTTACTGCCTCGAGCCAAACTGACGGCAGGGAAATACAGAGCAATAGAGCAAACCAGAGTCAACCTGGGAAGCCAGGGATTTAACAATGTTGGAAAAGTCAGGGACGTGGGACCCTGATGTGGTAACTGAATATGTGCCTTCATTTAACAAACTGGGACCTCAGAAACTCAGGATTTCTGAAATCCAAGGACCCGCTGGTCAACTCTAGATGAAAACACGAGTTACCATCTCCAATGTTGGTAAAAATATTAAACGGATGCTTTAAAAATGCAGCCACAAGATGGCTTCCATTATTAATTTATCGTGATCACTGTCATGAATTTCATCACTAACGATCAAGCCTGGCTCCTTCTACATGCATGGTCAGGGCCACGTTAAATTTCCCGCCTCTGTGCGTCCATGTCAGGGGGCTTTTCCCAAGCACTAGAAACCGCACTCAGAAATGAACAGAATGACTTGAGAGCTTGGTGCAAGCTGGTAGGATGTAACCTTTCCTTGGTGTAAGGATATTTACACTTCTTTGCTCATTACAGTGATGATCTGTCTGTGTCCCTGGGTCCGAGAGTGCAAATGTGCAAGGCTTGTGCGGGTTGTTCATCATCTGAGGGTCCCACGGGCAGTGTCATGAGGGGACTCCTGGCCACGTCTGTCACTGTCTGTAACATCCCACCCGGCTTAACTGCGGTCAGCAGACTTAGCACGTCAGTATCAGTGACCGGAAACATCCAAGCACTACATGAGTCCCGCATGGGGGACACATGGTCATCTCACAAAAGATGCAGGGGCCACGAGGAGACATCAACCCATGTTGGACTGTGTAGGGACCCCAATAAACCCAGGATAAGCAAAGAAAGGTGAAGTAGACAGAGAAGCTGGTCAACAGAGGAAAAGAAAGGAGATTCAGTTTATAGGGGCCTCGCGGAATGGAGCCCTTGAATGGCTTGGAAGGACCCCCCCACCTTCATAAATGCACCACACAATGTGGAGTGTGGCGTGTACTGTCGTGGGATGTTAGAAAAGTTACTTCAAAGGCAGAGCGACGGTTCAGCAGTGTTCACACCGAGAATAGTTGACGGCAGTGAAAACGAACGTAGAAACAAACTTATTTGTACCAATTCTTTCCCCAAATAAGATCTTAATTGAATTTTTTTTTTTAGTTTTGCAATGGATTTCGGTCCTCACTTAAAAATTCTTTTTTAATGTTTATTTTTGAGAGACAGAGAGAGAGAGTGGGGGAGGGGCAGATAGAGAGAGAGACACATGCACAAAGAATCTGAAGCAGGCTCCAGGCTCTGAGCTGTCAGCACAGAGCTCAACGCAGGGCTCGAACTCGTGAACTGCAAGATCATGACCTGAGCCGAAGTCAGACGCTCGACCAATGGAGCCACCCGGGCTTTCTGGTCTCTACTTTATTATTATTTTAAAAAATTTTTTGGATGAAATTTATTGTCAAATTGGTTTCCATATAACACCCAGTGCTCATCCCAATAGGTGACCTCTTCAATGACCATCACCCACTTTCCCCTCCCCCCCACCTCCCCATCAACCCCCAGCTTGTTTTCAGTACTTTAAAGTCTCTTATGGTTTGCCTACTTCCCTCTCTGTAATTTTTCCCCCTCCCCCTCCCCCCTGGTCTTCTGTTGAGTTTCTCAGGATCCACATAAGAAAGCATATGGCATCCGTCTTTCTCTGTGTGACTTATTTCACTTAGCATCACACTCTCCAGTTCCATTCACGTTGCTACAAATGGCCAGATTTCATTCTTTCTCATTGCCAAGTAGTATTCCATTGGATAGATAAACCACATCTTCTTTATCCATTCGTCAGTTGACCCTGGTCCCCACTTTAAATCAGTTGGTTGGCAGTGGCCCTCTTCTATTCCCGGGCTTATTTATTTTTAAATTTTTTATTTTATTTTAGAGAGAGAGAGAGCGAGCAAGGGAGCAGAGAAGAGGGGCAGAGGAAGAGAAAGAGAGAATCTTAAGCTCCAAGCCCGATGCAGAGCTCGATCCCATGACCCTGGGATCATGACCTGAGCCAAAACCAAGAGCCAGACGCTCAACCGACGGAGCCATCCAGCTTCCCCCCTACCCAGCTTCTTTAGATAAGGGTTGTGGGTGGTCCCTGTTCTTCAAGGACTTGTGATTCGGAGCACGTGAGCTGGACAAAGGTGTGGTGGGGGCAGGAATCTGGGGGCTCTGAGCCCCGTGCTGATCTCTGCCCACATGCCCCCAGCTGGGATGGTCAGGACCTTGTCTCACCACATGACAAAAATCATTCTCAGGAGTAAAAAAAAAAAAACAACAAAAAAAAACACCTGCTAAATCCACCTCCAGAGAACCTGCCACTTCTTCCTGGAGAACCTTCACAGGTTTGTAAATAGTCAAACCCTAAGGCCTGGTTCTTTATCCCAGCCTCCCCTTTCCCTCCCGTCAGTACCTTCTGTCTTTGTGCATTTCTAATATGGTGACAGGCTTCTGCTCTCTTACTCAGGCTTATTAAAAGAAGGTTCTCACCTTAACACCCCATCATGTGACGTTTAGGCTGTGTGATAGGGATGTGCCCACCAACCCATCCTTAACACTACTAGGGCCTAAATACGGAGGGTCCACGTGGCATCCGTCTAATTATTTAAGAGTTTCAGTCTAGGGGCGCCTGGGTGGCTCAGTCGGTTAAGCATCCGACTTCGGTTCAGGTCATGATCTCACGGTCGTGAGTTCGAGCCCCGTGTCGGGCTCTGTGCTGACAGTGCAGAGCCTGGAGCCTGTTTTGGATTCTGTGTCTCCCTCTCTCTCTCTGACCCTCCCCCACTCATGCTCTGTCTGTCTCAAAAATAAATAAAAAACGTTAAAAAAAAAAAAAGAGTTTCAGTCTAGCTCTGACAAGGGCCCAGCTGCCATGCACCCCCAGAGCCATGCAGCCTGTTGCCCAGGGCTTACCCTCATGCACCCATGGAGGTTGAGGGGCCCTGGTGTCCCTGGACCAGCCCTTGTCCTGATAGCCCATCTAGTGGGCCTGGGTGGAAGGTGGGCCGGGGCCTAGGACCCCGGGCTGGTGACTGGAGGCAGCATTGTCACTTTAACGGGTCTCCCAGAGTGCCACCATCATACCCGCAAGGAAGGGGCAGAGAGCCGTGTCTGGGGGCCTGGCTTTGCTGCACACTCACTCTGGGAGACACGGGGTGACCCAATTTCAAGAAAAGCAGCCTCCCTTTCTCTGATTTCCAGGACACAGGCTTGGCTTTCCTCCTTGCCCCACATGCATGTGGATTCTCTTCTCCCAACATCCTCTGACTCCTGAGGCCATCACCTGCCCTTCTCATTTGGTCAGCTGATTACCAGACTTTAAGAATACTTTCTTACAAAAGCCAAATAAGATCAAGTAAAATAGGGTGTTCCAGAGTTTGGGACGGACAGCGCGAGGCCCAGATCGGGGGACCGGCGGCCTCGCCGCTCAGCTCTCAGGGCTGTTCAGCCTGCAGCTCAAGGTCAGCTTTGGTGCCCTGAAGCCGATGGCATCGGGGCATCTGGGCCGGGGCGCAGTTTCTCCGGATGGGCTGTCTCGAAGCAACAACCACGCTCAGGGGGAGAGCCTCGGGGATGTCAGAAGACCTGCGTGCGACAGTTAATCAAGCCCACTGCGTTTGCTCTCAGAACTTATTTTTATTGGGTGATTCATTCACATGCCACGGCCTTTGCTCCCGCGCCCGAGTCTTTGAGCTCAGCCCAGACCAAGCTAAGCAGAGGGATCGGTGTTTTCGAGAAGTCGATAAATGAGGCCAGCGGCCGCAGGGACTGCAGTGAGATGGGTGGCTGAGCCTCGCGTGATAACTTGAAGGTCAGTGAACACAGACCGGTGAGCTGGCGCGGAGGGGGTTCCGACGGGCAGCCGTGCCCGGCTCAGGTGATGGGCCCTCTCCCCCTGGCGAAGCCCAAGCAGCAAGCGACCCGCAGACGCTGCTCCTTCTGAAGGCCAGGTTAGGTGAGGGCCCCGGGGTTCGCGGGAACCCGCAGAGTCCGGGCTTCATAGGGAGGGACGTCCCCTGGGAACCCAGTCCAATCTCCTGGACACGGCTCCTAGTCGAGGGGGGCCGTTCCCCAAACAAGTGATTCTGTGGGCTACTCTGGCAGGTTATGTCCCACACGGAGCCCTTGGAACCACATATGCCCAGCCCTGGGGTTTGACTTCGTACATTCGCTCCATATATATAATTTTTATTTTGAGAGAGCAAGTGCAAGCAGGAGAGGGGCAGAGAGACCGGGAGTGAGAGGGAGAGAGAATCTTAAGCAGGTTCCATGCCCGGCGTGGAGCCCGACGCAGGGCTCAGTCTCACGAGCCATGAGATCATGACCTGAGCCGAAACCAGGAGCTGGAAGCTTACCCGACTGAGCCCCCCCAGGCGCCCACCTACGCATGTTTTGAACACGTGCTTTGCGCCCCATGCTCTCTTAGGGCCTGGGGGGCCTGCAGTGAACAAGGCAGGAAGTTCCCTGCTCTCCTGATGCTTCCCCAAAGGCATTTACCATCTGACACTCCTCCCCATCCCACCGTGCTGTGCGATTTCCGGTTGGCATATACCGCTCTCTCTGCAAGTGTCCTCATGATGTGGTCATCCATCAAGAGAAGGAACATCACCTGTCTCCCCACTGGCACGTAAGCTCTCAAGAGGACAAAGTCCTCTCGCTGCTGTCCTCAGGGCCCAGTTACAGCCAAGCCAACGGTAGACTTTGAGCGAGTATTTACTGGATAAATAAGTAAGCCGTAGGGTTGAGTTGAGGTGAAATCTAAAAAGAGAAGTCAGGCCACACAGAACATTCACTGTGAGCCCTGTTGTTTTATGTGAAAGGCAGTATTTACAGTAGGCATCTCCTGACCGCTATTTCTCATGCAGGATTTACATCAATTACGATCCCCTGAGATAGCCCATATACGAGACTTTTACGCATTTTACGTGTTTTCCTGTCTGAAATCTAGAAAGAGGAACATTTATATTTTCTAGATGAATCGACCTCCTCTAAAGTGGTTCCCAGAAGACTCAAAAAGAACCAGGTAATTCTTTGCACTGGTCTTGACTGTTTGCATTTTAATAAGACCTGCACGTATGTATGCTTTCTGCGTTGTGAACTTTTCATGTAATTGTGATTAAAATGAAGCCTTGGTTTAGCCCAGTAGGTGGAGGTGTCTTCCAAGTTTGTTAGTTCCTAAAACAACATTCTAGAAGGCGATAAATGAAAGCCCATAAAACTGGACATATTCTTTGATCCAGAATAAATCTTTTAAAAAACAACTTAGCCCAGGGGCGCCTGGGTGTCTCAGTCGGGTAAGTGTCCCACTCTCGATTTCGGCCCAAGTCATGATCTCTTGGTTCATAAGTTCGAGCCCCATGTCGGGCTCTGCGCTGATGGTGCAGAGCCTGCTTGTGATTCTCTCTCTCTCCCTTTCTCTCTGCCCCTTTAGCACTCTCTCTCTCTTTCTCAAAATAAACAAAAAAACTTGAAAAATAACTTAGCCCAAAGAAAGAGCTAAAGGGAGCAATTTTATAAAGATGAGAATACATCTCATCTAATAAAGTCAAAGCTATCCCTCCTCTGCAGAACTTCTCAGAACCTTGACTAAGCAGATTCACAGCATGAAAGGGTCTGAAAAAGGGCCTCAGAATAAAGCATTACTCAGACTTATTTGTCAGAAACATTTAGCTACAAGAATGTTTCTTCCATCACGGTTTGTTATGGAAGAAGTTTAAAGAATACCAAGAAACTGCTGAAAGTGATTAGTGGCCCAGAAAATGAAACGGTATGCAGAAAATGAGAACAATGATGGCCATGATGTGCACGGCAAGATGACTAGGCATGTGGAGACGACAGCGAAAAACCCCATCTCTCTACTGCATGGGAACACGCATGCAACCGAGAAGACCCCAGGCAAATATGGGGCACACGAGCCCTTCTTATTCCAGGACGTGGTGCGTAATCCCAAACCTGTCTGCCAACCCGGCTGAAAAAACCACCCCAGAAGGGAATGTTGTCGGTGGCATCTGTGTTCAGAATCATACCAGTGATGAGGAGACCGACAGTAAAACAGAGGTTGCTATTTACTGAGCACTTAATTGTGCCAGAAACGTCCTGAGCGTTTTACAGGGTTTAGCTCCTTTAACTCTGACAATAGCCTCATGATGTTGGTGTTACTGACCCACTGTACAGATGGGGACCCCGAGGCACAGAGAGGCTAAGTAATCTGCTTCAGGTCACACAGCTGGTAAGTGCTGGAGGCCTCCAGGCTGAACACCTACATTCTTAAATGGGATGCCTCGCTGGCTGACCTCGGCCTTAAGAGTGGTTGTGTCTGGGGTGCCTAGTGGCTCAGTCGGTGAAATGGCCAACTCTTGACTTTGGCTCAGGTCAAGATCTTGCAGTTCGTGAGATTGAGTCCCGTATCAGGCTCTGAAGAGCCTGCTTAGGATTCTGTCTCTCTGCCCCTCCCCCGCTTGACCCTCTCATTATAAATAAATACAACTTAAAAAAAAAAAATAAAAGAGTAGTTGGGTCCACGTCTGGCTAGTGGGATTTGTAGCATTTCTAGTGTTGATTATCAGAATTTCTAAAATTTCTACCTGTAGTCCTTTTACAACAAGGTTGTTTTTTTTTTTTTCTCCAATAAAAAACTAGTAATATAAACATGTCTTCCTTTACAGCTGCACATCTCCATTTCCGTCCTGGCAAAGTCAGTGTTTCTGTCCTCCGTGCAACCTTGCTGTCGTAGCGTGGGTGTGTATAGGTATGTCCAAAAATAAACACGCATTATATATGGCACATAACCCTGTATATGGGGGATACACACAAACATAAGGTGTTCATTAGGTACTTGTTATGGATTGAGTGTTTTTTGCCTCTCACCTTCACATTTCATTTATTTATTTATTTATTTATTTATTTATTTATTTATTTACTTATTTATTTATTTATTTAGAGAAAGAGAGAGAGAGAGTGCAGAGAGCGAGGGAGACAGAATCCGAAGCAGGCTCCAGACTCTGAGCTGTCAGCGCAGATCCCGACGCGGGGCTTGAACCCACGAACCGCGAGATCATGACCTGAGCTGAAGTCGGATGCTTAACCGACTGAGCCACCCAGGCGCCCCAACGCTTCTGTTCAAGCCCTAACCACCCAGCGTGGCTGTGTTTGGAGATGAGGCCTCGAAGGAAGTCATAAAAGTTAAATGATGTCACCAGGGTGGGGCTTTGTTCTGATAGGACTAGTGTCCTGATAAGAAGAGACGGGGGGTGGGGGGGGGGCAGCAATCTCCTTCTCTCCGCTTGTGCACCTGGAGGAAAGGCCGTGTGAGGACACGGTGAGAAGAGGGCCATACGCAAGCCAGGAAAAGCGCTCTCACCAGAAACGGAATTGGCCAGACCTTGATCATGGCCTTCCAGCTTCCAGAGCTGTGAGAAGTAAATTTCCATCGTTGAACTCCTGGTCTATGGTATTTTGTTACTAACATACCACTATATAAATATTAGGTTGACCATTTTCATGGTCAAAACCTGTCAAATAGCAACAATTCATACTGTCCAATCTAATATACAAATGTATACACAATGTCATAATTGTATATACATGTCATAATTGTGTGTTTCCCCCCTGCCGGACAGAGTTCTCTGAGGGCCAGGAGACGTGTCTTATTTTAATTTGTGTTCTCTTCTCCCCAGGGGTCCTCTGGCATTTGGTAAACACGGTGACTGATGAGTAAATTACTAAGATGAGCGTTTTGAATTCCCGTTTCAACAGCGCCTTAATACAGTTTATCAAGTTTATAGTATATCAAGGCTAGTTCACTCATTTAAAAGAATTACTTTGCACATATTGGCAGGAGCTATTGAGCCGCTGGCCAAGACCTTTCCTCCTTGCTTCACAGGGACTCAAATTAAATGTGTCCTCACAACACACACACGTGCACACACACACTTACACAGCCAGTGTCATCCAACCCTCCTAGAGTCACATCACCACTCTCGCACGCAGGCTTGTGGGGCCACGTCGCCCCAGGTCCCTTGTGTGCACCAAGGGCTTAAACCCCAAGGTCAAGGATGGGTTCTGGAGGGAGAGTGTCTGGATTTCTCTACTGTCGCACCACGCTGCCTCCTGCCCGCCCAGACCACCGCCCACAGCATCTGAGCACATGATGCTGCGTGCTGGGGTCCTACTCCTGGGAGGGGCCGTGGCTCTGGAGACAGCCACGTTTCAATGAAGTTTTCGCTGCACAAAAGACAAAGGAAAGCACCTTCCTGCAGGCATCCAGTTCTTCCCGGGAGATGCATGAATCAAGGGTGACCCTTAAAACTTTGAAACCCTCAACAATGGGCAAATGAGCAGAGACAGGAGGAGGTCGCCATCCCCCAAAACCACTCGTTTCTCTCCCTGGCTCTTTCTGCTTGGACAGTTGAGCTAGGATGTCAGCGGGTCCCTTCAAGGGACTCGTCATTCCCACACCCGGTCAGTCCTCTGTCCTCGTGTGTAGAACACATGCTTTCTTGGATAGCTCTTTCAAGCCTCCTTCACCATTTGAACACAGTTTTGTGTTTCAGAACCCCTAACGTCAACTGACTAACAGTCTTGGCTTTGAAAATCCCCTACGTTGACATTTTATTTTGCAAAATTGAGTATTTTTTCCTTTTGATTTGGGAAGAGTGCAAGTTGCTCCCTTGAGAACCCACTAAGGCAGTGATCCATGGGGTAGATGAGGTGGTTTGTGGAAAAGCAGGTAGAATAAAATGTTCGAGTCCAGGTGATGAGTGCACAGGAGTTTGCTGGAAAATTCTCTCAACATTTCTGTACATTTGAAAGTGTCCACACGGTTGAGGAAAAAGAAAAGAATGATACATGCGTCTTTTCTCGAGACACAAAGCAATGTCCACTGTCTTCTTACTAAGGGTCCAAGGACCTAAGGGTCTAAGATTCCATTCATATGTAGAGTCCACACGAGGCAAATCCAGAGACAAAGTCCGTGAGTGGTTACCTATGGCAGGGGATGGGGGCGCTAAGGCTGTGGCTAAGTAGAGTGGGGTTTCTTTCCAGGGGGTCGGGGGAGAAAATGTCATAAAACTGATGGTGGTGGCAGTTGTACAACTCTGTGAATCCACTAAAAACCACTGAATTGTATAGTTTAAATGGGTGGATTGTGCGGGATATCAATTATGTCTCAAAAAAGCTGTTAGAAGGAAAATACCTTCAAGGAAGTGAGTTCACCGTGGTTTTCAAGGTTATTAGAGCAAAGCCAAAACAAACCAAAGCCAAACACCCTTCCCATGGTGGTCTTCAGAATAGTCTAGAGCAGTAGAACTCAGTAGAATTGCAGAGTGCAAAACCATGACAGAGGCCTTTGGATGGTCTTTCATTTTTGCCTGCTAGGCATGTATGGACTCTCTGAGTCACCTCTAAGGGGTCTTCATTCATCGTTGTGGAGATGGGAGCAGAACGAGCCAAGGTAAATGAATGAAGGAATGAATGACGGAAAGCATACTGAATGAATGAGCGAGCAAGCACTTTGCTCTTGGCGGGGCCTTTCTTATCAACCCAGCCAAGGTCTTTGAATGAATGTTCACTGACTCTTACATGAGGGTGGCAGGTGTTTCCATACGCTGTGAGGGTCCTTGCCTCCCCCCAGCCCAAACAGGACTCTGGTCCTGTCCCAGACTTGGCCTGTGCCATTACTCTCACTTCTGGGCCTCAGCTACCCTATCTACAAAAGGAAGGGAGTGTTAAATGTTCTCTAAGGTCCCTTCCAACGCTAGTAAATTATGACAGCCTTTACCAGAGTGATCGTTATTCATGGATGAGCGGAAAGTTATAAAATTATTCCTGGTGGGCAGATTCAAACCGAAGTCCCGGCCGTTTTTTTTCCTACATGACATGCGACAGTTTACAGTGTAGCGTAAGAGCACAAAGTAGGAAGGCAGCCATTAAAGGTGAGAAAAATAAACAGCTGGGGGAGAATGCCTGTATAAATTGCTCACTCTGACTTCAGGGGGATAATTTTTTTTTTTCAAGTAAGATCATGAGAAGTAGATTTATGTCCCCAGATCCCATGCAAATGCAGGATTTGTACAATAACCATTTATCAGCTCCCAAAGAGCTGATTTATGGGCCAGCCACCCTACTTTGTATTCTGACAGGCTCAGAAAGTTAACTGACAACACGGAAAGAAATATCCTCCGATTCATTGCAGGCGACGGGTTATAAATGAGCACAACTTGATTTTCTGCTCTGGAAAATTAGTGTTTTGAAACTCTCATTAGAAATTAGTCGTTAAAGCTGTTCCCAAACTTGACTGTTTGGCCCACTGCTTTGTTGTTTTGTAGACATTTCATTTCCTGACGATGCTGGGCGGGGAAACTACTGCCTTTGCTTTAGAACACTCTGGGTCGACTTCTTGGTCTAGATTTCACACATCGCCAGCCAGGCTGTGCCCAGGACATGCTACAATGCTGTCCCCTGCGACAATCTTGCACTCACGTGTGAAAAGGTGGGCAAGGTACAGCCAGTACCCAGCACAAGGGCAAGCGGGATGATGAGCCATATGCTGAGCCCCACCTGGTCTGTGGAGGCACTGTGCCAGCCTGGGTGGGGGGGGGGGGGAGGGTGGAGACAGACACATGACTTGGTTCCCAACACTCCCCTCCCTCGAATATTAGTGGAAAACACTGAATTCATGTTTCCCACATTGTGTGCTCCCTAGTACTGGCCCCAGAATCACTGTGGAGTTCAAAGACACAGATTCCCACGCCCTGATGCTGGAGTTCTTGATTTGGCAGGTCCCATGTGGGGCCTAAGCCTCTGTGATTTTAACACCTGCTGCGGGGTTTTGATGCAGTTGGTCTGGGGACAGGAATTTGGGCTTCAATGCAGCCCGAGGCTCCAGCCATTTCCTTCAAGCAGCCATAAGACCCAGGCAGTCAGACAAAGGGTGACCAAAAGGTAGGCCAGGGGACAGATGTTCAGGCCCGGCACACAGCATAGGCAAAGGCCTGGAGGCTAGATCTGGCCAATAAACCAGGAGACAGGACCGTGAAAGGTCTTGTCTACTCTGCCGTAGAACTGGAGTCTTGATCTGTAGACAGTGGGGACTGTAGATCAAAGGGAAACCAGCAAGAAGGTCAGGAGCCTTCTTCCTAACTGGGGGATAGACAGGAATCCTCCCTTTCACCCTCCATGTCTAGTGTATCCGCGAATCGCTTGGATTCTATCTTCTTGTTTTTTCACTCTGCTGTGCATCTTTGAATTCTCTAAGCTGCTGTGCTAGTCCCAGCCTCTTCTTTCTTTTCCTCCAGTCGGAATGGGCTTCTTATAAAAAATTCAGCTCTAACGTAACATCCTTCTGGGTTCAGCCCTTCAGGCGTCCCCACTGGCTACAGATCAAGGCTCAAATTCTATAGCACATTAGACAAGTCCTTTCACGGTCCTGTCCATGGGTTTATGGAACACATCTAGCCTCTGGGCCCTCGCCTGTGCTATGTGCTGGGCCTGAACATACCTTCAAGTCTCAGCTTGGCCATGCCTTCCTACTGTGCCGCTTATGGGCAGACACAGATGTGCTTCTCCGTCCTTGTCACACTGTCTTGTTTTGTACCTTGAATGGCACACACCATTATAGCTCTGATACTGCAAATGCTCACACAGCTACCTTTTCTTTTAGACTGGGTGAGCCCAAATGATAGAGGCCCTTTATGTCTTAATGACTGTATATCCCCAGTGTCTGTGGCTCAGGGCTAAGTCACACTTGTTCAGGGAGTGAGGGCATGCAGAAAGGAGTCCCAGGGGTAGGATGATTCCTACTAGAGCTGGGAAGAGGGATGGGAGATACAGAGGGGTATGCCTATGCATTCCAGGACAGCAGCTCCCAGCCAGGGCCCCTCTCTGAATTGCCCTGTTTACAACATAGCCTGTTTTCCACCAGTGGCTCCTGTCCCTGCTGATCTCTGTTCATCATTCATCTTGTTCTTCTGGGGAGGCTGGCACTGCTCAGGTTGGTAGGGGAGGGGAAGGTAAAGACATCATGTCTGTAGGAGAGGTCCCTGGACCCCTTCAGGAGGATTATAGGAGGTGGGCTCTAATATAGTCACGGGAGTCTTGAACTAGGAAGGAACCTCCCGTGGCCAATTTGAGTTTGTCCAATTTCATCTACCAATCCGTTCTTCTACCCATTCATCCATCCATCTATCCAAGTATCCATCCACCCACCTTTCTATCCATGTATTCTTTCCTTCCTTCCTTCTTTCCTTTCATTCATCCCTCCCTCCCTTCATCTCTCCATTCTTTCATCTCTCCTTCCTTCTTTCCTTCCTTTCATCCCTCCCTCCCTCCATCTCTCCATTCTTTCAGTATATGGCTACTATGTGTCAGGCATTCTTCTGTATGCTGCATATATGACAGAGCTTATGTTCTAGAATCATAAGCAACATATAAACAGGCGATGCAACAACTTCAGAGGGTGCTATGCGCTCTGAAAGCCATCACATGGGGCATCAGTACTGGGAGTGACTTCTGAAGGGTAGGCAGGGTTGGAGAGGTTTTTTAGTGAAGGTGACCAAGGAAAAGCCCTCTCAGAGGAGGTGACAGAGAAGACTTAAGTGAAAAGGAGACAGTGAAGTGTAAAGAGGGTGGGGAGAGCATTTTAGGCAGAGGAAACCATGGTGAGTGGATGAGTCAGGGAGGAGCCTCCCACTGGGAAGCAGCATGGGGATAACGGACAGAGTAGAGGCCAGTCAGATGGATGGTGTTCAAGTCCTGGCTCAGCCATTTAGTATCTGTGGGTCATTGGGAGAAGTACTAACTTTTTGAGCTTCTGCTTCCCTATGTATAAAATGGGGACACTAAATCCTTACTCATAGGGTGGCTCTAAAGGTTGAATTCTGTGTAGAGCACAAACCTTGGCATGGGGTGGGTCCTCAAGCCCAAACACTTCCAATCCTTTTGCCCGCGCAAGTCACGGTACTTTTCACATCTGCCTCATAAGACAGGTGGAGACTGATCACCTTGGTGCTGATAACCCGTTTCAGACCGATACCTCTATCTGATTTCAGCTTCATTCCGTATTTTTAAAATGCTCCATGTACTCCCTTTATTATGCACGCCACCCAGCTCTAGTTACTGTGAAACTGGAAGGTCACAGCTTGGCTCTGGGCTCAGAAATATGGCACCTGTCATGCACATGATTTAGGAACTTGGCCTTCCTCACTGAAGCCACTGCATAGTAAAATCAAGCCGACAATTTAATCTGTGGCTGCCGGATAAAAGCTGGGAGAAATCTTAAGCGGCTACATTAACACCAAACTTTTCATTAGTAAACATTTTCACTAAGATGATGCTGAACCGTCCACCTCCCTCCTCCTGCAGTCTCCAGATAGCTCCGCATTGGAAGGAAGGCCAGAGAAACTGAACAGGAGGCTATGACTCCCGCCAGACGAAGAACAAAATAAAAACACATGCCCTACAAGGGTGTGGGATGCTAGGACACACGAGCCCATCTGTTCGGGCTTGCTGTTTTAAGCTTCCCACCATGGTAACATTTACATCCCACTCTTATTTTCCTTTTCTACTACCAGAAGTATACTGCTAAAGGTTTTATGTGCAGTTCTCTGGAGGGGGGAAGAAAAAGCCCATTTTAGTCGTGTTTGTCCATTGCCATGGTGTAAATGCTTCCGCTCTGGCCGATTGCAAGTTGTGCATGACGTCACTGGCTGCAGAGCTGGGAAGACGGGAATGGCTGGTCTGTGAAAGCTGCTGTGGCCTGGCCCGGGACATCGCTGCCACACCATCATCACCCTAGCAGCGATGATGACCACCTACTCTGGTTGGGCACTGTATCAGGCATTGTACACTTGACATTTCATGTAATCTGAAGCACCGTTGTTTGGGGAAAGGAATGTTGCTATGGGTTCCAGGATGAGAAAGTTGAGGCTCAGAGAGACCATGCGGCCAGCGCAGGCTCATGCAATCAGAAAGTGGCAGAGCTGGGACTAGAGACCGCTTGTCCCACTCATGGTGGTCCCCCCTCCCCCACCCCCATCCCAAGTCCTCGTCTTTCTTCCCTGGGTTAGTACCTCACTCCCTAGCGGGCTTATGGCTACAGGGTTCCTGGGGGCTTTCCACAATGCCTGCGTGTGTGTGTGTGTGTGTGTGTGTGTGTGTATACATTTGTCCTCCTCCTATCATTTCCTCCTACCATTAACCCTCTACTCAGGCAAAATGAGTCTCGCCACTGTTCCCAGATGTGCCTAAAATCGTCTATCTCCCGTCCCCATCAGCTTATCCTTATCCCGCTTAGCTGTCATGGTCCATTCAAATCCCGTCCCCTCCTACGAGCTCTCCTGGACCACCTTTGTCCCTGGATCTCTTCCCCTCTTGAGCCTCTACAGCATTTATGCCTGGACCACTCGCTTGGCCCTCAGCACCGGTGGCTTTTATGAAAACTCTGTTGTTTGCTGGGTTGGATTTCTTACCACTCCCAGGAGACCCCAAGCTACTTGAGAGCAGAGACAATGGGGTATACATAATTGTGGAAGAGCCACAAAGAATTACTTGCTCAGACAGGTGTTCGATAACTGTGCCCAGAGCAGAGCCCACTGTGAATAATTGAGAGGAAGGACTCTGTTACTCTGGGCTCTCAGACCCAACAATAGCCTTACGAGAACAAACTCAATTTATGGAAAAAATACTTTAAAACTGTGAATCTCATTCTCTTCCTGCTCTAAACAATATTTAATTGCTACAGAGAGCTAGAGAAGGCTCAAGCTCCATGGCTGGGCATGCAAAAGAGATGAGTTCTTCTGTGCTCTGGGCATGGCATGTAAGATATATCACAACGCATTCTCCAGCCCACAGAATTTTGGAGGATAGGTGGGGCCGCCAACCCCAAATTAAGCTGGTCTACACGGCCGCTGGCTGTGACCTTCAGATGACTTTGGTGGAGCCTCGCAGGAACTTGGCCACCCAACCCTGTCTGAGGCTGCTCGTCACCGAGCCCGCATTTCTGGCTGCTTTGACAACCACTGCAGTCAGAGACAGTGCAGAATCCTGATGACGTGTTAACACAGCACTTCGGGTGATGTAGGTGTGACCCTGACACAGGTGTGAACTCCTAGCATCCGGAACACCTGTGCCTGAGGGCCAATGCCTCCCACCCCAGGAGCCCGTTCCGTCTCCGATACAGTCCTCATTCACGGGGGCTGTGTCATGGAGGAAATTACACACAATAAAAGAGGCAGTCACTAGGCTCTGAGGGACCTATCTCCCGGAATGGACTGGCCCTGAGTGTGGGGATTGAACCGAGTCTATGTCGGGCTCTCATGAACCAAATTCCTTCTTCTTACAGGGTGCAGAAGTCAGTGAGAGCAAAGCATGACAAATTCTGGAATCAAAATGTCGCCGTCAAATGCACCTGCTCAATAGAATTCCACGTGACCCTTTGGCTCTCACTGTTAATTTGTCTTAGAAAGAGGCAGAGGCCAGGGAGATGAACGAGGCCGTTTTAAGAGACACTGATTGTGCCCTGACACCCTTACCCCTTCAGTGCCTCTCAGCCCAGCTCCATCTGGGAGCACTTCCGTTTCTGTGACTGAGAACTTGCTCCAGCAGCCAGAGTTCTTTGCCCGCTGTGCAGCTGGCTGGATGTGCCAGGGAATTAGCTCCCTCAGCAGCAACCCTCACCAGTGACTGATGGGGGCTGGTGTGTAAAACCCCGGCTCCTTTGCTCTCTGGCTGGGATAAGTCTCCATGGGCTCCTGGGCTTACCCAGTGGGACTGGACCCCTCTGCTCACACGGTGGCTGGCTGTACAACATAGAATCCATTGGCTGTATCCCCTTCCCCATCCTATCTCCCTCTCTCTTGCTGACAGGCTCTGAGATCACCTCCCAAGTGGGACTATTTGCACCCAAATCTTTATCTCAGTGTCTGCTTCAGGGGCAGCCCAAACTAAGACAGGCGTGTTAGTAGAATTCCTATCAGACAGTGGTAAATTCTTTGGGAAGCCAGTTCCTGGAACAGCATGAAATGACTTCATCAAGGATAGCGGTGAGTCAATTCCATTGGGTTCTTCTGAGCACCTCAACAATGGGGGAGGGAGCACAGGGCAGCAGGAAGTGAAAGGGAATCTATGAATGAAAACCCAGAGAAAGCCTGTAGGCACAAGTTGTAAGGAGCTGCCTCAAGGGGACCACGGGGAGAGAGCAAACTTTGCACGGAGCCGGTTAACTGACCCACCTTCGCCTAAAAGAACTCCCTCAACTTTCAGGAAAGCCCCAGAGGAGGTATTTCATCACCACTTACAAAGAAGATCTTGATACACGGAGAGCTTAAAGAACCTCACAGTGTGCCCAGGAGAGTTAATGGGAAGATATATGGCGAGACCCAGCCCTTGGTTCACAGGAGGTACCCACTTAGTATCATTGCTTGTTTCTTCCCCACATGCGGGGTGGCGTGGTGGGGGGGATGTCCTTCTACACGATGGGCAGGGCCCATTTCTCAGGGGCTTTGTATCTGTTTTGTGTGACAGCAGAAAGAGAGACCTGGGATCCTCATGTCTGGTAATAGCGAAGTAGGCAATTCAGACCAATCCTTGCAGTACACGTGGTACAGGAAGTTGGAAAAATATATATATGAAAAGAGAAGATGAGGAAGAAGTCAGCAGAGGTCACGAGATTATAGGGAAGCAATCGGTTCGAGTCTTTGGTTTGGATGCCTTAGAAAGTTTTGCAGTCAGTGATGTCAACCCGAAAATCAAACAACTTCTAGGGTTTTTGATGTTGGAAAGAAGAAGCAAGGCTAGGAGACTGTACCTGCCTGAGTAAACAGTCATCAGAGAGGCCAACGGTGGCGGGGGGCGGGGGGGCATTGAAATCAGCGGTTACCGAGGATGAGGGGGTGAGGGGTGATGGGAGGACCACGGAGGATTTTTAGGGAGTGAAACTTCTCTGTATGATACTATGGCAGTGGATATATGTCCTCAGAGATTGGTTCAGACTAAGGATGTACAACACCGAGAGTGAACCCTAATGTCAAAAGTGTGGACTTTGGGTGACTATGCTATCAGTACAGGTTCATGGATGCTAACCAACGTCCCACTCTGGTGCAGAATGTTGAGAATGGTAGAGGAGGTGCAGGGTTGGGTCAGGAGGGATACCGGAAATCTCCACGCTTTTGCCTCCATTTTGCTGTGAACCTAACAGTGCCCTAAAAACTAAAGTCTGTTTAAAAAAAAAAAAAAAAAGGAGGCAAGTCTAGGTTTTCCCAGCGTCACGGAAAACAAAATGAACGCAGCAAAATGCAAGATTGTATCAAGAAGACCATGTTAAAGCGGATTTCATATATTGGTGAACGACGCTAAAACAACGCTAAGCCTATCTGAGAGAGACCGCTCATCCATCAGGGAGGGAGGATAATCACAAATTGGGCAGGGGGAGGGTGGTGGACGTCTTCTTCACGTTCCCCGTGCCTCCCTCCCACCCCTGCTGTAACATTTCTTCTTCATACATTTAGGTAAAAACGCCCTGGTTGCTATTACCCTAGCCCCATTGCAGTCGGCCTGTCATCAAGGGTGGGCTCCCACCCGAACTCGGCCATCAAAGTCACGCCAAATCTGACTCTGGGCTCGGATGGACAGTTGGGGGGCCAAGCGCATCCACGCTGCGGCCACCCCGCCTCCCACCTCACCTGCTGGTCAACCCCTCCGATTCTGCGAGCACCTACACAGCCTTGCTTTTTTCTTTGTTTGTTGTTGTTGTTGTCGTTGTTTGTTTTTTTTTGCATGTTTCCAGAGTTAATTTCTGTGGCTTGCACCCAACTCCAACAGATAGAAGCCCATTTTGGAAATAGGATGCTACGGGGAAATGTTACTAAATTTTACTAATGTATTTGCTGTTGCCCCTGGGAGAAGGGCCAGGGCCTGGTGGTTACGAGAGCCCCAGGACTGGGGGCGAAAATCCCGACCCCCACACCACAGCCCGTAGAAATGCTGCAAAACGTTAAAACAACGGCCTGCAGGGAATCCTGGCACGGCCAGCCAGGGTTAGGTCAGCAGAGATAAAGCGGATAGATTCCTGAAACCCAAGAATTGCGGTGAATGAAACATTATCCGATCCCCCTCGAGTGAAGGGGACGTTAACCCCCGATGAGGAAATAGACTTTGCGTTAGCCGTGAGTAAGTCTGCACAAAGTGCAGGAATAGCCCAAGTCATTTTTACACGGAATTTAATATTTATGCCAGCATGAACTCCTAGCAATAAAGCTCTGTTTCATATCTTTTGTGGAATGAGGTGGGGGCATTTATGAGCAAAGGCACGCATGAATGAGTTGGGGCACGCACTAAATGATAGCAATAAATCTCTTGCTGTCACGTCCACTGCTGCTTTATCCTGTCCTAGCTGGAAAGCCCTTGCTCAGCAAATAACAATTACCTGAGATTACAAATGGTGTACAGAAACAGGCAGGCACAGGGGACACCCTCGTGCTTTATTCTTTTCTCCTAAAAACACAAGACGAATGGAAAAGGGTAGGGGGCAAAAACTCTAGAATTAAGGACAAAGATGGTGTCTCGTCGAAGACGAAAATCGATGCGTACCATCAGAACCCTCTCCTTATGGGAGATGAAGAAGACATCCTCTGATTCTGTCTTCTGTAAAAAAGCTACTAAATGTAAACAAACAAACATAAAAAATCCAGAGGTTCCAGGATGTCAGACACTCTGCCTATTTCAATCATGAATATGCAACAGGTCCTGAGTCTTTGTTTGTTTGTTTTGTTTTTTAGAGAGAGCGAGAAAGGCAGAATGTGAGTGGTGGAGAAACAGAGAGGGAAGGAGACACAGAATCGGAAACGGGCTCCAGGCTCTGAGCTGTCAGCACAGAGCCCGACGCGGGGCTTGAACTCACGGACCGTGAGATTGTGACCTGAGCCGAAGACGGACGCGCAACCTACTGAGCCACCCGGGTGCCCCAAATAGGTCCTGAGCCTTATTTTGTGACACTCATGTGAGTTACAGTCCCTACGAACAATGTTTTAAAACCGTCTCTCCTTGTGATAGTTGAGAATCTTTCTCAACAGGTAAAAATCCTCATCTTTAGTGACGGAGACAGAAGGCATCACAGGGTTAGTGACTGGATATTTGCAGAGCCCTCGGCTATAGGGAACTGGAGGAAACAGCTTTCCCTTTGTCACCAAATACCCGCTGTGATGGCACATCTGAGGTTAGTCGGGCTGTGCGCTCAGGTAGGTAGCTGGTCGCTTTGCAAGTATGCTTCACGGGGTATTTGTTTTTTTTAATGCCAGGTACATATTACTGAGAGTGTACATTCTGTGTCTATTAAGTACTTCTATCAATGCTAAAAGCCATCTTTTAAAGATAGGGATATTACTGGCAAGTCGTTGAGGCAATGCGATGCTCTTGATGTTTCTAGAAACCATAGAAAAGGCCCAAAGTGCCATTCACTGCCATGTGACTTGCGGCGGCCATGAATGTGGTAACGTCAGCAGCATCTGTGCCCCCTTCCTCTGGGCAGGCCACCTGGCTTTGCTTTGGTCAGCCAGCCCTCTACCACCGGGGTTTGGGGGAGGCGGCTTCTGTACTGGTTCCCTGGGTTTGGCTCACGGTAGGCTTTTTGCTGCATAACGTTGCGGCCTGAGAGGTGCCCCACCGTTGCACATACCAGGCCAGTGTCACTGCCACCGGCAGGCACCATCCCGAAAGGCTGATGGGGGCTCACTACTAACGATTGCTACCTAGCTATTTCCCTTGAACACTCAGCACCTGCTTTGGCCAAAAGCACACCTACGCCTGGATGTCTCCGCGATGTGAGCCCATCGGTTTTTTTTCCCGGTGCCATTTTGAGTTAGATTTCATTTGGAACTAAGCGTCCTGACTGATAGAGGAAATTGACTTGAAAGTTACACTTCCTTTTTTTTTTTTTTTCTTTAGTGGGAGGGAAATTTGAGGGCTGCAAAGATCTAGCTGGCCTGTGTGTCCCTTCTTTGAAAAGCCCCTCCCTCCCCAACTATAAAAGTGTGCAGGTTCATGAGGAACCAGCCTGGCTTTCGTCTATAGGAACTCCAGTCCAAAAGATGCCATTTCTCATGAGAAGGGGGTGTCTTCTACCTGGACGCAGGTGAGGCATTTGACACTCATCATGTGGAGGGGTGGGGGATGGTTGGGGGGGGATGCCCAATGACTCTGTGAGCTCCCCGGCTGGAGGGACCATTTCTAGTAGGTGCTGGAGGAACACTCTTCTGTCTGTGCTGTCAGTGGGGCCCGGGGGACCGGAGCATGGCGGGAAGAGAGAGAGGATGAGAGGAGCCTGGGCTGAAAGAAGGGGAGGCAGCACCCCTGAGCCGGGTTCGTGTGTTTGCGGCCAGGTGATGGACACAGGCTGACGCACAGTTCCCTCGCCACTGGCTCCATCTATGATCCGTCCATTAGTTCAAAGCCTCAAGAGCCTGGTTGTCTGGAACGAAGGCATATCTGCCCTGAATCGTACCAGCATTTGAAAGCAAAGATCCCTCTCCCTTAACAGTTCTTTACTGGTGGCTTAGAAATGCCCTGTCATCCTAGAGTTACTTTTGCAGAATGTTTTTACCATCTTAATAAAAGTCCAAGCGACATGCCAACAAACCTAACAGGGCTGAATTTTTAGAGAAGGAATGTGGTTTTATATACCTGTCTATGCTTTTAGGATGCCTGTGTTGAACATACGACATGGCAGTTAGGACGTGTGGCAAACTGAACAGAGCTGCGCGACCCAGAGCAAAACCACGTCTACAACGTTGAAAATCGAGCGGCGATGTGGCATTTTTTTTTTCCAGGAAGGGGGAAATGTGTAGACAAACAGAATAATGTGAGTAAAATATAACACGAGGGTGTGCCAAAAACACAGGATGAAATGGAACCCGGCGTCTCCCTGATGGTTTTTGTCCCAGGATATTTCCTTCTCTAATATACAGTTAATTAAGGGAGGGTGTGGGGGTTTTACTTCGCCGGTCTTTTTTCTCAGCCCCATGCCTCATTTCTCATCACGCCTGCTGCACTCAGAATAGATACCGTGCTTGAATCCAAACCAGGCTTACCAAAATGCAGGTGTGTGCGGTCCTGGAGTTTGGTTTTCGTGAGGCTGCGAGAGCCACAATAACTCTGACAACGCCTGTTAACACATGGATTCTCTCTTACCCTCCCAGGGCCCCTTTAGAAAGGCACTAGTGCCCTGAATTCTCATGATGTCCGTTATGGGCTGCAATGTGTCTCCCAAATTCCTATGTTGAAGTCCTAACCCCCAGGAGCTCAGAAGGTGACCATAGTTGGAGACAGCATTAAAAAAAAATTTTTTTTATGTTTGTTTATTTTGAGAGAGAGGGAGACACAGAGCGTGAGCAGGGGAAGGGCAGAGAAAGAGGGAGACACAGAACCCGAAGCGGGCTCCGGGCTCTGAGCTGTCAGCACAGAGCCTGACGCGGGGCTCGAACTCAGGAACGGGGAGATCACGACCTGAGCCGAAGTCGGACGCCCAAGCGACTGAGCCACCCAGGTGCCTCAAGAGACAGCATCTTTTAAAGAGGTGATTGAATTAGTATGAGGCTGTTACGGTTGGCCCTGGTGCAGCCTGGTGTCACTGTAAGAAGGGGAGACAAGAAGGCAGACACACTCAGAGGGAGGGTGATGTGAGCCCACAGGGAGAAGGCAGCCGTCCATAGGACCAAGGAGAGAAGCCTCAGAAGGAGCCGCTCTGGCCAACGCCTTTGACTCCTGGCCCACAGAATTGTAAGAAGACACATTTCTGGTGCTCAAGCCACCCGATCTATGGTCCTTCATGGCGGCCCCATCCAATGAATCCTGTGTCTATTAAGTACCTGAATGCAAGCTAGCTGGTGCCTTAGGAAGTTTGCTAATCGAGCCAATTACGTTAAGATAAAACTCCCTGAAATGAACCAATTCCTGTTCGGTCATCTTTTATGCCCTCGACAGCCCCTCTTGCATTCGTTCCCCTGGTATCGTTGGCTCATAGAAGGCCACGCGCAAAGGGGGCTTTTCTTCCTCGAGCCTCGCCTGTTCTTAATGACAAACATACGAGTTCTCATGAGGTGGCAGTCACTATGCAAAGCGCCTTTTGCTTGTTACGCTAGGACTCATCGCGATCTTGCGTATCCATCGAAGAGAAAGACACTCAGGCTTGGGGAGGCCACTTCCCTTTCCCCGAGTCTCATGGTTGCTAAGTGGCTGGATGGTCTGGTTTTCCATGATTCCAAAGTCCCCTTTCTTTTTTATCTCCCATTCTTTTAAAATTGTGGCAAAATACACATAAAATTTACCTACGTTAACCATTAAAAAAATTTTTTTTTTGCTTTTTCTTAAAATTTGTTTTTGAGACAGAGAGAGAGATAGAGTGTGAGCAGCGCAGGGGCAGACAGAGAGGGAGACACAGAATCTGAAGCAGGCTCCAGGCTCCGAGCTGTGAGCACAGAGCCCGACGCGGGGCTCGAACTCATGAACCGTGAGATCGTGACCTGAGCCGAAGTCGGAGGCTTAACTGACCAAGCCACCCAGGCGCCCCCACCTACTTTAACCACCGAAAGTGTAGTATTAAGAACACTGGTAATGTTCTGCCACCATCACCCTGTGCGCCATAGACTGCTTTCTTCTTGAAGAGCCGAAACTCCCTAGCCCGGAGCTCTGCGCGCCCCCCAACCCTGTACTGCTTACCACCCTTCTACCTTCTGTCCCTACGAATTTGACCTCCCTAATGACTCACGTAAGTGGAATCATACAGCGTGTGAGTTTTTGTGGCTGGCTTATCTCACGGAGCATAATGTCCTTGAGGTTTATCCATGTTACAGCAGGTGGTGGATTCCTTGCTTTTTACGATCGAATACTATTCCACTGCCTGGATATGCCACATCGTGCTCATCAACTCACCCACTCGTGGATGCTTGGGTTGCTTCCACATTTCCACGAGTGTGAAGGACACTGCTATCAACGCGGGTGTGCAAATATTTCTTTGAGACCCTGCTTTCAGTGATGACCAAATGGTAATTCCATTTTTACTGTTCTGAGGAATAATGATACTGCTTCCCAAGGCAGCTGTACCGTTTCACATTCCTACCAACAGCGCACACAGTTCCAATTCCTCCTCATCCTTGCCAACACTTAATGTTTCTTTTTTTCTTGGTGTTTCCAATGGGTGGGAGGTGGTTTCTCCGTGCAGTTTTGATTTGCGTTTCCCTAATGCTCAGTCGTGGCGAGCATCACGCGATCCTTGGCCATTCGTATCTCCTCTTTGGAGGAATGCACAGCCCTCCATGTGAAGGTCCCACACACAACCTTTTTCTGGGTCGTCCTCCTGAACACACGTGGGTTTGCCAGTATCTGTCTTGAATAGGACATCCAGGGAGCACAGAAGCCCAGCACGCAGTGTGGTGACTCGAGCTCCACGCCACTTGTCGGACTTGGAGATGCTTTTTGCTTTTCTCACAGCCATAAGATCCTTTTGTCCAAGCCTGAATTTGCAGTCAGCGAAAACCTCCAGGCCTTTGAAAGTTGCCTTGAACTGTTCTCTTTCTTTTCAATTAAAAAAATTGTTTTTAATGTTTATTTTTGAGAGAGAGAGAGCGAGAGCGAGAGAGAAAGAGAGGCAGACAGACAGAGCACAAGCAGAGGAGGAGCAGAGAGAGAGGGAGACGCAGAATGTGAAGCAGGCTCCAGGCTCTGAGCTGTCAGCACAGAGCCCGACGCGGGGCTCGAACCCACGAACCGCGAGATCATGACCTGAGCTGAAGTTGGACACTCAACTGACTGAGCCACCCCGGTGCCCTGAAATGTTCTTTTCTAATTTTTTTAAAAAGTTTATTTAGTTTTGAAAGAGTGAGTGAGTGAGAGAGAGAGAGAGAGAGAGAGAGAGAGAGAGAATCCTAAGCAGGCTCCGTACTACGAGTGCAGAGCCCTACGTGGGGCTCGAACTCCTGAACTGTGAGATCATGACCTGAGCTGAGATCGAGTTGGATGCTTAACCGACTGAGCCATCCAGGTGCCCCAACCTTGAACTGGTTTTAAGTCAGCTTTCTCGCTTTGAATCGGGGGTCATTTGGCCATGTCTCAGCCCGTTGTTCTGTCACGGGGTTTCTTGACCTCAGCCCTGCTGACATTTGGGGCTGGCTATTTCTTTCTTCCGGAGAGGCTGTCCCATGCATTGCAGTAAGTTCAGCAGTAACTCTGGCTTCTGCCCGCTAGAAGCTAGTTGCACCCCCTCCCAAATGTTCTATCTACATGGTGCCAAACATCATGTGGGGGACACTGTCACCCCCGGTTAAGAACCGCTGTTCTGGTATATTTCGGGCATCTGAACATGGGGGACTTGGTTTTCACTCTGTGGGGAAATCCAAGATCTTCCAGAAATGAATAATGTTTCTTAACAGTCTCTGTTATTGGGGCACCTGGGGGGCCCTGTTGGTTGAGCATCCAACTTCGGCTCAGGTCATGATCTCACGGCTTGTGAGTTCGAGCCCCCCATCGGGCTCTGTGCTGACAGCTCAGAGCCTGCTTCGGATGCGGCGTCTCCCTCTCTCTCTGCCCCTCCGCCACGTGCGCGCTCTCTCTCTCTCTCAAAATAAATAAATGAAAACATTAAAAAAATAAAGAAAAATATCCCTGTTCTTTCTATGAGTCCAGACAACTAGAGAAAGAGGTGGAGATGATGAACTCGGAAGGAGACGGGCTCAGGCACGGAGAAGCACACGTCCAATAGATTTGCCATATATCTGACGCAGACCGCAGACATAAAACGCATGCGGATTCTGTTACACGGGATGATAAAGTCCAGGGATAAAATGTTTATTTCCTTGTAGCAAAATGAAAGTATTCATTTATCCTCCTACCAGCACGCATGACTAGCTCTGGACAAATGCAAACGGGTCTGGTGATGAATGGCTTCCGAGGCTCACCGTGGATAGCCCTGGAACACCGGCTGTCTAAACAAATAAATGCACCAGGCCCTTGTGGACACCCTGGGGGACATGAGGATGATTGAGACACAGGTCGTGGGCTGAGGTGGAGTTTCCCAGGACCCTCGGTGGGGGACATCTGAGGTGTGCCTCGATGATACAGAGTGAGCAGTACTGATCAAAGGGGGGCTTATGGGGGAAGGCTCTTCGACTGGAAGAGAGAGAGACATGGTCGACGGCCACTGTATTAGGTTTCTATGGCTGCTGTCACAAATGACCACAAACCTAGTGACTTCAAACAACTCAAATTTATGATCCTTAGTGTCCCGGAGGTCAGAGTCTAAAATCAAGGTGTGGGCAGGGGTGCCTGCCTTCTGGAGGCTCTAGGGGAGAATGTGTTTCTGCGCCTTCCGCGGCACCGAGAGATACACGCATCCCTTGTCCCATGGTCTCTTTCTTGGGTGATGCCAACCTCTGCTTCTCTCATCGTATCTCTCCAGCTCCGACCCTCATGCCTCCCCCTCGGAGGACGCTTAGGATCACGCAGGGCCCCCCTGGATGGTCCAGGCTGGATCCACATCTCAAGAGCCCTAACTTGATCACATCACAGGGTGTCTTTTCACCCTGGAAGGTGACATGTTTGCAGGTGCCAGGGATCAGAATGTGGGCATCTTCAGGGGCCGGGGAGCATCTTCAGTAGATTAGCAGGAAGAGAAGTCTGAAGGCTGTGAATTCAGGGAACAGGATACTGGTCCTAAAGGATGTGGCTTAGCACGTGGCAGGTTCTTAATAAATATCGACTGACTGACCCACTAGATGCATGGAAAACGACTGCTGTGCCCAGTCCTCCCTCTGCTCCTTTAGGGCACCATCCATCCCTGCTGCTTTGCCAGCACAGCCGCCAAAACCACCGACGTGGGGCCAGGGTAGAAGGAGATACAGCTGGGCCATCCCTCTGTCTGTCACTCATCCACTTCCCGGAAGACACAGCTTGTTTCTGGCTACTGTGGTGACAAACAGCAGGAGGCAGCTGAGAGCATCTCTCAACAGAAGACAACGCTGACCTGGACCGGGTACGAGATACGCCTTGACTCCGTCACAGAGTCCACACTGGCCATCCTTAGTCCGTTAAAAAAAATTTTTTTTAACGGACTAAGAAACAGAGCACGAGTGGGGGGGGGGGGGCGCAGAGAGAGAGAGAGAGAGAGAGAGAGGGAGACACAGAATCCACAGGAGGTTCCAGGCTCTGAGCTGTCAGCACAGAGCCCGACGCGGGGCTCGAACCCACCAACTGGGAGGTCGTGACCTGAGCCGAAGTCAGACGCTTAACCGACTGAGCCACCCAGGGGCCCCTGCCATCCTTAGTCCTTAAGGGCACAAGCCCTGACTTGGAAGAAACAGAAAACGCTTGCTAAGATATTAGAAGAGGCTCATGTCCTGACCTCTAAAGCAGGAGGACACTGGCTTGCAGGGGGCTGTTTCTTAGCTGTGTGAATCCCAGCTTGTCCTCAGCTGCATTTTCTGTGAAATGGGGACAGGAAGACCTGTCTTAGGGCTGTTGGGAGGAGGAGAAAGCATGCAGAAAATGCCTGGCAGTTAGTAGTTGCTCAATAAAGCTTAATTCTGTTTTTCTTAGACTTTCCATCTGGTATCATTGCTTTCCCTCCCCTCCCCTCTCCTTTCCTTTCCAGACATAAATCTTTAATAAAAAAACACCTACTTTTGTAGTTTATTTTCCTAAGGCAGATACAGTGGCCACAGTATGACAGGTGGAAAGCCCCAAAGCCAGAAAAATTCAAAGTGCAGGGAAGCTCATTTATCAGCCTAGAGTGATTACCTCAATGGCCTTAAATTCCATCCTCATAGTCTGCTTAAGAATCAGGAAAGCAAATGGTTTAGAAACCTCATAAAAACACACACTGCCATGTAACTCGACGGGGTGAACTTTGGTTTCCCAGAAAACTCATCAGATGATGCCAGAACAATCTGGACGTTTCCAAATTCATGTTAACCTCTCTAGAAAGTTCAAACCCAGGGAGCACAGACATCAGCCATGCGTTGGAGGATGGCTTTGGTCCTGCTTAACAAACAGGGTGATTTCACTCACGCACTGAAAACGATTTTCCTGAAACTGGACCCTTATTACTGAGTTAATAGAAAAAAATTCCAATTGAACTTTGGAAGATTTTTTTTTTTTTTTTTTTGCTATTACAGTAACATTACAGATTTCAATCTGGTGAAAAATGAGCCCCGAGGGCTTTCAACAGTTTTCTAACGGAGCTTAAATTCAGTTCTGAGAACAGTCAGTGTGTAATTGCCAGGGAAGGAGTGTGTAATCCCTGGAAACGCACCGAGGGGAAAACCCTGCAGTGCCCTGCGTTGGGGTCCCGAGGGGCAGGGGGTGTGGTGGGCTGGGTCGCAGAACGAGTCTCCTGCAGGGGCCCAGCAGCATATGCTCTGTTGAGATTTGAAGAATGACCTGAGTGTTCATATTCTGACCTCACGGCCAGAACGACAGTGCGTTTTATTGTGCCTTTTGGGGTAATCGTTGCTAATTTTGCTTATTATATTGGTTGTCTTAACAACATAACGACGGCAGATTAGAAACGCCACCTAAGAGGAAACGTTCAAAACACAGATCTCTCCCTTCACTCGCTCAAGGCGGTTTTACTCTCCAGACCTCCCTGGAGATCACGGCTGCGGCTGAAGAGGCAGTGGTTTCCAGCCCCCTGCCCGAACGCTTCTGCACCACAACCCAGGTTAGTGAAATCGGGGTGGAGGCTCCTTGCCGTTTTTTTTCGATGCCAAGAAATGTCTTTATGGGACTTACAGAGGAATAAGCCTTTTTCATTCCTCCTGCTGTCTGCAGGGTTATCTCGATGGAGTGTTTTGTGCAGCCGAATGGATGCTGTGACAGCTGAGTGGGAGGTGTCCCGGGAGGCAATTGCTAGTTTGCTCCCATTACGGGCACAGGGCCTGGTGGTCTAGGCCGGCATTCGAGCCCTTGTCAATACCAGACAACAGGAACACAGCGCCGCTGGGTGAGTCTGCAGACGGAAAGGGTAGTTTGCTTACAGCATCCTTGGTTTTCGCGTCTTGAAAAAAAATATTTTTCTGTTTATCAAAGCAACGTGTTCAGCATAGAAAACTTGACTATATAAAAGAGAGTGTGAAGAAAAGAACGGAAAATCGTCAATACTTCCAGGAGCCTGAGAGGATCGCTCCCAGTCTGGCGGGGGCATTTTATGCAGGAGTTTCTCTACGTGGGATCGGGATCACACAGTTTGCCAACTTTGATGCTCTATATTTTCCACTTTACTTTATCTCAGGAGCAGTTTCCCCTGGCTTCAACAGTCTTAGAAAACACAGTTTTAATGACTGCATGTTAATCTTTATTTATTTTTGAGAGAGAGAGACAGACAGCATGTGAGCAGGGGAGGAGCAGCGAGAGAGGGAGACACAGAATCCGAAGCAGGCTCCAGGCTCCGAGCTGTGAGCACAGAGGTGAGATCATGACCTGAGCCGAAGTCGGACCCTCCACCGACTGAGCCCCCAGGTGCCCCAGTGACTGCATATTAGACCATCATATGGCTGGCCCAGGATTTATTCACGAAGCCTCCTGTTGTGGGGCACTCGGCCTGTTTCCCAACTTTCTGCTGCCAGAAATAAGGCTCCAGGAAAGGCCTCTGCATGCAAATCTCTGCTTCCTCGTACCTAAGACTGACACCGTTTCTGATGATTTCTTCGAGATAAATTCCCAGGAATGGAATTACTGGTATCAGAGAGCATGACTGTTCGGAAAAAGGCGGATACATAACGCGACACGTCTTTCGTAAGCACGTACCAATCTGCCTTCCTTGCCTTAACTCGGTTTTAAAATCACTACACTTAAAATCTGTGCATTTTTTGGGGCGCCTGGGTGGCTCAGTTGGTTGAGCGTCCGACTTCGGCTCAGGTCACCATCTTGCGGTTCATGAGTTCGAGCCCCACGTCCGGCTCTGTGCTGACGGCTCGGAGCCTGGAGCCTGCCTCGGATTCTGTGTCTCCCTCTCTGCCCCTCCCCTGCTCATGCTCTGTCTCTCTCTGTCTCAAAAATAAATAAAAACATTAAAAAAAATTAAAATCAGTGCGTTTTCTTGTGGCGGGGACCTGGCAAAGGGGTGGGTGAGGCGGGGAGGAAAGCTCTTAGCAGCCTCGTCATTGGAATCCCGGAGACACAGGCTGGGAAACGCTGCCCTTTGTTCAGAAGGTCACGGGCTCTGTGCTCATGAGCCGCCCCTCATCCCTGCCCTGAGCCCACATGTGTCCCACACTAATGTCGCGGTGAGCTGCTTTAATTCAGTAACATGTGTTGCCCAGGGCAGTGCTGCCGTTGAATATATTCCCGGAAGGGGCCGGGTTCCTGTCTGCCTCTCTGCACCTGTGCCCCTCCCATCCTCTCCGTGGTGCCTCCCCATCAGCCCAGAGTTAATTCTTAAGACTTAGCAAACACTGGGTGAAAGGCCCAGGGCACATGGTTTGCCCTCGAGCGTCTCTGGCCAAGCGGGGAGGTGAGAAGCTCTCTGTGGCAGAGACGACGTGATTTGCCATCTGGGACTACAGGGTAGGCTGCGTTTCTCAGCTTCCCCTGCGGTCAGGTTGGGGACTTGTGATCATGTCACTGCTGGATCTGGCCACAAAGCCCCTGTCAGATGCTCCTCCTTCTCTGTGCACAGCGACCCCGCAGACCCTGTGGGCCCCACGTTAAAGGGGCAGTCTCCCAACACACGGGAGCCTGGGGTCCTTGAATGATGCCTGAAGCAGAGCCATCTGCCCCCCCCCCCCCCAACCCCATCACTGGCAAGATGTGAGGGAGGGATCACATTTTCCGTGTTAAGCTGTTGAGACCGGGGGTCATCTCTTAGAGCACCTAGTATTCCTTACCCTGGCCAGGACTCTCGCTGACAGTTGTAACTGTGTGTGTGTGTGCGTGCTGAAAGTCATGCTAAGTTATGCAAGGAGGTGAAGCCCCCATTGGGTTGGGGGCTGTGTGTGTGTCGGGTGGGGGGGAGGATCCGAGGGCGAGGCTTTGTTCGCAGGGGTCCCTGAAGGATTACAGTCATAGCGAATATGTGCCGGTTCCTATTACTTTCCAGATGTTGTCCTGACAGCTTTGCCAGACCAGCCTATTTAATCCTTCCGCGACCCTAGGTACTATCCCCTCTTGCGTCCGGAGAGAATGAGGCCGGGAGAGGCCCGGCACCTCGCCCAAAGTCCCACAGCTGTTGGAGGCAGATCTGGGTATCAAATCCCTCCCTCCAAAGCATGACTCTGACCGCCTGTGTCCAAGCAGGGTTCAGCCACAGCCTGTTACGTGGGAGTCACCTGAAGGGAGATGCTGGGAAGCCACTTGAGCAAAGGCACAGAGAAGAGTCACAGAACACCTAGCACCCCACACCGGGGCGGGGGGAGGGGGGCGCTGGGCAGCTGATGGGCTTGACCGTGGAGAGGTCTGGCGGGTCCTGAGGGAGCGGCCGGGGGTGGGGGTGACGGGTGGCACTCAGGGCGCCCATCTGAGCACATACACATAGGAGAATGTGACATATGTGAGAGCCGCTGGATGCTGGTGAATCCACGCAGGGGCCCGGGCAGGCTAGCGTTAGCTTAAACACATGGCCCCTCAAAGCCTGCTGTGCGCTTTGTGGGGAGAACACCTGGACGTGGGGCTTGTCCTGAGCCTGGTGGTGGCCTCTCTGGTGGCTCCCAAGAGGCCCTCCCTGGACGCGTGTCGACCGAACAAGCCGATGAACGAAACATACGAATATGTCCTTTGGAAAATAAATGTCTCCAAGCGTCGCGTCCATCATCAGACTCCTTTATGCGGCCGCCCCTCGGTCCCGCTCACCTGTCCCCCTTGCTGTTTCTGTCCCTAGACATCCTGACACCGAGGGCCTCATCTTTCCAGCCACGGAGCCTTTCCATTCTGGCTGAGTAACCGCAGCCATCACAGAATTAAGTAATGACAAAGTGAGCTATTATCAAGCCTGGCTTCAGTTGGGGATGCAACCTGCAGCCGGGGGTACCTCTCTGTTGGAGCGCTCACACGACTGTCTAGACAGTGACATGAAAAATGTGCCCTATAATTCCCCAGCTCACAGCCATACATTCTCCGTCTTGACTCCACACTTGGTGGGGAATAGTGTTGTTTTGTTGAGAAGGAGAAGAGGCACAATTAGATTCCTCTTCAATGTTACATTCATCCTTGTTAATCAAAGATTAGTACCTCTTAAAAAAAGTAAACACAAGTCAGGTCCCCAGGACGCTGAGCGCGGTTCCCATGGCCTGTTTAATTACACAAAATGAAGCAAAACGTGTGCCTGTGACACAGTGAAATATGACGGTGGCCGTATCTGGGCAGTGGGATTAAAGGTGACTTGTAATTCGCTGCTTCATTCTGCTCGGTGTTCTTTAATTTTTCTACAATGAGCATGCATTTGCTCATTAAAAGGCATTTAAAATAACCAAAAAAGGAAATAGGAGACTATTCTAAAAACCTGCAAACCGAAGAAATAGAGGGGGACTTGCCCCAACCCTCAGTCTCCTTCGCCCCCTCCAGAAGGCACCCCTGGGTTTGGCTGGATGTCTGTCCTTCCTGGTAATTTCACGGCACGGACGAACCCCCAAATCGTTGTGCTGAGCGAAAGAAGCCAGACAACGAGTATGTACTCCATGACCTAATTCATGTCAAACTCTAGAAAATGTGCACTCATCCAGAGTGACCCAGAGTGATTTGTGATTCTCCGGAGGATGCGGGGAGGCGGGGAGAGGGGCAGGAAGGAGGGTGACAAAGGGGCCCTTCTGGGAGCACACTCCCTGACAGGGTGATAGTTTCATGGGCAGGGGAGAGGGGGAGAGGGAAAGAGAGAGAATCTCAAGCAGGCTCCAAGCTCAGCGTGGAGCCCGATGCAGGGCTCAGTCCCATGACCCTGGGATCACGACCTGAGCCGACATCAAGAGTCAGACGCTCAACCAACGGAGCCACGCAGGCGCCCCAGCAAATTATCCACTTAGAAGTATGTGCAGTTCATGGCACGTCAGCCGTACCTCTACAAAGCTGTTACAAAAAAGTGGGGGCCTGTGAGGGGAGGTTGGAGACCGGAGAGGAGTCACCATCTGTGCTGAGCTTGGGGGAGCTTCTGGGGCTGCCGTGTGCTGCGAAACATACAGAGGCAAGGGGAGGGGAGAAGAATCTGCAGTTGAGGGCCACGGGGGCACAGGTTGAAGCCATCTGAGGTCATGTAACTGCCTCCCCCTCCCACCTCCAGCCATTTTCAGATTCTGATGGTCACGGTGAGCGCACGCGCGCATGGGCTCGTGTGCCCGAGAGGAGTGAGGGAAAGGGCAACGTGGACGTGGAACACGGCAGCCTGACACGTGCAGGACAGCGAGGCAGTGAGAAACGGAGCTGACTTGTCAGAGCGGAACCCGAGCTCGAGAGGTGGGGCCTCTTTCTCCAGCCCTCCGGAATCGGCGTGAATCTTGGAGAAGCCTTTGGTCTGCTCCGGGGCACGGAATCAGGATTTGTCACGAGTTTACTCAAGTCTCAAGGGCAGGCGGATCCCAGCTGACATCTGGATGCCGCCCCCACGTTCACTGGCTGTTTGTTGAACGAATACAGGAGTATTGTTTTGATTTACTGTCAGAAAAACAACGGCTTCTGTTTTGAGTATTGACGACAGGACGCAGGATGAAGACAGATGGAATGTCACTGGGCCTCGGATTCCCTCTCACCTGCCTGGCGTGTCTTGCGACACCCGAGATTGGGGGGCCGTGTCCTAGAAGCCACATGTTTAGCAAGGGTTGGCTGATGGCTTGCTATGGGGCGGGCACCGTGCCAGACGTTGTGGAGAGAAAAGTGCACGTGACTCAGTCCTTCCTCAAAGGGCTTACGGTGCAGAGTAGAGCACTCTAGACCCCATCGCACGGGAAGGAACCTACTGAAGGGACTGGCAAACCGTGGTCCACAGGGCAAATCCGGCCCTCCGACTGCTTGCGTGAATAAAGTTTTACTGGAACACAGCCGCGCCTATCGGTCCGCGTGGTGGCTTTCGCATTGTAACAGCCGAGTCGAGTAGCTGCGACAGAACGTGGGGCCCACGAAGCCTCCACTCATCATCTGACCCTGGATGGGAAGTTTTCGGACTCCCGCGCTCACAGAAGCTGTGAAGGAAGCAACGAGCCTGCTCGTTAGCAAACCAGCTCTCGGTGTTCCAAACTAATGGGCTCGTTTGGGGTAACAGTCTTCCTAGGAGTAACTTCTCGGTCCAGGGAGGAGTCACATGGCTTGTCAGGGTAGCCTCTCCCCAGGGGGGACCACGCTACAGATACTCGTGGCCTCTCGTGAGCCTTCCACGGCCGCGGCACCCTGAACAGCCGGGTGGCACCGTCACCACCCAAGGTGGCCTCCAAGAGGTTCAGCAGAGCCTCGATGCCTGGCCAGGGGCACTGGGAGAGGCGGGGGGAGCCTCCACTTTTATCTTCTGAAGCCCAGAGGGGAGGCCCAAAGCAGAGCATCGCGTAATAGTTGAGTCAAAACACTGAATCAGCATTCACTCACACTGTTTGTTAGAGTCAGACCCTGATGGCAATCCCTTTGTAGGCTTTGCCAAGAGGGGTTAACTGTGAATCCCGGAACAGGACTCACTACAGTCTAAAGCCTGAGGAAAAACTGGCTTTGAAAATCATGGCTTATTTCCAATTTATTCATCAATTCAACAAAAATTTATGGATTGCCCATTATGTGTCAAGACTCATGTGGCCCCTACTTCCACGGGGCTTGTAGCCCAGGGAGAGGGAAGACAGGCAGCAAACGTACGGGCAAGCTGTCCATCCTAGCCGTTCTCTGTGGCCGCGGTCTAGGCACTGTGAGCGCTGAATTGGTGACACCAGCCACTGCTCCTGGGCTCCTGCGAGACTGTGGTCGCGTTTTTGTCAGCTAAGCATTACATCGCCTTATTTTATGTGTGTTTCTGTCGAAAGACACCGTATTTAACCCGCACTGTCGATCAGTAACATTAAATGCATGGCCAGCAGCCCTAGAACTCAGGCCTGAAGGAACTCATCCAACACATTATTTTCTCCATAAGGCCCCTCCCAGCTTCTCGCTGCTACCGACACCAGACAGCACTGCACTGGGGCCATTTCAGACGGCAAAATCACCACCCAAAGCCCAAAAAGGCAAAAAAAATGTGGCACCAAATAGACCTCGAAAGCATGCCTGGTCACCGTATGACAGCCGAAGGAAGAAGGCCGAGCGTCCCCTCTTTGGACCTCGGCTGGGAAGGTGCATGTCGGGCGGCTCAGATGTACCACTGTTCCACGCACGTCTCTGCCAGGGACCGCGAAGATACGCTAAGTGTGTTGGGGCTACAAATCAACCTTAGCTTGTCGAATTTGCAAACACAGCACGTGTGCATAACGAGGGTCGGTGTGATCCAAGGCAGAGAGAATGATTTCTGCACAGTTCCTGAGTGGAGAAGACACGCGGGGAAGGCCACGCGGTGGGAGCGGAGACAGCCAGGAGAGAGAGAGAAGCCGGTGCAGAGCAAGGCCGGCCGCAGGATACGGTGTGGACACAGCACGATGAGGAGGCCGGCTCGGGCCAGGGATCACCGTCCAGGTGAATGGGGATGTGGCTTAGACCAAGGTGCTCAGAGCAGTTGCAGGAAACGCAGAGACTGAAGATACACTTGCTCACATTAGTAGATGCATCTCCCTAGTGACCGGACAATCGATGTAAGTATTTGTGAAATATTTACTCGGTGAGTCAGAGATGTTTAATTTTTATTTTTTAAGATTTTTATTCATTAAAAAAAATTTTTTAATGTGTATTTATTTTTGAGGAAGAGAGAGAGAGAGAGAGAGAGAGAGCATGAACAGGGGAGGGGCAGAGAGAGAGGAGGACAGAGAATCCAAAGCAGGCTCCAGGCTCCGAGCTGTCAGCACAGAGCCCGATGCGGGGCTTGAACCCACGAACCACAAGATCGTGACCTGAGCCGAAGTCGGATGCTTAACTGACTGAGCCAGCCAGGAGTCCCAGAGATGTTGAATTTTTAGACAGCAAGGGTGAAGCATCTGACAGGAATCACTGGCCCGTCATTGCTCTTGGGTGGCTTCTGGGAGAACAGCTCATTTGTGGGTGTCCCAGGAAGGACGCTCAGAAGGACGCCAGCCGGGGCCATAAGAGCCATTTTTTCACTTCTCACTCTGCTGGCCCCTCTGGTCCTCCCATCTCTACACGTTTTAAAAGAAACCTCAGACACAAAGAATTCAAGCGCAGAATAGAGACAAAACTGACCCTCTGAACCCTGACCCTCAGCTTAGCTCGTGAAATAAAAATCCCACTCGGAAGAGAATTTGAGAATCATTCTATGCGATCTGAAGGAGGCTGTAGGTTCTACTGGGTGCGTTTTTTTGTTTGTTTGTTTGTTTGTTTTTAAATGATGATTTCTCCTCTTGCAAAACAAAAGAAATAATTTCCTTGTTAAAAAACTCTTGGGCATAAGCATATGTGAATTTGACTTCCATCCCTTCCACTCACTAACTTTTCAACCTGAGCATATCTGGGTACCTCTGTTCCTCTGTAGGATGGGGAGAGCCACACCCACTTCCGGGGTGCCCAGCGTGGGAACGAGATATCGCACCATCACATCTACAGATGCTGCGTTTAGTTGCTTTTCACATTTGCCTTTCCTATGTCATTCTGCTTTATTTTCATTCACAGTTCCTACTCCTTTATTCTTTTTCCTGAATCATTTTAAACATTATTTATTGACCCACAGGTTTCTCTTGCTTTCCTTTTGAGCCCAGCTATGGATTTCCATGGGTGAGGAGGGTTCTGCGCCCCGATCCCACCCTTCAAATTTACAGATGAAGCGGGCCCCAAGGAGCGTTCACCTTCTGTGCCCGGTCATATCAGAGGTGGAAGAAAATCAGCAACATCGATCCTACTTTACTTACAGATGTCATATTTTGTTTAACATGAATTTTTGTGTTAATTTTGACATAAAAAAATATTGCATTAAAAGACTGTCTTGATGGCTGAGTTTTCTGGTGTTCCCTAAAGGTGTCCTCCCCAGGGGAATGCGTCGCTCACTGCCCCCTGTTCGAGCGGCCGTGGGCTGCACAGCCCTCCGGAGCCACACCCCTGCTGCCGTCCAGGGCTTGTGCTCCTTCTGAGACAGAGACTCTCAGTGCAATTACTCCGTGTGCCAGCATGTGTCCCTCACATCGTGCATCTGGGGACAGCCGTGGCCCGAGTGCCCAGCATGGATCATCCGGGGCATGGTGGGAAAACTCAGATTCACAGGAAGGGTGTGTGGATATCTGTCATTCGGGCTGTTCACCATATTTTTGATTCCTCACAGCACCCCGGCCTCCTCTCTGGGCAGACCCCTGTTTTGGGTGGTCGTGGGTGGTCGTGGTCGAGCTCCCATTCTTTCCTGGATACAGTGGGAGTGGGTCAGCTCCAGCGAAGCTGATGCTCTCCGTGTGTGTGTGGGGGGGGTTGGGGGGAGGGTTGGTGGCATCATGCTCTTGCCCTGGGAGGTCTAACTCAAGTGCTCAAGTGCCAGGCTGAGTTAGACTGCAGCAGCCTCAATCGTCTCCCCTCTCTGGTTCCATTTGGTGACCACTCATTTTTTCCCAGCTTCTCCTCTGGTCTCCTGGCCTTTCTGTGACTCCCCAGATCAATCTCGTCAATTCTTGCTTTATTCCACGTAATGTAGCTGATGCTGGTTTCTGCTGCTTGCAGCCACGGATCCCGACAGACCCTGCACCAGAAGTCACCAATCGGAGGTCCTGAAGTGTAACGCCCTCTCCTACTCACTGTTAAGTCTCCTTTGTTTCATCTCCCTTCAGACATTTGACCAGGTCCTCAGCTTGCCTGGGCGACAGTCTCTCCTAGTCATGGTGTTATGTGCCTGGCATCATATGCTTTGCAGAGCATCTTAACCTACGGATCAATTTAATCCTGATACCCGAACCAGGAACCGTTGTACTAGCAGAAAATAGGACTGTTACACGTATGCTCTAGAAAGATGGCAAGATCGAGCATACCTGTCCCCCAAAGAGCCAAGCTGCAAACCTTCAAAAATCAGTTGTTTGCACCGTGTGTTTAATAAGTGCTCACCACGCGTCCACATGCCCTGTCATCTCTGAGAACTGCTTGCAGGCAAGCAAACGGCAGATGACAAGACTGAGCCTTCAGAAACTTCTTTCTGCTACCTTCAATTCCCCGGGAATGAGGAGGAGACTGCCATCATGATGAGGCTTTTAGCAGTGAGATACCCTGGCCTGGCTGTGGATGTGCCATCGTTCCTGGGAGCTGTGACGGATTTCCACTAATAACCCTAGTAAGTGTTTCCGCAGACTTGCTTAGTGTAAGTTTTCAACGCGTGGAAACCACGGATTGTAGGAAAACAGCCTTCTCATTCTTGAAGAGCCTCCTTTAGAGAATGGCTACATTTAAACTCTTGGCCAAGAATGATAATCGGTTCATTGAGTGCCTACTATGTGCCAGGCTCTGTGCTTCCAGTGCTTCTTCTGAATTATCTGCTTTACCCTCCACAGTGACCCTGCAGCCCAGACATTATTGCCCCCACTTTATAAGAGAGGAAACTGAGGCTGGAGGAACTGGATGACTGCCCGAGGTTACACACCTGGAAGCGGATGGGTGGGGATTTGAACTCAGGGCACCGGACTGGCAGAGCCACGAGAGCCGCGGGGCTGTGGCAGCCCTCTTTGCAAGGCCACGTGAGACCTGAGGGGCCCTCTGGGGCAGCCCCTGGAGATAAGACTGATTCTCCAATGGAGCGAGAAGTCAACGTCTGTTTCCCTTGCACGTGTTGGGAAAACACGTTTCACCTTTGTGATTGTCTAACCTCCTCCAGTAAAGCCTGGCAGCATCGAAAGTGATGTTATGATGGAGCCTTGTTCTTGGGAAGGCAGCCGTACGAGCAGGAAGCACAGGAAACAGGGAAACCCAGGGACGGAGGCGTCCCCGCCAGATGATGGTGGCGAGAAGGTGCCCGCACGCACGAAACCCTGAGGGCTTTCGGCCACTTCTACCCACGCGGCCCTGCCTGGGCCGCCTCCCCACCCCAGACATCTGGGCAGCAGAGGGTCTCAGTGGGGTGTTCGGCACTGGTGGGTGTCATCGATTTCGGGGCGATCAGCAAAAATCAGAAACAGAATGTGCAGGGTTGTTCTGAGAAGTGGAGTCTGATAGAGCAAGGCTGCTGAGGTTTTTGGCAAATGCACACCAAGGGCTGAGCTTCTCCAGTGAGAGCCTGGTCTGGGGGCAGAGGAGCAGGAAGGTGCGAGCTTTGTCCCACAGCCAGAGCTCCTGCGTGGGAATCCGTGTGCCTCTGGGGGTGTTCCTGAATCTCGCTGAGCCTCACTGTCCTCACCTCTGAAGAGGGGTAACCGAGGCACCCTCTTTACAGGGTTGTTGGGAAATTACATGTGACCGAGCATACGAGCCACAGAGAACAGAGTCTGGGACAAAGTAAATGCCAGCTACTCTGTCATGACCACGAGCACATCAGCGCGGCTGTAAGAAACAGGCGAACTTAGGGTGACCGCGGTGGAGGACTGGACCCGGGCAGAGGGCACGACATGCTGGTGGCCGGAGAGAAGGAGACGGGCAGAGCCAGGCTCATCGGCCGCTGGCTGAGTGTCCACTCCATCCTGGGTCCAGAAAGTGGTGCCTGTGTAGACTCTGGTTGTGCTGCTTTGAGGTCTGGCTGCCCGGGCAAGAGCACCTGTTGTATGTAACTGCGGCTGGCTCACTTATTCTCAGGAGGCAGGCCTCATGTAGAACATGCCAGGCAGGGCCACCCCTGGGCCTCCTCACCTCTGGGGGAATCTCAAAGACTCGGGCGTTTAAATTTCATGTGGACGTGCATGACACCCAGACTTTTCTGTCTAGCCCAGACCCTGCCTGCTGTCCATCCCTGCTCCCTGTCTCTGCCTTAAACTCAGTACCATCAAAACCGAGTTCCTGGGGCGCCTGGGTGGCTCAGTCGGTTACGTGTCCGACTTCGGCTCAGGTCACGATCTCACGGTTCGGGATTTCGGGCGCCGTGTCAGGCTCTGTGCTGACAGCTCAGAGCCTGGAGCCTGCTTCAGGTTCTGTCTCCCTCTCTCTCTGCCCCTCCCCCACGCATTCTCTCTCTCTCTCTCTCTCTCTCTCTCTCTCTGTCTCTCTCTCTCAAAAATAGATGAACGGTAAACAAACAAAAAAACTGAGTTTCTGACACCTCCTCCGAGTCCCTTCCCTAGTGAGCCTGTCTGCTTCATAACCATCCACCCCATCTTCCAGTTGCTTAGGACAAAAACCTGGGCATCTGTGTGTGTGTGTGTGTGTGTGTGTGTGTGTGTGTGTGTGTGTGTGTGTCTCTCTCTCACACACGTGGTTGGTCCGCACATCCCGACTGCCATCACCTTCCAGACACATTCAGTAAGGCCTGCTTCTCACGGCACATACCGCCAACGCGAAGTCCAAAGCCGTGCCACCTCTCACCTACCTGGCTCATTGCAGGACCCTCCCCACTGGTCTTTGCCGTCTCCCTTTCCCACCACCCCTCCCCACTTACTGCTCTCTAAAACCACCATGGCTTAACTTCCTGTCTTATTCAGAGTAAAAGCTTTACCCCTGTGCACCTCTGATCTCCTCTCCCCACCTCACCCACTCGGCACCAGACCCAGTGATACCTCACCCCCTGTATCTCATACCTCCGCACATCCTGCCTCAGGGCCTTTGCACTTGTTGTCCCCCCTGCCCCTGGCTTGGACCACTCTTCCGCAGATACGTGCACGGCTCACCCCTGTTTCCTTCAGTTCATCGGCGAGTCCTTCCCTGGAATCTAGACTTTCAGACCTTCACTTCTTTCTCTGCCTTTTTTCTTTCTTTGCACGGACTGCCCACTACTATGCTATTCATTTTGCTCATTTGTTTTCCTGTTTGCTTCCTCTCCCCCTCTGCCACTGGCCTATAATCTTCATGACGACACATCTTTTTAACTGTTTGTGTTGCTGCTGTGTCCCCAGTGCCTAGAAAAGGGCTGACGTGTCGTAAGTGCTCGTCAGACACCTGTGGAATGAATGAATGATTCAACGATTGACGAGGTGGCTTATCCCAGCCCAACCCTAGTCCAGATCCAGAGGCCCCACTCCGCACAGGCACGCGAGGCTGTTCCGAGCCGGCTCTACGAGGTGTGATCTTCTCCTGAAACTCGCTGTTAGGATACACAAGGAACCCCCTGAATTAAACTATGTGGGAGGACGACAGTTTAGAGCCTCATCACTTGAAAATGCAAACTGGGAGCTGCTGTTGAAACACGCTTCTTGAATTAGCTACGTGGCTCGCTGTCTACGGTTATTTACCTGCGTTAGTACTAAGGTCGTGATGAGCCCTTCACGAGACCCCCCCTAGATGTGTTCGGGGGCTGCCTGGTGTTGGTGATTGACAGAGTGCACTCATAAAATAAGCCTGCTCCCGTCCATCCGGCTGACTTCTCTTGCCATCCTGAGACGTATGGCTTTCTCAATCAATATGATACGGGGAGCGTCTGCAGCAACGCTGGTCTATTGCAAACGCCTTTATTAAAATGAAAACAACAACAACAACAAAACACCCAGCTAAGCAGATTTAACAGCTTAGAAAACAGTGGGCAAGAAACCATATTAGCGTTTGTCAATATTTTGTATGTTGGCTATGAGAATTAATTTCTCAGGCAGGCAAGGATGACCGTCATAATTATATTCAAATATAACCAATTCAAAACCATGCTTTCAGTAATGAAAGTCTGGCCCGTGGCAGATTTAGAACAACCCGTGTAGACGGATGTTAAAAAGGCGGCTGGATTGTAAAATGACTTTTCCATTGTTTATCCAAATGGTCAGCTCTTTTCATGTCAACTGAATCGAGTGCCTCTAATTGAGGTTAATAATGAAAACCTTCCACCCCTGGATCATGATAAAAGCCAGAATTCTATTTTTAGCCGTGGAAGATGTTAAATCTTTAAAACTTCGGTTGTTTAATTTATTAGACCTTGTTTTCCATTGGCATCTTCATAACACAAAATCTGACCACTGAAAATAAGAGTCAGCTGTGCTAATACATTTACATAAATAATTAAAAACTCTACAGCGGAGTAGGCAATAAAATGTATTGCCACCATAAACTTCCAATGGAAGAACAACCCTTTAATTAAAAACTACAAAGGCGCCACTGTAAACAATTCATTTACATTTCAAGCTCTGTGTTTGTTGACTCAAGAAAAGAATCATTCATTAAACAAAACAAAACAGAAAGGACCTCACTCCAAATCCTGCTATCGAGGTCAGTAGCCACATTTAATTAAGATGAAGCGTTAATAATATATTTTAGTAGAGGGAGGCTCTTTGGTTAATTTCCCCAGGTAGAATTGTTATTATTTAGCCTTTAACTTCTGATTAAAATTTAACAGGTGGGAGTCACCCCAAATGAAACTCTTAAATCTGGCTTTGAAATCTGTTTTTTTTTTGGGGGCACCTGGGTGGCGCAGTCGGTTAAGCGTCCGAGTTCAGCCAGGTCACGATCTCGCGGTCCGTGAGTTCGAGCCCCGCGTCAGGCTCTGGGCGGATGGCTCGGAGCCTGGAGCCTGTTTCCGATTCTGTGTCTCCCTCTCTCTCTGCCCCTCCCCCGTTCATGCTCTGTCTCTCTCTGTCCCAAAAATAAATAAAAAACATTGAAAAAAAATTAAAAAAAATAATAAAACAAGGCCACGTGCAGATGCTGTCATGGGTGGTGGGCATTCGTCGATATCGGAAAGTGAATAACAATAATAATAATACCGATAAATGACGCCTGCTTACGCACAAACATGTTTATGCACAGACAGCTGCAATCCGGCTGCCACCAATCTGTGCCTGTTTACCGAGCTCGCCCATCTGCCTGGCCCTGGCCGGGCGGCGACCGTCTCAAAAATCTCCAGCCTCGAAGAATCTTCTCTGCCTGTGGTGGCCTCAGCCCAAGTCTTACCAAATACCCTGGAATGTACCCACCCTGCAAATACATTTTCTTCCTGTAGAACATTTGAAACGACGTTTCTGCTTTTGCTTTTGGCCTTATTTGGCGACCGGGAATAGTCTCATCTACAATCCCCTATGGTTTCTCTAGTGCACGCTCAGACATTCCTGCGAGGGGGCTCTACAGACGGCCTGCAAAGGTAAAGATGGGTTCGCTGATCGTAAATTTGAAAAGGTTGTCACGATGCTCTCGGCACTCGGTATTTGTTAATTTCAGCGTTGTTGTCTTCTTTTCAAATCGTGGAGACAACAGGCTAGATGTTCAGGTCCCTGGCACCTTGGCAGGTCCCTGGAGAATCTGAAGGTCCAGGTGCTGGGCCTGCAGTGCTTAATTCCGTAATGGTACTGAGACGTTGGGGGATTAGGGCGGGGATGACAGTAAAGCGCGAGAAAGATGGTGCTGAAGGTCTAGAGAGCCCGGGGAGTGCAGTCGCGAGGTCAGGGCCGCCTCTCTGGGCTCAGTGGGTGCCAGCAAAGCCCCCCGGGGCTCTCAGCAGGCCTCCGCACACCTCTGCCCGCTCTCCTCCCACAGAGCGGGGCTCAGAGGCTCCGCTTTCCCTATCAGCAACAAGGGAGATGAGAAAGGTCTCATTTACAGGGTTGTAGGAACTAAATGGCTTTGGTGGCGGTGCTTTGGGTGAACTTTTAGAGAACAACGCTAGGCGTTTTAGTCCCGGTACCATCGTTCCCAAGCACGTGTCTCAGGGGGCAGGGGGGTGGATGGTGGACATCTCTGCCAGTTGGGGCTGGCACCCAATTCCCAGGAGACGGAGGCAGGGGGGTAGCGGGCTTTCTGGGGAATTCAGGAATCTGTTGACAAGCGAGACCACAGTGATGCTCGGAAGCTCTTTCTCCCCAGCTAAGGACTGCTGGTTCTTGCTTCCCCAGGAAACCATTTATCTTCTGCCTTCCTTGCCCTCCTGCCCCCTTCCTTCTTTCCCAGGGAGGACATGCTCTTGCTCTCACGACTGCAAGTTCCCCAGAGGCTGTAGGCAGAGACCGTTTCTTGCACGAGTGAACACATGACAGCTAGAAGCGTCAGGGCCCCACTGGGCTCTTAATGAATACCGTTAAGCAAACTCAGTGAATGAATAAACGAACGAACGAAAGACTAGCTTTAATCCTTGTGCTTTTATCAAACTGTTGTTTTTCACAACACGCTTATCTATTATGTCGATTGTGTAAAAATCGAGTATCGTGGCACGTGATAACTTTTAAAGTTTACCCTGAGGGCGCCTGGGTAGCTCAGTGGGTTAAGCGTCCGACTTCAGCTCAGGTCACGATCTCATGGTTCGTGAGTTGGAGCCCCACGGTGGGTTCTGTGCTGACAGCTCAGAGCCCAGAGCCTGCTTCGGGTTCTGTGTCTCCCTCCCTCTCGACTCCTCCCCCACTCATGCTCTGTCTCTCTCTCAAAAGTAAACATTACAAAAGAAATTTAAAAATAATTCAGTTTATCCTGTGTTTTTTTTTTTTATTATGTAGAAAGTTTCAATATTCAAAGATTCTCGCGGTAGAAATGTCAGTTACCTCATGCTATCCACACTTCTTTTCTTCCTTCCTAAAGAATCCCAGTCTCCAAAGCTGTGTTCTTTCCAGCTAAATGACCCCCTGTCCTCGTGTCCCTTGCACTTAGGTGTGGTCACGTGACTAATCTTGGCCATTGAGATTTAAACAGAAATGGGGCTGACTTCCAGGAAATCTCCTTCAAAGACAGGAGACTCCCTTCTTTCCCTTTCTCCCATCTCACTGTCTGGAATGCAGATGCGAAAGCTGGTGCACTAGCAACCCTCACAGTCCACGAGGAAGGGGACGCCAACCTGGAGATGGTTGAATGGTGAGCAGGAAGGATCCTGGGCCCCTGACACCTTTGAGGAACTGCCATCCACACCCTGCACACTGCCATGGCTACTCTGGACTTAGGTGAGAAAGAGAAAATAGACTTCTATCTTCTCTGAGCCACTGTCATTTTGAATTTTCCTATTGTCTTCAGCGAGACTTAATCCTCACAGATACGGTGCCGCTCAACACACCCTCACAGAGCTCCCTGGATGAATGATCCTTTCCAAACACATGTTGAGCAGTGATAGGTCATTTCACATCCTTGGGGACAACGTTTCTCCTCCGCACACATCTCATATATTCAGCGTGTAGGCAAAAGTCCCTGCTGCAGAGTGGTTTACCGCAGCCCCTGGACAGGATGAGCCCTGTATGAAAGATGTTCAGAATTGGAATTGCTACTTGGTCGCCTCAGCAGAAATCCCTTGATTATGCAACACAGTGAAATAAGTCCTCTCAAGCCCTTCGAGAGGATCGGGCTGCTGGTTGCGTCCCCAGAGCAGCGAAATCAACAGACAGGATGCCGGGGTTAGTCCCTGCTATTCACGTCGCTGCTGGAGAATGTCGGGCAGTCATTCCCATATTAGCATAATCATCATTGAGCTGCTCCTTCTGACAGTAATTAGCCAATAGTTTCCGTTGCACAAGCCTGCTCCTCATTACAGACCCCAAAATGTCACGGAGAAATGTCTGGCTCCTGTCTCACGGACGTGGAGACAGGGTTCCCCCAGAAGGCAGGAGCATTGTCTGGAGGGGGCCGGGGTGGTGGGGAGAGAGGGGCTCTGTTTCAGAACACGTCAGTATCGACACGACCTGGGAGCAGAGGAGCTTTCTAATCATGACATCGATTCAAATCATAAGGGACAATATAAATTTTGGTATAAAAAACAAAGAAGTTTTTAGATGACAAAAGGCATTAACAATACGCATCCTTTGGCTCGAAGAACTTTCGAAAAATTCTTCAGGAAATTAATGATGCATTAGACAATTTAGCTATAAGCATGGCCACTGACCTTTTTAGAAAAATGATTGCATGCAACTGGAAACACTCTAAATATCCAGTAACAAGGAGATGAATGAATAAATGAGAACATCCATGTAATAGAATAAGACAATACTATCAAGCAATTAATAATAATGGCTGTGTCTTGACATGGAAAAGCTCTTCGCCATATACTGGGAAGGAGGCACAGAAGGTTCCAGAACAGGATGGGTGATGAGAGCCAATTCCGGTAATAAAAGCGGAAGCCCCCTCACACGTGACTGAGGGAGCTATACCCAAGTTGTTAAGAGGGTATTATAGGAGCTATTACGGATTCTTTATCATCTTCCTTATTCTTAACTGCCTTTTCAAAAGTCTCCTCCATGAACTATCTTAACTTTATAATAAGGATAAGAAGATACAAGTCATTAAAAAGAAGAATTTCATCTGTCACCAGCCCACTGATGTCCATTTTGATTTGGCTAAGAGCGCAATGCGACGGGCTTTTTAACAAGTCTTGATAACTCGGGCTTTTTAGTGAGAGTATTCACTCTGATGCCTGGACACCTCCTGTCTTTAGCGTTGCCGGCTTCTCAGAGATCAAGGCGCCTTTCACAGACTTTACTGTTCCCTGGTGTGATGAAAGCGTCCCTAGCGGGGGGCCAGCATTGCCAACGTGGGGCCGAGACAAGACACGCCTTGCATCATGGGAGACAGGATGCCAGCCAGGACGGGAATTAGTTAGAAGTTCCTAAGTTCTGTGGGGGTTGGGGGTGGGGAGGAGGTGTCCTGCTTTGAGGGCAAGGGAGCCTGCCCTCAGGGAAGAGGCCATGTGCCTGTCAAGGCTCCCAGTTCCTGGTGAGTCACTTGAGACGAAAGTAGGGTTTTTGGGGCGGGGTCACAGAGCATCTGGGAATGCAATATTGATAGAGATTCACCAAGTGGTGGCGGGGAGAGGCAGAGAAAGGAGGAGGAGGGGGAGGGAGGAGGGGGAGGAGGAGAGAGGGGAGGAAGGGGACGGGGCAGAACACCAGACAGCGGGGAGCGGATGAGAGAGACAGAGAGGCAGTGATGGGGTGGGTGCCAGGGAGAGGGAGGCAGAGACACAGAGAGGGAGACGAGGAAGGGACAGACAGAGCAAAGGATATACCAAGGGAGGCAGGCACAAACAGAGAGGGACACAGAGAGAAAGCTACACGGACACACACAGAGTCACACACACAGACAGGGGCACCTGCCACGAGCTGCATGGTGGCAGAACTCAAGGCAGTGGTTCTGACGGGATGGACACCCTCCGGGGCAGGACGGCTGGGACAGCATCTTATGTGCACCTCTGTCATCTGAACTCAGAGCGCTCCTTGAGATGAAGGGTTCCCTCCCTCTTCCCATGCCTGCTCCCCAAAGCATCACTAAGACAACAATAACAGGACCGCTCACAAGGTCACCGTGCCTTTTGCAGAATTTTGGGCAGCCAAGCGCGGGTCGTCAGAGACCTGGGTCCCAGCCTGGCTGGCCCCACCCTGCCGCCCTCCTCACCCCCTGCACACACAGCCCCTCAGGGACAGCGCTTCTCAGTGTGTTGGATCAAGGGCGGCAAGTAATTAACAGACCTCTTCTCCCAAAAGGCTCCTGTGACAATGGCTCAACCTGTCAGCGACACGGCTGTCCGTGCCTTGGATGAGCTCAGAACCAGCAGCAGGGGGGCCCGGTCAGTGCCAGGCTGAGAAACGGGGGGCACTTCTGGGCCACTGTGTGGCCCCAGCAGGAAGGGATGTGTGTGGGGAGTCTGGCCAGAGAGAGAAGCGTGTGAGACACACACACACACACACACACACACACACACACACACACACACATTTACTTTGCTTCAAGGCTGGAAGAGGGGTTTCTCCAGACACTGCTCAGCTCAATTTGTAAATGCTAGAACTCTTAGGCAAACCAGCCACAGAGAGACACCTCAGTGGTATTTCCTGAGGGGACTCAAAAGTTGGACTTGGTCACAGTGACTCTGTGGGTCCTGATGACACAGCATCCGTTCTCATCTCCTGGGAAGAGCCCCCTGAACTCCTTTGGTGGTCGTGATGGGACCTGGGGCCCACGGTGGGGACACTCTACCCCCCTGCTGTTCTGTGGGGCTCAGAGATGGGCCGTGTGTCCAACTGGGCTCTGTGAGACCCAAGCCTGGCCCTGGGCTTGAACTTTCGATTGGGAAGCATGCCGCTGGGGCCGAGGACCGGCACTGCTCGTCTCCTTACAGACGTGGCTGAGGATGTGGCCGACCGCAGGGGACAGCAGAGCCAAAAGATGCAAAAAGGACATGCTCTGAGCACCTGCGTTCTCATGCTGAGTCCCCGCGTCCCCATCAATTGAGGCCGCCTTGGGCTAGGCCACTCCGAGGACGGTCCTGGCAACTCATGACATGGGTCATATCTGTAGTGACGGACGGTAGAAACACGAAGCTCTTCAGAGCGTTCCAAACTTGTGCGTTTTCCCTCGAGCCTCCCCTCCAGTGATCAACACACGGCTTTCTCCACTGACGTCCCGCCCGTGGTAGAACGGGGGACGCCTGTACCCTGTTCCAGTGGCTCGTACCCTGGTCTTGATACGTCTCTGGGGCTTGGCTCTTGCCAGTACCCCCTCCCTCTGCAGACCAGAATCCCGTCCCTCCCTCAATCTGCTGGACCTGCTCTCTGGGGTCTGGCCCACCTTCCCAGTTCCACGTTCCATCCACAGGATGGGACCTCCTTCCTCCCTCCCCGTCAGCCGCCCACAAGTGAGAGCATCATCTCCGTGGACCGTCAGGCGCCCTGAGTCGGGAGGCTCCTGACTGCAGCTCAGGCAACATCCCCCTGTCCCCCGGCCCGTGAGCCCCTGCGGGTGAGGGGCACAGGCCGTGGGAAATGGCGGGAGGTGGTTCATTCTCCCTGTGAGGTCGGGCTGTGCCAACCCATCATTTCCCATCCCCTAGAGACTCTGCAATGCCCGAGTTCCTGTGCTATCTCGGGCCTGTTTTTTTTTTTTTTTTAATGTTAATTATTTGTGTGACAGAGACAGAGACAGAGTACTCGTGGGGGAGGGGCAGAGAGAGAGGGAGACACAGAATCCGAAGCAGGTGCCAGGCTCCAAGCTGTTCCGCACAGAGCCCCATGGTGGGGCTCGAACCCACGAACCGCGAGATCATGACCTGAGCCGAGGTAGGATGCTTAACGACTGAGCCACCCAGGTGCCCCTCGGGCCTCGTTCTAAACATGTTCAATAAGCCCTCCACCAGCAGATTCCTCCTTTTGCCTAAGTCAGCCAGAGCTGGTCTCAAACAAAGAACCTGGACAGGCCCAGCTCTCTGTCACCGCATCTGTCCCCCCAACCCCACCAAGTTACCACTTTCAAGACTGGCAACATCCCAAGTCACGCAGCAAGGGCAGAGCCCTGGGTTCAGGAACATCAAGCCCGTGGAAGTTCGCTCTCTCCCCCACACAGAGTCCCCTCTTCTGCTCCTGCTGTAGAAATACACAGTGACAGGAAAGCTTCCCTAAAGACATCCTAAATTTGTACATTGGCCTGCTTCCCCACCTAAGGACTTAAGGAAAGCTTCCTCTTTGATATTTAAATTGCATCTTTCCTCTGCCAGGTACCCAGCAGGAAAAGGAGAAAGAGAGAGAAAAAAGAGGGCGATTTCAGAGTCACGTTATTATAGGATTTGGTACAGTTCGCACCTTTATCTAGTTCATCTGGCATTTCAGAAAGTTTTGTTGTGAAAATAAATCCCCTTTTGGGATTGGAAACTAACGCGAGCCGCTCGTCTGCCAGCTCGCTCCGCGGTAAAGTGGCTGTGTGGAGACCCGGACGCGTTTCCAGGTGTTTCAAATCAGGAAAATACGACGCGTGTTTATTAGAAGTGCATCTAGTACTTGATTCTCTGTTCCTCCTACGAGAAGAAGATTAGATTTTGGAAAAGAAAGATTAATACCTTTCTTGTGCGGAGACGAGCGGGCGTCTGGACCTGCATGTCGATTTCAGCTTGCCGCGAAACACGGTACCAACGAGAGCAGCCGGTCAAGCCTAGTACCCTAAGTAACGATCATTTAATTAAATCTTGTCACGACAACACCTTCTTTCTAAGCAGCGGACAGAGCTCAAGAAACGAAGACGGAAATTTTGAAGACGATTTTTTGTTGTTGTTTGTTTGGCTTGCCATTTATCTGTCGGAAACCTAACCCGAACGTTCCCTTTCTAAGTACCGGCAATGTCTGCTCCCCCCGCTCTGACGCTTCCGAGTCCACGGCACTGAGCAGAGAGCACGGACTTTGCAGACCGTCCTGTTTCTAGTCTGATTCCTCTGCTACTAGGCTGGGCAGCCTCGGGCTAGGTACTGAACCTCTCTGAATTCGCAATACCCTTATCTGTGTGTGGAGTCAGCCAGTGCTGACTTCCAAAGTCATGGTGGCGAGACGATGGGTCGAGTGTCTGAGAGGCAGGGGGGGCCAGACGTGGTGGCTCCTTTTTCTTTTTTTCAGAGCCTCTGCTTGGCACTGGCAGACCCCTCTGGCCATTTGGCAACACTGCCCGGAGGCCACCCTCCTCCCCGCCGTCAGGTGTGGAGGCAGCATCCCTGGAGAGTCAGCCTGGTCCTGACACGATCGGCCAGGAGCTCTTCAGCGTGCCCTGTGCCTCCCACTCGCCCAGATCACTAACAAATTTACCGTAAGGCTAGTTTGCTCCGGACAGCCAGGCCTGCATCCGGAAAAGAAACGCAACTCCTGCCTGCCTCCGCCCTCCGGTTAGGGAGCCGCTCACCCACCTGATGGTTTGATGTTGCAGGGAATCTGGGTCCGTGGCATTCACGGTCAGGAGCACGCTGCCCACAGAGATGTTCTCCTGCCTGGTCACCATCATGGGGTCCGGGTAGAAAACCGGACCCTCGTTGACATCCAGGACAGTGATGTGGACGGTGGCCGTGGAGCTGGGGCCATAGGAGACGTCGGGTACGAGCGGGTCCTCGTTTTCCACTTTGATCAGCAGGGTGTGAAAGGCGGAGATCTCGTAGTCCAGAGGCTGGAAAGCAGGGGGAGGAGGCTGAGCATGTGAATCTGCTACAAGGGCAGGCGCCTTTGCACCAAGCACTCTGACATCCCACGGGCCGGGGTGGATGTTTAGGGACGGGTCCAGGATTTGTGGGCCAACCTTCATGCAATTTGGGGTCCCCCTTAAGAAAAGGAATACGAAGCACACAGATACAAGAATCGGGATGGAAGGTGTTTGTTTGTTTTTTTTTAGATGAAGAAATAAATGACAACACATTACGTGAGCCCCAGAGACCTGGGGTCCCCCGTTGCGATCTCTTTAGGCGACGCCCTGGCCACGCTGACACTAAAAGGCTTCCTACCTGTGACCTGTAGCCACAAGACGCCGCCACTCGGAGGGGGTTGGGGGCATGAACGACTCAAGCCTAAGCTTTGCCAGCTTCGGGGCAGCCCTGCCTCTGTTACCATGGGAGATAGAATGGAAAAGTCCCCAAGTCCCATTTGCACCGTTTCCCTCTCACTCGCCGCAAGGTCTGAGGCTGGGGTCTCTACAGCTCTCTGGCACAGGCACGCTTCCCGGGACGGCGACTCGTAGGGAAAAGGGCTGGAGAGGATTGGAAACACGTGGGGTTAAGCCTCTGGGCCCTTCCCCACCTGAGGGCATTTGAAAATGTGTGTGTGTGTGTGGGGTGGGGGGGGATTTTCAATTGTCACCATGACTTGGGGGCTCAGTGGCCACATACTGGGCGGAGGCAGTGATGACCAGACACACGGCCATGCCAGGGACCGTCCAACATGATGGTGGACTGTTCTGGCCCCAGGGTCACTGAGATGGGGTCCACCGAGGTGAGTTTGCAAAGGGGTCTGGTAGTACCCGCCTCTCCCAGCTGCTGTGCAGAGGAAATCAGATCATGTCAAAGAAGCCCCACTGTAGACACTATTCATAAGGTGGTCCTGCCCATCACAGAATGTGCCAGATGACAGTCACTTGGCCACTCCCTTCCCAAACCACTAGATGATGTAGGAGTGACATTTCCTGTCCCTGGGGGTGCGTGGGGAGACGTTTAGGTCTGATGAGGGCACGTTATTTATTTCAAGTTATTTCCCTAATGTTTCGTGGGAGAATGAGTAGCCAACTCCTCAGACCCCTGACATATGGATACTCCTGCTGTGAGGACAGGACCAAAGCGGGTGCACGGAGTTGATTCACACTCGACTAGAAGGAAGCAAATGACCTCCCAGGTTGTAAGGGCCACGGGAAGTGGGGGCAGAGCCCCACAGGGGCGAGAGCTGGGATTGAAACCCGCTGGGTGAGCTGGACTGACTTGTGGTAACCTTCCGTAACGATCGCAGCCAACACGCACACAGTGCTCCCCACACGCGCAGAAGTGCACGCACGCGCACACGGGCGCGCACACGCACACGCAGAGGAAAGGCTGACGTGCTGACGCAGGAGTGCTTCCTGATTGTAACGGGGCAGGACGCCCCCAACCCCCCCAACCCCCCCAGCCCCCCCCCCCCCCACCTGTAACAACTCCCAGAGGGACCTTCCGAGTTAACAGATACAAAGCTCTTGGCACCTAGGAGCTACCCAGGCGTTATTTGGTCCCATCCGGGTAACACAAGAATACTTCACCGCTCCGTCCCTTTCTAACTTCTGTCCATCCCGCGTGACGCGCTAAATACGCAACCTCAGGGAAGTCCATTTCCAACAGGGGCCAGGGGATCGCCATGCTGGGAACACAAGTCATTCATCCCAACTAGGACACCGAAGAGGGGGAAGACTTTGGCGCGCTGGGTCGGGACCACCCTGCACTCGGCGCTCTGAGCAGGGCTGACGGGAGGAGCTCTGTCTCCGGGAGCCTCCTTTCCCCACCCCAGTGCAGGGCAGACCGAGGGGGGTGCACCTCAGGGCCAGAGGGCTTCTCTCACACCAGCTCTGGCTCCTGGCAGCACAGCTTGCTTCTGGAGGTCAAGTTAACTAGCACACGGACATGTGTGAAATCCGAAATCTAGCCCGACAGAATTTTCCACCACGATGAAAACGTCACCAGGCGGGGGTGTCTTTGGTTTGTTAGCTTCGGAGGGCTCCTCACAGCAGAATCTGGGCCTGGGTTTGAGGGCCCCCCGAGCCACCTGCAGCAGGATGGAGTGGGGCAGACCAGGCGGGAGGGAAGATCGGAATCTCCGGTGGAGGTGGCCTGGATTATTTACGCACGGCCTTTGAACAGTACGGCTGGAGTGTGTGTTTCTCTATGTGTGTGTATTCATGTTGGATAAGTATATGGGTGCCTTTAGCATTAACCATGTATACACATGGATTTACATATTCGATGTATTTATGTTAGATGTGCATGTATGTTTCTGTCAGAGATGTGTGTGTGTGTGTGTGTGTGTGTGTGTGAGAGAGAGAGAGAGAGAGCTATCTCTATTTGGGTTCCCCGAGACTCCAGCTGAGTCTGGAAGCAGAGCCTGAGGCAGGGGTTCTGAGTATGATGGACTGGCGTACCTTCTCAGAAGAGAGGGAACGAGCCAGGACGTGGTCCCCGCTGAAGCCCAGCTCCAGCCCAGTGCCACGGGGGTCCTGGTGCTTTCACTGCACCAGTAGGTCAGCCCCATCTCAAGGCAGGGGCTGGTCGTTTGCACCCCCCTGCCCCTGAGAGCAGGCCCAGGCGGCAGGCTCTCTCCAGCTGGCAGGGCCTAACCTTCCTGGCTGGGGGGGGGCTCCCCTTTTGGTAAGGGCAGTTCTGCTGGGCAGCAGAGGCTAGGACGGTGATCTGCCAGCACTCGAGGCTCTGGAGTGGCAGCCGCGACTTCGTAAGGGAGTCTGGTGGGTGCCTCAGTTTCCCAGGGCGGCCGTACCAAAGGACTGGGTGGCTTAAGACGACAGAAATCCACTGTCTCCCAGTTCTGGAGACCAGGAGTGCAGAGTCCAATGCGAGCAGGGCCATGCTCGCTCGGAAAGCTCTAGGGGAGCCTGCCTCGTCCCTGTGCTGCTCCCTTTCTCTGCCTCTGCTATCGCACGGCCTTCTCCCCTGGGTGTATCTGCCCTCACATGGCCGACTTCTTACAGGAACACGGTCATGCTGGCCTAGGGCACCCCCCCCCCCCACCACCACTCGACCATGACCTCATCTTCGCTAATCACATCTGCAGTGACTGCTTCCAGAGAAGGCCACCTTCACAGGGTCTGAGGATTAGGACTCCAAAATAGCTCTTCTTTGGGGGCATAATTTGACCCATAACAGTGGGGCACCTAGAGCCCTCTGACCCTCATAATATATATATTTGATCTTTACCCCCACGCGTCCCTATTTGCCGTGACATTATTTATCCCTTACTGTGCACCTGCCTGTGCCTGGAGTGCCCTGTGTGCATCACCTCACCCAAGCCTCACTTTACCTCGTGATAGTGGGTGTTTTTATTCCCATTTTGTAGATGAGGGAACAGACTCAGAGAGGTTGAATAACTCAGTTAAAGTCACACAGCACATAAGTGGCACAGAGGGATGTTTTGGCCCCGGAAGCCTGACGAGAAAATCGGAGCCAATAATAAACCGCTGTTTGTACCAAGTGTGATGCTGACGGGGACCTGGTCCTCTGCTCTACTCTGGGCCGATTTATTCACACTGGGATGGAACGCAGCTTCATAGGTGTGCAAGGGACACCTTCGCTCCCCAGTACAGAGGGGTGCAGGTCAAGGTCTGGCCCTGGTGCTCGGTCACCATTGGGCCCGTGGGCTACTGCACGCTTGTCCCTGCCCTTCCCGGAATCTTGGCCTGGTAAGCACTGGAGCAAGGGACCCTGGGAGAGGCTAGGGAGCTGCGGTGTGTTTCCCACAGACCTTGGTCTGGAGCCGCCAGGGTAAGAAGAAGCTGGTAAGATGGCCACGAAGAAAAAGATGGGAGGCCCTGCTCGCCAGCCCGTCTCCAAGTACGTCCCCAGGCCGACATGCCCTGGGCAGAACACTGGCCTTCGAGGGGTGGAGACGGGAACAGTGCCACGGAGGCAGGGCAGAGGGGCAGTGAGTCGCATGCTGCCTTTCTGCAGGGCAGTGCCCTTGCTCGCTCACCCCACCTGCCCTGTGCGGAATTAGGCTGTAGTGATTCCATTTGCGCGTTCCCCGGGCCAGGCCGCTGGGGAGCTGGCAAAACGTGGGTCTCTGCTCTCGTACCCTGCCCTGGGTCATGCTGGAGTAAGAAACCCTCCTTTGTCTCGGGCATGTGACCTCATTAATGTGATTTGTCTGGTGCAGGGTCTCTGTGTCAGGGATGGGAGGAAATTGAAAACACTTCCAATAAAGTTACAGAGATTCGATTCAATTAATATTTCATTGAGGGTCCAGAGTGGGTGTGGATCAGTGTCCTGCGGGGTTTAAAGGCTGGAAAAGCCATCCCACACGGCGGGGGGGGGGGGGGTGCGGGGGGTGGGGGGAGGTAAAGAACCTGGGGTTTGTTGTCTGATAGAGGGAGGATTTGGAAGTGATCTTACAGTGACTTTTAAGCCTATTATCACTTTGGGGATCAAGGCTTTCTGGCTGTTTCCTTCCCCTCTGAGGACAAAAGAGAAAACAGGCTTAAAATACAGGGTGGATTATATTCAGCCAAAAGGGTAACTCTCTGACAGTTTTGGAATAGGTTTACAAAGCAGCTAAGAGCATTCCTGACCAGAAGCTTTTACAAGGAGACAGGTTCTTGCTTTCCGGAACTGTTAGGATTTGGTCCTTCAGGGAGGTAGGATTCCCCTGGGAACCACACAGTCCTGAAATTTCTGCTGGTTCCTCCGTATGTGGACTGCCAACTTGTTAGGGCGGGACTGCTCATGGCTGGTTGCCCAAAGACCACCCCCCACCCCCTCCCTGGTGCTCCCCTCCCCATCTCTTCCTGCAGAAGCCCCAAAGGCCAGATTTAGATTGCAGAGCCTTCCCTGCAGCTGAGGGTGGGCATATGTTATCTGGGCAATGAAACATCATGGGAAGTTGCCTGGTCAACCAGTGGAAAAGATATTTTCTTCCCTGAAGGCGGCGGCGGGGGGGGGGGGGGTGGCACTTGAGAGTTCTCTCTCTCTCTCTCTTTCTTGCCTGGCTGTCTCCTTGCTTCCAGCCTTAGAACACAGCAGCAGGAAGATGTGCTACCTGGAACTTTGGCAGCCATTTTATGACCATGAGGAAAAAGCCAGAGGCATCTGCTGTGCCCCCTGATGGCTCTCTGACACCTTGAGCTGCCAGTCAATCCTAGATTGGCCTACCTTCATCTAGTTATGGAAATCATTAAATTCTCTTTAGTGTTTAAGCCGCTATCAGCCTGGTATGTTGGTACTTGACCTGAAGGCATTTTTAACTCGTGCACTGGCGGGAACAAGGCCAGGCCTGCCTGCAGAAAGCTGCCCGGGGGCTTTGACCTTGGTGGACTGAGAAGCAGAGAGAGTCCAAGGCCCTTTGGAGGAATTCACGGGGCAGGCAGCCGGAGGGAGGCGGAGTCTCCATCCCAATTCTGAAGCAAAGGAAGTCCACTCACTGGTCCAACTGAGGCCCAGAGGGAGCCCCAGGTGTCGCGGAATCTGCAGGTGGAAACTCGCCCTCCGCAGTGGTCATCTGCGAGGCTGGGCTCGGTGAACACCTCCCTCCCTCACATGGTGACCCAGCAGGTGTGGTGTGGGCCCAGGAACCTGGGTCGGGACTAGCATCCTTGGCGATGCTTCTGCGTGCTAACGTTTCAGACTCAGCAGCGAGGGCCCGTGTGGGAAGGTGTGGAGGGGAGGACGCGCCTTCGCGACTCTGGTTCTCTTGCATTTTCTGTCCCTCCAGCTGCAGCAAACAGAACGGGGACGGCTGTGCTGTTCCAGGATTTATGACGGGGATGCATATTCACCCAAATGCTGTCTTCCAGCCGCAGGTTCGGAAGATTGTCCGACGGCTTGTATAGACCCAGGCTAGCCGCAGAGCACAGGCAGAGGCTGCGTGAGTTTGGGACTTTCACGACTTGTGAAAGTGCACGGGTGGGTGCACTGGGAGGGCAGTGCCAGGATCTCCGAACAACTCCGCCCGTGCCTGTGTTACTAGAAACCAGTCCTGCCAACTTCAGCCTCGTGAAACTGATTTTAGTGCTCCGGCCGCCAGAACTGTAAGAGAATGTGAGTGTGTGTTGCCCTACATCACCAAGTTTGTGGCCATTTGTTAAAGCAGCCCCAGGACACTTGCACAGGTGCTAAGGGTCTGTCACCCTTTATCTCCTGTTTTTAAGTGAATAACTGAGATTGTGCTAAGGAAAGACCAAGAAGAAATGTAATGATCTCGCTCTCTCTCTGTTTTTTTTTTTTTTAGAGAGAGAGAGAGAGAGAGAGAGCGAGAGCACATGTGCCAGCAAGGGAGAGGGGCAGAGGGAGAGAGAGAGAATTCTAAGCAGGCTCCACGCTCAGCACGGGGCTCCATCCCACGACCCTGGGATCATGACCTGAGCCAAAATCAAGAGTCGGACGCTCGACCAACCGAGCCACTCAGGCGTCCTGTAATGATCCACAGTTTTGATCACAGATCTTTAAAAAACCTTCACATATCCCATTTTTGCATATCTTTGATAATTCACGATCAGATGTGTGGAGAATCTCATTTAAAAATTAAGTTTGGGATTTTTTTGAAGGTTACACGTAAGTTTGAGTTTCCTAGAACCCGTAAAACAGCTTGGTTTCGTGGCTGTGAGGATACAAGGTCACCCTTAAGCTGTGAGCCCCTTTTTCTGTTTTCAATTCCAAAAGGAGGAGAGCAGGGCTGACTTCTCCTTGACCTTCCCCAGCAGGGAGGCCCTCCGCCTGGTGGAGGGAAGGAGCCCGGAAGCGCCCTTACTTTGACGACGGACAGCATGCCCTCGTTGGTCTGAGGGTTGGTGTGGATTTCGAAGCTCTGCCCAGGGTTTCCGTTGATGATGGTGTAGACAGCCCTCCATGCGCCCGTGGTGGGGTCGTCCTTGTCTTCCACTGTCAGGTTGACGATAACCCCCACGGCTCCTTCCTCGACGGTGGCTTGAAACTGCAAACAGAGCAGATGGTTACTGTCACTCTTTGGAAAGAACAGCAAAGACCCTTTGCGGGGCTCGTACCGTGGGCCCGGTAGTGGGTACGTTACCCGCATCACCTCATTTCACAGTAAACAATAATGCAGGCAGGTCACGGAGCTGTGCTGAGCTGGCAGATGGTCCGCTCCCTCCCTCTGCCTTCCTTGTACTTAGGTGAGGCCACGAGACTGCCTTCTCCCCTACTGGATGTGGCCAGATGTGACGTTTGCCAGCTGGGGGCAGCGGTCTCTTCTCTGTGCCTCTCTCCTGCCCTCTATCGGAACCCAGGCAACCACAGGACCCCAGGGCAGGGTACGGCTACGGGGGGAGGAGCGTGGGTCCTGAGTCCCCACAAGGAGAAGAACACCGTCCTGGGAGCTGTTGTTGAAGGAGAGACAGACGTCTATGGAGGTTGAGCCTTCATGCAATTCTGTCTGCCTCTGCTCTTGCAGCGTCATCTACCCCAAACCACAAGGTAACCAAGGTAACCGGGGAGCCAGTGTGTGTTTCCCTGGCGTGTGGAGGGACTAGAACTGGAGGCCCCCCCCCCCCCCCCGTGTCGGACTCCACAGCCTCTGCTCAACCGCACCATCTCCTCGAAGGAAGAAAGTCCCACTCCTTCCCCATGACTTAAACAAAACAAAACAAAACCAAACGTTTTCTACGGAAACTTATAAATCAGTTGTTTGAAGCCTTGTTGTACCTGTGTTTTTATTGTAATACATCTCACATACTTGTTGCAAGTAGGTGTGGTGGAAATAAATCAATAAATGAAAAATCAGCTTTCCCAGAGAGAGAGAATTTCACGAGCTATCATTAGCACATTCCTTCGAGCTGGAAGCATAAAGTATTGTTTTGGTGCTTACCTCTGACACACTACACGTGAATAGTAATCTGTTTGCAAATATTTTACAGACAAGTAATACCAATAAGCTGACAACAAGAAGAAATATCTTGGAATTTCAATTAGTAGCCAAGTGAATCTAGAGACAGTGAGACAGTGTCAGAAAGCCCTTGTGTTCAGAGAAAAGTAATTTGAGAGATGAGGTTTCAGAAGCGGTGGCTGATTAATTGACTTGCAAATCATTAATCATAAGCCTTAATCTTGATGCCTTGGGGGGGGATGGGGCGGGGACGCGAACTAATTTGTCTACCACACCTCAGCAAACCCGGGTGGGCTGTTTCCTTTTCTCTGAAAGGGACAATGGGAAATTCTTGGAACATGATGGCAGGATGGAAAGTGGCCAGAGCAGGGAGGTCTGGAAGACGCTGTCACATGGATACGGCTCCGGGAGACAAGGAAGTTGACCTGATTTCTGTCTAAGGAGGCTCTTCCTTCTATCTTTCCCTCCTTCTCACAAAAATCATGGAATTCCTAAGCGTAAGCCTAGATAGATGGTTTTCAGCTGTTTGCACATTAGAATCTTTTCAGGGGCGTTTTGTTTTGTTTTTAACTAACCAGGCTCTATTCCAATTCAGTGGGTTTGGGGTAAAGTCTGAGATTCTGTACTTTCTTAACCTGTCCAGATCATTCTTTTTTTTTTTTTTTTTTTTTTTTTAAGTTTATTTATCTACTTAGAGAGAGAGAAAGAGAGAGAGAGAGACAGAGAGAGAGAGAGAGAGAGAATCCCAAGCAGGCTCCATGCTGTCAGTACATAACCTGCTGTGGGGTTATGAGATCTCATGAATCATGAGATCATGACCTGAGCTAAAACCAAGAGGCAGATGCTTAACCGACTGAGCCACCCAGCTGCCCCTGTCCAGATAATTTTAGTATGCAATTTGGGTTGAGAGAAGCATGATAGAGTCCAAGGTCAAGAACGTTCAGATATGGGTGAAGAAATAGGCACAGAGAAGCAAGGGAAGCCCAGAGTCATTCAGTGAACCAAAGGTCAAGTCCGCGTCTCGTGGATTCCTGTAAACGCTGCTTTTAACAAGTTCTATTACTCAAGACCCGCATCACTTAGGTCCGTCCTTCACCCCTGCTGGGGTCCAGAGCCCGATGACCGGTTCTCTGTCCCTACTGATCACATCAGACCTCAGCTCATAACCTGTCCTTGTGTCTTTTCTGACACTGGCACCTTAGGACCCCAGGTGGGCAATTATGCAGGCACACGGAGCGCTGAGACCAGAGGATGCTGGGAACCATCCATCCTGTAGAAATGCTGCTACATCCAGCACAGAGGTGAGAAGCTGCTTTGTCAAAGCAGATGAGGTTCACGTTGCTGAGATGAACACCTAGGACAGATCACGATTTGAGGGGGCTGGAGGCCCTATGTGGTCTGCCTTGTCTCCCCCCGACCCCTCACATGATGCCAGGTACAGAGAGGGGACACAGTAAGCATTTGTTGAATGAATCGGTGGTCTTAAATATAGGCAGTAGGTCTTAAATATAGGCATCAAAGGCGAGGGCAGAGGAAATATGAGAGATGTGGCTAGCCAGGAGCCGTAAGAGGGACTGGCTTGTTGACTGATGCTTGATTCTGCTACTTGCTTGATGTTCCAGAAGGGTAGGGATGGACCGATCTCTTTTGTTCTCCAGGACATCTCTAGCACGGCGGCATCACAACTTTTGTCGATCTTAGGTACTTTCACCTTCGTTGGTCCCTCCCGCCATAATAGATTTTCGTGGGCTTAAATTTTTTTTTTTATGTGAGGGAAAAAACCAAAATTTTCTTTGACTCTGAAAGTTCTTTTTTCCTTATGATTTGAGGATGCCGTGTCGATAGTAACTGTTGGATGACTCAGCCCTGATCCCCAGTACATAGCACAGTACTGGATGCATGAAGATCTGATGGATGGACAGATGGATCTTAAAATTGATATTTAGGCCATGTCTAAGTGGGAAAAACCTGTGCCGATTTCCCCCATGACACTTCTTTTTTAATGTCTGGAGCACATACCATAGGGGATGGCATAAAACACCCTTTTAGTGTGCGAGCCAATGTCTCCAAATGGAATAAGGTGGTATTATTACAGGAATTCTCACAGTGTGTACTGTGGCCCTAATATATCCTTAGATTTAGCAATATGTCCACAGCTACATTTACCTACCATCCATCCACCCCTCTATCATCCACCCATCATTTTCCATCTATTCTCCATCCATCCTCCATCCATGTATCCATCCATTTATCTTCCTTCCATCCATCCATCATCTACCCATCCATTCTCCATCCCTCCATTTATCCATCTATCCATCTATCCATCCACCCCTCCATTTACCCATCCATCCACCCACCAATCCATCCATCCATCCATCCACCCACCAATCCATCCATCCATCCATCCATCCATCCATCCATCCATCCACCCACCAATCCATCCATCCATCCATCCATCCATCCATCCACCCACCAATCCATCCATCCATCCATCCATCCATCCATCCATCCATCCACCCACCCACCTATCCATCCATCCATCCATCCATCCATCCATCCATCCATCCACCCACCAATCCATCCATCCATCCATCCATCCATCCATCCATCCATCCATCCACCCACCAATCCATCCATCCATCCATCCATCCATCCATCCATCCATCCATCCACCCACCAATCCATCCATCCATCCATCCATCCATCCATCCATCCATCCACCCACCAATCCATCCATCCATCCATCCATCCATCCATCCACCCACCCACCCACCTATCCATCCATCCATCCATCCATCCATCCATCCATCCATCCACCCACCCACCCACCCACCCATCCATTTGTCCATCATTCTCTATCCATTTGGCCATCTATTGCTCTTCCAGACAGACATCCAGCCAACAGATATTTGGCAAATGTATGCCAGGCATGATATAGTCTTAAATTCTAGGCATACACTACAAAATAAGACAGACATGGTATATGTCTGGTAATAAACCTATGTTCAATATTAGGAAAAAAAGTAACACTGAGCCTGTAGCTTGAAAGGGGGCTGGTGAGAGGGAGTGGGTACCTGACCCAGTCTGTGGAGGGTCGTTAGGGAGGGATTGCCTGAGAACAGAAAGCAGAGGAGGAGTTAGGAGGGTGAAAGGAGAGAGAGTGGCCCTGGCATCTGGAACAGCAGGGGCAGAGGCCAGTGGCAGGGGGAACATGCGCATTTGCAGAAGGGAGGGAAGGTGGGTGTGTCTGGAGTGGGGGAGACTGAGAGAACTGTGTCCCACTGGACTTCAGAGAAGGACAGATTCAGATCATGCAAGGCTTCGGGGGCCAAGGAAAGGCACTGGAATTTACCGTGAAAGCCAAGCCGAGCCTAGTCAAGGAACTGGATTGTGCTTAAGTCTACCCCTGAGAGAATTCAGAAAAAAAAAAAATCTTTAAATATAGAAAACATTCAACACCATTATTACAGTTTTTGTTAAGACCATTATCTGATTCTTGCATAAACTACAAAGTCAGTTTCCTTGAGCATCCATTGAGAAACTCATTATTGCTTAATTAAATACTCATTCTATTAATTCTATTCAATGTTTTAACCCCATTATATAATTCAAGATGGAAAATTAAATAGATTAAAATGAAAGAGTACCATTTTATATTTCTATAGCAATGCTCACTTTGCGATTTAAAAACAGACAGACAGACATTAATTTAGCACACCAGAGCAGGAGGAATTATTGATTGTAACATTACTTCCCCTAATTGGAAAAAAAAATAGATAAAGTCACTTTTCTGTTAAACTGTGTGGCAAATCAAATACCAGATGCAAAATGTATTTTTACGCAATCAATGCGGGTGACTGGCTTGGGACATAGTGAGGCTCATTAGCTCTCTCCCTTCTATTCGGAACTGAGTATTTCATTCTGCTTTCTTTGATGACATGCGGGGAGTTTTGTGACGGACGTTTAGGAAGAGAATGCCTGGACTTTCCACAAAGGTCATCCATCACCAGGGGGAAGAGAGCCTTCTGTTTTATTTTACATGAAGACTAAATGCTCTTCCTCATAGAGCAAGTGGCTGGTTTTAGATTAAGGTTAACCCAAAGATGGAAATAATAATGAGCAGAGTAGAAAGCCACAGGTGGGGAAGAGGTGACAGGGCATGACTTCAAGGGACTGGACATCTGCGAGCTTGCCTGCCTGACGATTGGAGTCCAGGTTCACGAACTGTCAACCATGACGTTTCATGGATGGTGAACTTGAAAAGTCGAGATGTCGTCATTTGGGTCCTGGCTTTGGGAAATTAACGGCTAAGATCCCAGAATATTTGATAAACTTAAATTTCTACTGGGAGGTTAACAGTGTGAGGGAGAGATCATCAGAAATTTAACATGCAAACAATTTTATGAGTCTATATTTACATAAAGGATAGAACTCATTGGTAAAATCTAATCTCTTGCTAATAGCCTAATGGGTAGAAACTGTGATTGCTAGAAATAAGATAATATATTTAAGAACCTTGGCACATTGCCTGGCATGGAGTAAGGAATCAGAATTTGTTAGTGAGGATGGGATGATTTGGGATTTTGTTTTGTATCCTATGAAATTCTTACTAATAAATTGGAGAATATGGTTTAAACCCCTGTGACTCTCTGTGCTCATCAGGGTCTGGCTTTTAATGGATAATCTATGTTGATATCTTCTTTCCCTGCATTGGTGTGGAAAAGCTGTCCTTTCAGTTAGGAGCGTTTGACACTCACATACTTGCGTATCCCTGGTTTGCTCTAACAACAGACCCTTTATTGCCAAGGCAAATGATGTTAGCCTATAGCTGTATTAGAATGTATAGCTGTATTACGTATCTGGTTTCCTTCTACCTAGGATTCGGATTCACCCCAGGATGGAAAAATGCAAGAAATATTTATTTAGTAAAATATTTACTTGGTAAATATCTATCTATCTATCTATCTATCTATCTATCTATCTATCTATCTAGTAAATATTCCTGAAGTGTCACCAGGTACAGGAAATAGAGCAGTAAATGAAAGGGACACTCTTCCCTCCCCTGGGGGGCTTACAGCTCAGTAGATTGACACATTCGCTCCCAGTCACCCCCTTTATATGTTTTGCTCACTAGTGACATCTCCAGACATTTTGTTTTCTACCATTTCTCCACTGTCGTATATCCAAGCCTGCATGTGTGGTCAGTTATTCATGCTTTCATGTTTGGACATGATTTAGTTTCCAGCTAATGGCCATTTCAATAATGGTGCTGGACCCTTGGATACTGGATATCCATGTGGAGAAAACATGAATATCCACACCTACCTGACATCATACACAAAATGTGAAAGGTAAAATAATAGAAGTTTTAGAAGGAAACATAGGAGGACGTTAAAAAAATATTTTTTAATGTTTATTTTTTGAGAGACAAAGAGAGACAGAGCATGATCCCAAGGGGGAGGGGCAGAGAGAGAGGGAGTCGCAGAATCCGAAGCAGGCTCCAGGCTCCGAGCTGTCAGCACAGAGCCTGACACGGGGCTCGAACTCACAAACTGTGAGACCACGACCTGAGCTGAAGTCGGACGCTTACTTGACTGAGTCACCCAGGAGCCCCCATAGGAGGACATTTTAATTCAGCTTATGGCTAATGCTTATGTGTACTTTATACATATGTGATATAATATGTAAAATATTTAAAATATATAAAATACAAAAATACAAAATGTAATTATGTGTGTGAAGTTCACATAATAAAACATATCTAATATTTAAAAAGAACATATAAACAAGAACCTATATTATTTAAATAAAAATTCTAATAAGCATACAGAGTTCTAAATAAAGTTCTTCTGTATTAAAAAATTTTTTTTAAATGTTTATTTATTTGAGACAGAGGGAGAGAGAAGTGTGAGTGGGGGAGGGTCAGAAAAAGAGAGAGGGAGACACAGAATCTGAAACAGGCTCCAAGCTCTGAGCTGTCAGCACAGAGCTTGATGTGGGGCTCAAACTCTGACCTGTGAGATCATGACCTCAGCTGAAGTTGGACACTTAACTGGCTGAGCCAGCCAGGCGCCCCTCATTAGAAGCCTTTATGTCTAAGAAGTGATTAACAACAGAGGCCCACAAGGGACTCTGAAGGTCTTTGGCTAGAAACCATCAGCTAGCCCATAAGACAACACCACCTACTGAATCTTTTCCTAGCCATGTCCTAATAGAACATGCATAGACAGGCCCCCAAATGACTGTAGAACCAAGATGGGAGAAGAATATTCGGGAAACCACCAGACCATAATGGCTTCAGACATTGGCAAGCCTCTTTGACTCTTGTCTCTATCTGGTTAAAATTCTGTAATCTCTAAATACCCCTTTCTCCCCCCCACTCCTTTTTTTTTTTAAGTTTATTTATTTATTTTAAGAGAGAGAGAGAATGTGAGCAGGGGAGGGGCAGAGAGAGAGAGGGAGAGAGAGAGAATCCCAAGCAGGCCCCGTGCTGCTGGTACAGAGCCTGACGTGGGGCTTGATCCCATGAACTCCACAAACTGTGAGATCCTGACCTGAGCTGAAATCAAGGGTTGGACACTCAACCAACTGAGCCCCCAGATGCCAGGGCTCGGGTGTCCAGCAATGGTAAGCAAGGCCTACCTGTCCTCTCAAGCAGAGACAGCTTGGGGCATGCCCCTCCCAACTGTCGGCTTCTGGAAAGTGAGGATCATGTCTCTGATTCCCCAAATGGCAGATCTTCCATAAAGTGAGAGCACCATAATTAGACATTGAATGTTGGGGTCGTTTTTGTCTGTGGAGTAAAAACCTAAGGGGAGAAGATGCCAGGGTGCATGTGTTTGAGGGTCTCGCGATGAGAACGGGGACCACGTCTTCTCCAGTCTCACTGAGACAAAGGCGGGTGACACTAAATTATAGTTCAGATGGCAGAAACGACAGAACTCTAAATGGTGGATGTCAGCCTTCCTTTTCTGAGGATCCTTAAAGAAGATCTCAGCCCCTGCTGCAAAGAGTGTTCTAGGGTGCCTTTTGTGTCATGGGACCCCAGCTTCCTTGACCAGGGCGGACTGGGCCCAGATGTGGCACCAGACTCACTGTCGACCACAGGTAACCACTCACAGGTAATTGCCTGCTTTGTGAGCAATCAGGTGTTTCTCTAAGAATCTGAACTCAGAGAAATGGCTATAATCACAAATAAAGGGTCCTTAAATCCTACGTTTCTGAGTAGTTGAGCATGAGGTGGCCTTTTTCTCTGTCACTCGGACAGCTATGAACAGATGCATAGAGAAGTAAAAGAATAGACACACTGCAAGAAAAATGGAGAGTTCCCAGGGTACTCAAAAGACAAAAGACAGACTGGGAGGCATCCTTGGTCTCTGGCTGGTTTCCCAGCCCTGCCCCCATGCCCCGGGGTTCCCCGCACGTCTTGTCGCCTGGAAGCTGGGCCTGTCAACAGCCGCATCTTCACCAGCCACCTTGAGAGGGTGTCTGCTTTTTGCAACTAACGGAGCCCCGGGAAACCAAGGCTGGTGGTGGATGTCTGCCATTCTCAGCGGGAAGATGTGGCCTTTTTGGTGAAGATTTGGGATCCACAGGCGTCTCCTCAAGTTTTTTTTTTTTTCACCTTGCTATGGAGAATTTCAAACATTTATAAAAGCAGCCAGAATAAAGAGCCCCGTGTGCACATCATCAGGCTTCAGAGACTGTCACCTTGTGTCCCACTGTGCTTCCTTTATGCACCCACGTCTCCCCATTCCTGTATTATCTGGAGCGACTCCCAGATATATCGTTGTATCTGTAAATACTTCATTGTGTGTCTCTAAAAGATAAAGGCTCTTTTTCGGAAAACATAATCAAAGTCCTTTCTTGATCCGGCGAACATTAATTTCTTCTGATAATTACTGGTTTTCTTTGGTGCCGGATACTTTGATAAAAGCATTTGCATGTTATCTCTGTTGTGGAAAGAGCGAGAGCCAACCAGGCCTGGTGAAGGACGGTCATAAAGGGGCCTGGTAAACTGCTCCGTGTGTTACCAGAGCTTCCCGAGCTACGTGTTTCAAGCAGGTGAACAAAGGCGAATAGCTCAACGGTAGTAAAGAACAACACTTTAACACCAAAGAAGCCTGCTCTTGAGCAAAGAGCACTCTCTAAGATTCAGTGGCCTCCCAGGCCATGTGGCTCTTGATCTGGGGCGGGGTGGGGGGCATACACACAGCCCCCTAGTTGGTACAACCCACCCAGAGAAGCCCTGGGCTGGCAGGAGAGCTTTGCACCCGGAGGGCTGACCAACCATGGTTCCCCTTCCACCAAGAGGAGAGACCAAGTGTCTCCCAGCTTTCTGGATGTACAGGTGCAGGGGGATGGGCCAACGGGCAAGAGACGGAAACCATATTCACTGCGTGCTCTCGGTGCTCACTCCCCTGTGTGGGTTCATTTCCTCTGAGGAGGTGCTGAGGAAATGATCTCCGAGGACGATGGCCGGCCAGGCCGGGCTCTCGGGGGGCCCAGCAGCGCACCTGCTAAAGACTGTATTCTTCCCCTCATGTCCTTGCCTCCTCTAATCTGCCAAGTACACACACAGAAGAAGCCCAAATAACAAAACACGCCTTTTCCTCCAGGAAACAAAAGGAAAACACATCGCCACGGAAGACTGACACGAACACAATGCACTTGAGCGGTGGTTGTCAAACCGTGTTCCTGGGAACCAAGACCGTTTGAGAGACGGTACGGGAGTCCCGGCAACGTTTCAGGTGTCTCCCCCCAAACAATAGAGAGTTAAGGAATCTGTTAATTATGGTTTGTCTGTTGGGTGTATGAGAGTTCCTGCCCAAGATTGTGCCTCAAAAGAAAAAAAAAATTTGCTGATAAAACAGAAGTCTGAAAATCCCTGCCTTAGGGAACCGCTGAAATAAACACTACATTAGATAAAGAGAGAAACATAAAACCCAAGGAGCAAATTTGCCTGCATCCCTCAGTCTCTGAACGCCCAGGGCAGACAATATTCCACCTGATTAAAGTACGTCTCCCTCACTTGAACTGCTCCCTGTAAAAAATGTAAGAGAAAGCAAAATGCATCTGTACATCTGATCGGAGAATTGGAAATAGCTTCATGTTGAGAAGCAAAGAGATTTTCTGTAGAGATATGCGTCTGACCACAAACATTTAAATCTGGATGAAGAATGACTTTTTGAGGAGCGAGAGCGTGGTCTGTTCCAGAGTTTGGAGCTTGGCTCGTGCAATCCTGCAGATTTATAGCTGTGGGAATTTCACTGATGTGGGGCAAGTTGAGATTTACCTCGAACTCATCAATCCTGTAACTTCTCTGAGTCCCTGCTTGCTTATCTGAGACGTAGGTGTCAGACTAGTGTGGTAGGTTGTTTCTCTCTTTTTTAAAGTTAAAAAAAACTGTTTGTTTACTTATTTTGAGAGAGAGAGAGAGAGACAGAGAGAGAGAGAGAGAGAGAGTGTGGGTGGGTGAGGGGCAGAGAGAGAAAGAGAAAATCTCAAGCAGGCTCTGCACTGTCAGTGTGGAGCCCGATGTGGGGCTTGATCCCATGAACCACGAGATCGCTACCTGAGCAGAAATGAAGAGTTGGACGTTGAGCTGACTGAGTCGCCCAGGCGCTCCAAGCCGTGGGTTCTTTTTTTTTTTTTTTTAATTTTTTCTAATGCTTATTTATTTTTGAAGGAGAGAGAGATGGAGTATGAGTGGGGGAGGGGCAGAGAGAGAGGGAGACATAGAATTCAAAGCAGGCTCCAGGCTCTGAGCTGTCAGCACAGAGCCCGACGCGGGGCTCGAACTCACAGACCGTGAGATCATGACCTCAGCCGAAGTCAGACGCTCAACTGACTGAGCCATCCAGGCGCCTCCCCCAAGCTGTGGGTTTTCAACGCTGGCTGCACATCAGAATCACTTGCAAACCTTGAAAACCTGTTGACGATCTGGGGTCCCACATGCACAGGTTTTTCTTGGGTGGGGCCGAGACGTGTGTATTCCTCAAAACTTCCCCAGATGATTCTGAAGAGCAGGGAGGGAGGAACACAACTGCTTGAGAGACTCTAAGGTCCCCTCCTGGTGTTGGGCTCAGGCCTTAGAAAGAGCTTTGTGATCCCGTCTAGGGCATGTCGGGTCCTCACCGGTGAAGACTCCTTTGGGGGAACCACACTTGGTGGGGAAACTTGAGAACTCTCAGTTCTATGCTCAGGGGGTCACAGGGGCTGCTCAGCAGAGCAGTGGAAATCATTAGCCAGTGAAATCACAGGGCCAGCTCCTGGAGGTCCTGGTTTTCATCGCCTCGAACAGAAATCGGGTACCCGTTGGCAGCTACCCCATTCCTCCCACCGGCTAGCCCCGAACAGCCGTGACCGTGCTTTCTGTCTGCATGGAGTTTCTACTACACTTCATACAAACGGAATCACACAACATGTGTGTCTGACTTGTTTCACTGAGTGCAGTGTTTTCCAGGCCCACGTGCGTTCCTGCAGGTACCAGCACTCTGTTCCTTTTACGGATGACTGCTGTGGATGGATGGACCCCATTTTGTACATCCCTTCATCCATTGACCGACAGGCGGGTTATTTCCACTTTGGGGCTATCGTGAACGATGGGGCTATGAACGCTCATGGACAGGTTCTGGTGTGGATTCATGTTTTCTTTCTCCTGCGTAGACACAGCAGTGGACGTCCTGGGACGGGCAGCCACTCCATGTTGAAGGTGGCGTGGATTGAAGTCGTTCATGCGCCTGCCCCACGCCTTTCAAACACACGGGGCTTCGTACCGCTTCCTGGCTTCCCGGACCCACGGCCCCCAGGTCCCACGGGAGGGAAGACAATACTTGAGACTCGGGCTTCCCTCTTCGAATGGCACGAGGGTTGGGGAGGGAGAAAGATGTAGGAGAGCCTTATCTCGTTCAAGACCTTTGGCCAACACACTGAGAGCGGCCTCCACCTTCCCAGCTTGCCCGGGGTACTGCTCAGGTTAATGCGGAAACGAGACAGACCCCCCCCCCCCAGAGTTCATGGAGAGCCAGCCCTCCTCCCTGCACGCAGCCGGTTCTAACCCAGAAAAGTACATCTTTAATCTCCCGAGCTGTGGGAAAATAGACACACTTGGTTAGGCTCCTGATGCTAACACCCTAGTACAAATAAGGACAAGGGAAGCCCTCTGCTTTCATTACAAGGGATTTGTACAAATTCATACATGGAATTGACTTACAGCTTCTAATTTATATTTAAATCCCAAATGTCTTAGTCAGAAGAAACTGCTCGGCAGGCCTTCATCTGTGTCTCCACCATTGACTCGTGCTTCAAATAGACCCCATGGGCCCAATTGTAATTCCCATCGGGACATCCACACATTTCTTTCCAGAGGTGGCTCATGGAGTTTCTGAGGACATCAGCTGAGTCCCACGGGGAGAAGAGACGGATGGGAATCATTCCCTTGGGAATCAGGCCCGACAAGAGAGGGAGGATGAGGAAAATCATTCTGTCCTTTCTGGGCTCTGTTACCCGTGGGGAGACAACAGGAGTCCGTGTGGGGATTAGGGTGCCCCCATGGCATTCTCTCACATTGATAAAGACAGACGAGGAAAGTTACTTATGTTTAATGCCCCATGAAGCTCTATCATCTGTGGCTTTGACCAAGAAACAACCTTTGTGGGTCTTGATTTTCTCATCTGCAAAATGAAAATAAGGGTATCTACCCTCATGGGATTCCTATGATGATTAAGTGAGAATATTTATGAATGTCTAGATGCATGCCTGACATAGAAGCACTGCATGCACCTTGTTATAATGAACACAGACAACATGAACAAAGAAATGAGGCTTGCTACAGTGCACATCACTGGAAGGAACATGACCAAAGAAATTAACTTGCCTCTTTCGGAGTTTTTTTGTTTACAGTAGCCTAGTCCTGCTAAGCATCACTTCCGTCGATATGAAGTTCCCTTGTTACATAAACTACTTAGAGTCGGTGTTGCTTATAATCAGCAGTGTCCTGACCAACACTTTTTAGTTCCTAATTGTGTTTGCACACTACCATACGGTTTCTCAACCTCAGCACTATTGACTTATGGGTTGGATCATGATTTGTTGGGTGGGACTGCCCTGTGTGCGGTTAAGGTGTTCAGCAGTTTCTCTGGCCTCTACCCACTCGATGCCCGCAATGCCCAGGGTGCAAACATCAAAAATGTCTTCAGACACAGCCAGAAGTCCCAGGGGGGCACGTGTGTGTGTGTGTGTGTGTGTGTGTGTGTGTGTGTGTGAGAGAGAGAGAGAGAGAGAGAGAGAGAGAGAGAGAGAGAGCGAGAGTGAGAGACACACACAGAGAAAATTCCTCCCTGGCTGAGAATCACTGATCTAGCCCAACCAGGCCAGGGCCTCCCTACAAACATCTGCCTGGAATTGGCAGCCCACAGATCCCCCAGGATAAGATTGATCATCAAGCTGGGGAGCCTGGGTGGCTCAGCTGCTTAAGTGTCCGACTTCGGCTCAGGTCACGATCTCGCGGTCCGTGGGTTCGAGCCCCGCGTCGGGCTCTGTGCCGACGGCTCAGAGCCTGGAGCCTGCTTCAGACTGTATGTCTCCTCCTCTCTCTGCCCCTCCCATGCTCATGCTCTGTCTCTCTCGGTCTCTCAATAATAAATAAATGTTTAAAAAAAAAAAAGATTGATCATCAAGCTGACTCTAGACTGAAGTCTCCGAGGAAAACACTGAAATAGCACAGTAACGTTTTCTGGAGTAACTGAATCAGACGTTGCCAGGAAAACATTCAAGGGTAAAATGGAAGACTATAATTATTATGAAAATTATTGATGTAGCTTTCATTACTCTACAATTTTTGAATTAGCAACTGATAATCCCTCTTCTAAAAGAAGAAAGGTAGCTCTTGCTTTCCATTCTTCCCGACACTTGCCCGCCTCTCACTTTCTAATAAACACGCCCCATGCCCGTGTATGGCAAGTGGACACAGACTCAGGTTGGTGGCGAGGCTGCAAGGAAGGACGGGCTGGGACTAGAGGAGGTCCTGTCACCTGCAGGGAGGGTGGTCCACTTGGTCCAGTTGGAGCTGTGTTCAGACTCCAGCTTGGGGAAAATGAAGGATTACTCCCTGTGGCCAATGGCTTCTCCAGGTTCTCCAAACCCTGCCGACTGGAAGCGTGGGCCTTGGGCTGGAGGCGTGGGCATCACCTGGGAGCTGGATGAAAATACAGACTCAGGGTCCCACCCTAGAGCTTTGGAACCAGATCCCAGGTGACAGGGCACTAAGTCAGTTTGAGAAGTGTGCTCCCAAGCCCTTCCGCCTACACCTGCCCTCCACGCTGTCCTATGCTGTCCTAGGTGGTGACCCAAAGGGGAGGGAGACCACAGAGGTGGGCAGGGGGCCATGCACTCAGCAGCCTGACCTCATCACCCTCTCCCTGTGACCTCTGTGCCCTGGCTGGAGGGGGCCGGCCGGCTCCCTCCCTTCAGTGTGAACCCCATTCCCTGCTCTCCAGTCTGTAAACACATTCTAGAACCTTCAGTTCAGAAGCACAGCAAAGAAAGAGTAGCCTCATCTCTGCCCCTCTCATTCCTTCCTGAGGGAAGCCTGCATTTCCTCGCCTCCGCCCATGCTGCTAAAGACTGAGATATGGACAGTCTCTGTGAGGCTATGGAACACAAAAATAAGCCTTGTACATTTACTTGCAATCAAGGAACGACGTAAGGTGTCCATGTTGAGATATAATTACAGGAGAAAACATCCTGTTCAAGAATCCTTCCTGGGTCTGTTGAACAGGGGCCAAGGAGGCTTTTCAGGGGACCCAGGCCACAGTCCCGAGAGGCCCTTCCCCTGCGTGGCTCCTGTACCTGGGCTGCTACACCTGCTGGGGGTGTGGACGGCGGGGGGGCGGGGAGCGAGGAGGGGGAAAGGGGCTGGGATTTGAATATGGAGAACGGGAGCTGTCACAGAGTTTGGGAATCTTAAGTAAAAAGGTGAAGCTTTCAGCTTGACTTTTTCCTGCTTAGTGGCAGGTTGGGACAGTGGGGATGGTTGAGGAGCACGGAGAGAGCCAGGGGGAGAGAAAAGCTAAGGGGGAGAGAGGGGAGATGGGGAGAGAGAGATGCACAGAAACAGAGAGAGAGGGAGGCAGAGGGAGGGGGAGGGAGAGGGAGGGGCAGCCAGGAAAAGGAAGCTCAGGAAGACAGAGACACACAGAAGAAAAGGTGAGAGAGAGAGGAGCAGACAGGAGAGGGGAAGAAGGCAAAGGAGAGCTAGAGAAGACAGAAAATGAAGACAGAGGTGGGGGCGAGGGAGAGTGGAAGGGGGGTGGCTCAAGGTCTCAGTTTGCGTTACTTTTTATTTTTTTGAATTTTTAAAAAAATGCTTATTTATTTTTGAGACAGAGAGAGACAGAGCATGAACGGGGGAGGGTCAGAGAGAGAGGGAGACACAGAATCGGAAGCAGGCTCCAGGCTCTGGGCCATCATCAGCCCAGAGCCCGACGCGGGGCTCGAACTCACGGACCACGAGATCATGACCTGAGCCGAAGTCGGACGCTTAACCGACCGAGCCCCCCAGGTGCCCCGTCAGTTTGCGTTTTTAAAATGAGAAAATTTGGGCAAATTAGGGGCTGTGTGCAGTTTGAGCATCCCTGGGGCCTGCGCCAGCAGAAACAGAGGGCGGAAATTTCCATATCAGTAGAAACCCAGCGGTTAAAACCTACAGTCTGATCACTTCAAGCAAAGCAAAGCAGGTGGAGAAGCAGGGCTCAGAGACTCAGCCCAGGGAGGAGGGTGACAGTGACCACGGCCACCACCCAGGAAGGACGCTGGCGGGTCCTGGGCCCTGGCGTTGCAGTCCAATCTTTTTGCAACATTGCTAAAATCAGTGCATTGGGCAAAGTTGGAGAACGAAGACAACCCTGAAAAGTCTCCCTGAGTCCTACGGGAGGCTCTCAGGATCCTGGGAGGGCAGGCCTGCAGGTACCTTGGAGGGAAAATCCATGTGACTCCAAGGACTAGAGCAGACTGGGGTAAGCCAAAGGTCTGGGGTCTGGGAGAGGAGTCATGTGTGTCCCACTCACCCCATACAGGTCCTCCCGAGGTGTGGGCCTGGGTCCCATTAACTGATGTGTTTGTTGCCTTCCCACAGTCCTGCATCCAGAGGACTCATTGAGGAACTATTTCAGGAGAGGCTGTGAACCAGGGAACCAACTGAAATGTGTGGTCTCCAGGTTCCAGTCACCTGATGTGAAGTTTGACCTTATTGCGTCTATAATGCATCTCAGAGGACAGGCCTGCCCTCGGCCAGGGAACTGTAATGGGAACCGTAACAGAAATGGTGGTGGCTACCTTTCTGGGCCCCGTTGGTGGGGCCGATGGCCGAGGGGCCACCTGAACAGAATCTCTTCCTAGTTGGCTGCAGGGCTCCCCTCGGACGTACACCAGAAACAGCACCTCGCTAACGCCGCCACTCTGGACAGCGCTTTTCGTCACACGTCACAGATGCTACCAGTGCTGAGGACGAGAGGGGGCCATTCTGGGGGGGTACACATTCCAGAGATCTCTGAACATGGCAAAACCCAGAACTTTCTCTCCTCCGTCAATTACAGCGACTTCTGAACGGAACGCAGTCCTTTGACCATCAGGTTTCAAGGAAGCTCGTAAGTAACTTGATGTAACACACCCACAAGCACACACGTGCACGTGCACACACAGTGTTGGAGGAAAGGAGTGTTTTCAAAGTGGGCCCACATCTAAGAAACCTTCGCAAACAAAACAAAAAGATGAGCTTCTTTCTGCAACTGATGGGCAACCTTCCCCTTTCTCCACTCGGGGTGTGGGTGGGAGGTCAGAGGAAAGTAAGCCCCAAGAAAGAGAGGAGGTCTGGAGTCACAGCGGCGTGGGGCAGACCTCCAGGACCTCCCGGAAGAAAAGAAAGGAAGACGAGGCCAGCGAGTTCCAGAGCTCATTAGCAGGTAAAGGTGACAGGCGGATACTGCCTTCTTCTGATATAACAAGCAGGCCACCGGAGGCCACCAGAGGCCACCAGAGGGGGTTTCATGGCGGCAGATTTGGGGAACAGGCTGTAGGAGGGGGATCTGGCTGAACGGAGCAAACTCAAACAGGCCTGATTCCGGAAGGAATCTACACTCTACAGATTGACCGCAGCAAAATGATTTGTTAGTGGGGCGGTAACGACAAGAGCTAATGTGTGCCCGCTGCCTCCACGTCATGTCCTGGGCTGATTGCTCCCCTGGTGAGGTAGGTTCTACTGTGAGCTGCAACTTACAGGTGAGGAAACTGAGGCACAGGACAATCACTTGGCCAGGAAGTGGAGAGCAAGGATGCACACCCAGGGTTGTCTGTGCGCCATTCCTCACACGGATGGTCCCGTGTCCCCGGGGGAAGCGGTGCTAGCACGTGAGGAGACCCTCGGGCTCAGTGTCCCCCACTGGCACGAGAATGAGCCTCCTCTGAGGCAACCAGGACAACAACGGCAGCCCCAGGTTACGCGGCGACAGGAGAATGACAGGAAAGGACACGCCATCACCTTTCGAAGTAATGGCCAAAAGATTTTCAACTAAAAATTTCCCTCTCTTTTCCTTGCATGCGGTGTGGGGAGGGTCCTTTTGACTCCTTTGTTTATTATCCTGGTTGTCCACAGTCTTGCTGTGCTGAATCTATAGGACACAGGGCTGTCTTCTCCTGTTTTTGCCGTCCTTTCCCAGATACCCATGCTCCCGCTGCATCACTCCCCACTGGCCACCTGCAGCACAGCGGCTGGTGAGGTCTCTGCACCTGGGCGGCCTGCGTAGGTGCTCCAGTGAACAGGATGGGGCAAGCAGAGGTGACGGTCCATCGCTCGCGGGGGATTTCCCGGCAGAGCTTTCCAGAGAAAGCCACAGTTGGGGTTGGGGTACTTTGATGCACGTGGGATCCAGGGTAGCTTGGGGATGGGGTTAGGTTCAAGGGTGGGCATCTTGCAGGTGGGGGTCCAAACAGAGAAGAGCCCAGAATATGCGACTCTTCCTGCACGATATTCAGCCCCTGGAGTATGAGCAACGCGCTCTGAGGCTATCAGGCCTTCTTAGCATTGCTCCTGCTGGCTCCTTCCACATCTTGACCTTCCCCGGCTCCTCTTAGAATCTGTGCTGTAGGTTCATAGGGCGTGGAGCGGATTCGTGCCCATCCACACGGCGTGGCCCTGGGATCCCACTGCCCTGAGGCCCTGCTATGTATGCGAGCGCTTTCACGGGTCCAGAATCCTACCCCTGCTCTGTGCCCGGGTGCTTCCTGGACCACGAACCTCGTCCTCTGTGTCTGTTGGAGCCCGGGAAGACCTTTCTCTGCTGTCAGGTAGGAGCCAGGCAAGCACAGAAAGCAGTGTGGCTCATGGGATAAAAAGGTGAAAGAATCTGAAAGCACTTTGACCATATTCGAGAAAGGACTATAATCTGTAGTTTAAAAATGCTCATATCTAGGGGCGCCTGGATGGCTCAGTCAGTTAGGCGTCCGACTTTGGCTCAGGTCATGGTCTCACAGTCGGTGAGTTCGAGCCCCGCGTCGGGCTCTGTGCTGACAGCTCGGAGCCTGAAGCCTGCTTCGGCTTCTGGGTCTCCCTCTCTCTCTGCCCCTCCCCTGCTCATGCTCTGTCTCTCTCTGTCTCAAAAATAAATTAAAAAAAATTAAAAAAAAAATTAAAAAATAATAAAAATGCTCCTATCTTTTGGACCAGACATTTCACTTGGGAGAGTTTACCCTACAAAAACCATACATGTGCACATTCAAGCATCTTTCTCACTGTGATGTGTATCAAAGGGAAAACCAGAGACCGCCAAAATGTGCCGTGATAGGAGACTGGTCCAACTGTGGGCTTCCTGTGGGACAGAACGCGATACAGAGCCATCAAAATGAATGAGGAGGTTAATTGCCGGGCATTATTGATCAGAAGGGAAATCTGTTGTGTCGGACGGCACAAACAACCTTGGGTTTACTTAGTGCAAATAAAATGTGTTAAGTTAATGAAATTGGGAGAAGAGGGGCCATTCCGGGGGGCACATACGAAGGCAGAGCTGAGATAAAGAGATTACAGAATCTTCGGTTCCTAGATGGTAAAAGTCAAGGACACAGTTGGAGCTCACCCAACTGCTGTGTGTGTGTGTGTGTGTGTGTGTGTGTGTGTGTGTGTGTGTGTGGTGATGGGGGTGGGGTGGGGGGTGTGTGGGGTGATGGGGCAGATTCTGCCCCCAGTTACCCTGGTTAAAGTCCCCTCTTTAGGTGAAAGGTGTGAAAATGACATGACAGGCCATATGGAGGTTTAGCCAACAGTCTCCAGGAATGGAACGACATCTTTCTGTGAGGCTCGCACTTAGCGGAGGGGTTGGGGATACATTGTGGGGGCGGTGAGCGAGTGGCTGTGCACTGGACAAGTGATAATAAGGTCAGGTGGGGATCCACTTGGATCACCTACAAAGGCCGCAGGAAATCTGGGGTGCTGCTGATAAGCTCCAAGTTGCCACTCGTGTAAATAAACCAAGAAGCTGAGATACCCTGTATCTCACTCCAGCTGGAGGGAACCCTAGGCAGGGCAAAGGGGGAAACCAACCTCCCAAAGGCTTCTGTGAGCCGTCTTGAATTACGGAAACTTCGGGAGGGATTCTCTGCCATTTGCTGCCACTGACAAAGGCTAAGATCCGAAGCAGGCACCAAGCAAGCCAGGTAAAAAGGCTAAAGGAGAAAAAGAGAAGTAACAGCCCAGCAGCCTGTATTTACCGAGTGATTACCACATGCCCGGCGCTGGGCTAAGCTCCCTACACACCCCGAATCATCTGATTCTCACCACAGCCTGAGCAAATAAGGAGCATTATTTTTCCCGTTTTAGAGGAGAGGTAGAAATTCCTGAAAAAAAATGGAACGCGGTGTGTGCATAGGGTGTTGCTGTTTTTGCCAATAAAAAGTTAAGACTCGGGGTGCCTGGGTGGCTCAGTCGGTTGAGCGTCCAACTTCGGCTCAGGTCATGATCTCGTGGTTCACGAGTTCAAGCCCCACATCGGGCTCTGTGCTGACAGCTCAGAGCCTGGAGCCTGCTTCGGATTCTGGGTGTCCTTCTCTCTCTGCCCCTCCCCTGCCTCACACTATGTCTCTCTAAATAAATGAACTTTAAAAAAAACAAAAACAAAAACCTAACATGCACCTAACATGTGACCCAGCATTACAGGCTTGGGCATTTATCTCAGAAAAATGTAGGACTTAACGTTCACGCAAAAACCTCTACACGAATGTTCATAGCAGCTGTATTTGCAACTGCTTCAAATGAGGAAGCAGCCAAATGTCCCTCAGTGGGTGGTACGACTCAGGCAATAAAAAGGAACAAATATTGGTAAGTGCCATTCCTTGGATGGCTCTCAAGGGCACGGTGCTTAGTGACAAAAGTCATTCTCAGAGAGTTACGTATCCTATGACTCCACTTACATACCGTCCTTGAAATAGCAAAACTATGGACGTGGGGAACAGACTGGTGGTGATCTGGGGCCAAGGCCAGGTGTGGGGGGAAGGTAGGTACAACGTTAAGGACAACCAAGAGGTAATCTTGGCCCTTGGGATAGTGGAGGGGTCCTGTGTCCTGAGGGTGGTGTTACCCAAATCTGTGCATGCAATCAAATGTTGAGACCCCCCACCCTGGGCCCCAATCCCCCCCTCCCCGCCCCATACGTCGGCGGAAGCTGAATCAGGTCTGGGTAACAGCCCTGTGTCATGTCTCCCTCCTGGCCTCAGTGTTATTCTACGGTCGCAGGAGACGTTACCACCGGGGAAGCTGGGGGAAGGGGTCAGGGGCCGCTGTGCACTGTTTTTTCGCAACATCCTGGGTGTCTGTAGTCATTTAAAAATGAAAAGGTAAAAACAATTCAGTTGGTTTTCTAGATAAGCCTGAAGACATGCATTCTGGGGCTACGTGGCTGATATTACTGTTAACGTGGAGGGGACAGGCTTGCTCCTGGTGGAAATAGCTTTGCTGTTGAGTTTCCACACGTGGTACAGGCCCAGAACCCTAATTCAGATGCATCCTATTGCGAGTGGCAGTGCTGTTTGGTTGAGGGGGAGGACGGGGGGAGGGGAAAGGGCTTCAAAGAGCTAGTGGGGGGTCCCCCTCTGAGCAAGTATTTCAACCAGATACCATCTCCCTCGGAGATGTTATGGTCAATCTGATCATAACAACAGAAAAACGAAAATCTTTCAGGGGAGAAATGAGCCCCGTATAAGAAGCCACTCCAGATAATATTAAAACAAACTTGCCTGGGTGCCTGGGTGGCTCAGTCAGTTAAGCATCTGACTTCTGATTTTGGCTCGTGATCTCACACTTTGTGGGTTCGAGCCCCGCGTTGGGCTCTGCGCTGACAGTGCAGAACCTGCTTGGGATTCTCTCTCTCCCTCTCTCTCTCTCTCCCCTCCCGTTCTCTCTCTCTCTCTTAAAGAGAAAAAGAGAAAAACCAAAAATCATAGCCCATGTAATTTAAAAAAACTACAAGGCGGGGGGCACCCGGGCGGCTCAGTCGGTTAAGCATCTGACTTTGGCTCAGCTCATGATCTCGTGGTTTGTGAGTTTGAGCCCTGCGTTGGGCTCTATGCTAACAGCTCAGAGCCTAGAGTCTGCTCTGGATTCTGTGTCTCCCTCTTTCTCTCTCTTCCTTAAATAAATAAACTGGAAAAAAAAAAAAAGCCAACAACAAACTTTCCTAATCTGGCTGGCTCAGCCTTTGTGCTGAGTTAGCTAAGAGAGTGGGCGGAAAAGTCTTTGAAGTAGTCTTTGAAAAGACTATGCAGCACCATGTTCAAAGCAATACTTTTCAGACTTGCTTTTCCATAGAGAGTAAGGACAGGGGATGTTTTTCAACACCCTGAACCAACATACACCGTGGGACAATCCTAGGATTCTTGGCCAATAAAATGAACTCAGGTACAGCCTTTATTCAGCGGAGAGTGGTGGACTACCCCAAATAAGTGTCAGTAACGTGGGTTCAAAGGTGACAATATGCCAGAATTGGTGGCTGACCTCGAGGGCAATCTGTAGTTTCGGATGGAATGCCAGCTGCATGACAGGCCAGCTGTAAGCTGGGCACCTCCCCGAACCTGCCGGAGCCCAGCTTCCTCATCTACAAACAGGAAGGACTAGAACTTACCCCATAAGGAGGCAGCGAGGGTCATGTGACATGCACACAAGTCACTGTGCACGCCCTCCTGCACAGAACCGCTGGCCATTGTCATTAACACCCCCATTTCCCAGGCGAGGGGACAAGGTCACAGCAGTGAGGGAACTCGTGTCACAGCCAAGAGCTGGCAGGTGATGGAGATAGTACTGGAAGTGAGGGTCCCCTGGCACCCAAGTCACCCCCCCCCCCCACGCATCACCCCACCCCATCCTGCAAATAAGACGCAGGGACAAAGCTGGAACTTTGAAGGGATAAAAATGGTCCTTCTAGTCAACCTGACAGCGTGAACAGAGAGACAACTGGAACCAGGAGGGAATTAAACCCCTCCCCCACCTCGTCTCCTCCTTGGATTCTATCTCGGGAGACGCCAAGGGTTGAAGTAATTGGGTTCGTTGTGTTGTAAAATCCTGTACTCTCAAATCGTCGCATTTCTGTCAGCGGCACTGGCTTCCTTGCTGGAATTTCAAAGCCCCAAAGCAGCCTTGTCTTATGGACAGCTTATCTTATTACTTTGCCCAGCTGGTGAATGATACTTTGAAATCTTTGGTTAGGGGTGGGGGGTGTGGGGGTCTGGGAACCGTGACCTGGAGACGTGGTTTGGCCAAGCAGAGATGAAGGGATTGAGCGGGGCCCCATATGGCACAACAGCCCACGAAGTCATCAGTGGCAACAATGGCAGCTTTGACTGGGGCTACTGACAAATGCAGAGACCGAGCTCTGCCAGGAGCTGTTACGGGTCACCATGGCTGGCTCCCCTCCGCAATACTTTATTGTGCGAACGCTGACGAACGGCACTCCAGTGGCTCCCCAGGAGCCATCTCACCGGCCCATCTTGATGTGACTTTCCTCTTTCCTTCCCTCCCAAAGCGTTACTGCTCTTTGGGGAACGTGCCCTGTTGACACTGGCCTCGTGAAGCTACGTCTCTGCTAAATGAAAGAACTCCATCATTTTTATGCCCGTCTTCCAGACACCAGCAGAGCCTACCTTCTCCCACCAGAACGTTACCTGGGAGAAAAAAAAGAAGCCTGGGCGGAAATGACAGAATGGTCACAGAGCTCAAGCGGATGGAGTTAACAGTATGTTTTCCTCCAAGCGACACGGTGGTGGAAAGAAAACAAACAAACAAACAAACAAACAACGCTCAGAATCTTATTAAAGTCCTAAACCTGGGCTGCGTTTATAGATGCAGGGCAGACTTCCATGCAGACCTAGAAACTGAGGCAAGTTTTACTGCCCAGTTTCTCCAGAATCTCATAAACAGAATTCTTCAGGGAGCAGAGCTCTGTCAGATAACCTGAGCGTTTCACTCTGTCTCTTTCCAACGTACCCTCATCGATTGCATTTGCCGGCTACAAAATGCCTTCCTCACGGTTCCCTTGAACCATGCCAGCAGATGCAAGACTGGGGAAGTGGGGTGCTCTGTAATTTCAGCCCAAATGTTTCCTGGGCACGGATGTGTCTCTGGGATGCTATAATTATCACAACGGCACTCTCATTGCGCCAAATGCCAGGCTCTGTGCTCATCATCTATTATTGGCCTTGATGTTAAAATGCTCTATTTAATCCTTACTATGAGGCGAGTACGTTTCTCTCCATTTTACTAATAAAGAAACCAGATCTCAGAGAGGTTAAGTAATATGTCTAAGCTCACACAGCCAGAAAAAACGGCGGTGCCGGGATTTAACGTCAATCTGGGATCAGCGTGGGCGTCTTCAGAGCTTGGCTAAATGTCCATTAATACAAGATGAATCTGTTAATTGTCTCCAACAAGTTTCTAAAAACGTTTTTTTAATGTTTATTTATTTTTGAGAGAGAGAGAGAGAGAGCAAGCAGGGAGGGGCAGAGAGGGAGGGAGACACAGAATCTGAAGCAGGCTCCAGGCTCCGAGCTGTCAGCACAGACTCACGAACCATGAGATCATGACCTGAGCTGAAGTCTGATGCTCTACCGACTGAGCCACCCAGGCGCCCCGATTGTCACCCACTCGTAATCAGACGACAGTCAGCACACGGGAAACAGTGCGATCTGAGGGTTCTCTAAAAGGTGGAAGCTGAGACACATCTTGGTTACTGACACTGAATTCAACTTTGACGGTCCTCGACTGTCTCGTCTACTGCAGATTCTAGGTGCAAATTTTTTGCACCTTCCCTTCCCTTGCAGCTTGGGGGCCAGCCCGAGAGACTGAACTGGCTGGTCTTCCAATTGGCTGAGGGGCTGTTCCCCTGCCTTGCTCTCATTGAATGGCCTTGAAGAGATGGGATTTAAATTGTGTCGAGGATATTAGTCTAAAGTGAATGAAGTGGAGAGTAGACTCCTCGTTTATGTCCCCAGAGTGATAAATGAGGGAGTGCAATTTTTTTTTTCTAAGGCAAAGAAAATGGGAACCCAACGTGGATTTCAGACACATGAGAAATAGCTTATGAATTTAGATGATAGCTCGGCAGAAATAAATTGTACATCTGTTCATTCATTTTAATAAAGTGGAGGGATGGCTAGCTGCAGGAGCCCTTGGAGAACCCTGGGTTTTTAAAATTATGGTCCTATAATAGTAGCATTAAAATTTGTAATGCAGCCAGTAGTTCCTGAATTGGAGGGAAAATTCATTTATAAAATAAAAGTTCAGACTTCGGAATGTAAATGGGAAAATGCGATTTTTTTCTCGGCCAGATATGAATTAGTCCTGGGAGGGTACTACAACATCTTGACCATAAAATATATTTTAAAAATCTTATGAGAAACTTTTCAGACTGCTGACAAAACTTCTTTGGGCGATCTCTATTTAGGTAAATTGTGCAGGTATGAAACCTGGTTAGCTGGCTTTATTATTTCTGCCTTGAGAACTTGGTGCTTCCTGTACTAGGACAATTATAGATGAGTATTTCCATCTGAAATGAGTCTAGTTGGTTACAAATACAAAAATCATTTTTACTCAATAGCGGAAACACAGGGGAGAGAACTTTTATAGACCAACAATTACCAGTTACCATGAAAATTTACTCGTTCTGCAAATAGTATTGAGTTTCTTATTACACGTGAGCCCTGCGTTGGATATTGGGGAAAATGCAACAATCCTGATTGTAGGTTTCCTGCTGACTTTAAAACCCAGAAGCATTATTAAAATTTCTTCAGAAATAGGTAGCGAGCCCATAGGAAGCTTTTAGACAGAGTGCGCAATTTCAATTTATTTCACAAATCAGTCACTCAAGCTTTCAGGTGGGAAAGAAGGTACAAATAAACCAGGAGTGCCAGCTGGCCATGGGTGACGGAGGACCAGGTAGGAAACCCCGAGGCTGCCTCAGATGTATTCCATTTGCCTTCTGACGAAATTCTGAACGGATATAGAATGACACGGTCCGTAACCTTGCAAATAAAAAATACAGACTGGGAAGAGGTTGTGTACGGTCTTAGAACTGAGGGCAATTCGCTATTGTCTTAGGTCAGCTTTTGCTCAAACATCAGACGTTCTCCCTCAGGTTTGTAGGAATCTAGAGAACGGCTGAAGGGGTCGCGTGGACAAGGGGTCTGAGATGTGACACATCAGAGGAGACCGAGGAGAGATGGAAGAGAGGCAGAGAACAAACTGGCTCGACCCTCACAGGCAGGACTACGGCGTGGGTATCGGCCAGATGAAGGAAGCTGAAAGGGCCCAGAAAGTTTTGTAATTAACATCTTTGTTCATTAAGCCGAGACCTGGGGCTAACTGGGCCAGGGGCCTCCTGGGAACTGTGTTTTTCTGAATCTTTGTTGACCTGTGTTTAGTTTCTTAGGCTGCATTCCTGCGAGTGAGTTTATTGGATCAATGAATTGGAATCTTTTACAAGTTTTGGAGATTATCTGAGTCCAGAGTCTCCCCTTGACCTTGGCTCTGCTGCCTCCTCCCATGGGGTCTGTTTTGAAATGGAAATGGGGGCAAAGACATATGCTGAGAAAGGGAGAGGGGACAAGAGAGTTTTCAAGAGAGCAGGGAGGGTGGAGATCACCACTCAGTAAGCAGCTGTTTAGAGTCATGTAGAAAGAATGGAAGGTCTCACCCCACCCGGGTGGGGAAACCATGGGCTTCAGGACTTGCATTCAGATATGATCTATTGGGGTGTCTGGGTGGCTCAGTTGGTTAAGCGTCTGACTTGATTTTGGCTCAGGTCATGATCTCACAGTTGGTGGATTGAGCCTTGAGTTGGGACTCTCTCTCTCTCTCTCTCTCCCTTTGCCCCTCTTCCATGTGAGCTCTCTCTGACTCTCAAAATAAATAAATAAACACTTAAGAAACAAGCAAAAACCCCACAAATGTTATCTATCGATTCACTCTTTAAATTCCCTCTATCACAGTGCCTGGCTTCCAGCAGGCGTTTAATTAATGCTCATGGAATTCCTGAGTGTCCCCTATACCCTAAGCACTCCCTCACCTGGGGATCCATCATACACAGCGACAGTCACCGTACTGATGGAAAGTCCCCGGGACAGCTCCACGTGTGCACACATCAGACGACAGATGGTTTCCCCGCATTCCCTGGGCCTCTGGCCTCCAGTCTGCCCTCTCCAAAGGTGGAGAGTACGAAACGGCCATGTGCCACATGGCAAAGCCACCTGAAGAAACGAAAAGAGCCCAGGAATACGAAGCCAGCCTGTTCCCTCACAGGCCACCTGTGGCACACCGCTCTGAGGCAAAGACCGTGGTTAACCTCACTCTCAGACGCCGCAGCCCCTGCCCCACCTCAGTCACCTGTCACCTGCCCTTGTCTCATCAGATCCGTGGGTCCTTGGGCTGAGCTGCCTCCTGGAGGGAGCCCCGGACCTCCCCTCCCCAAGCACGGGGACGCTGCCACTCAAGCCAATGGCCCGTGAGCCTCTCCCTCGGGGATGACAGGCCAGCTGGGCTCCCGCTCCACACGAGGCAAAAAGAGGGGGGAAGACAAGTGGGAGAAATTGCAAAGAGATAATAACTTCTCTTCTGCAGCTCTGAGAGGAGGACAACAAATCCCAGGGCGGGCAGGGGAAGGAGACAGGCCTGTCGCCGGGGGAGCCACTTAATGGCTCTGCTCTCAGCACGGGATCCCGCTCATCTCAGCCGCCGGCGAGGGGAAGGGGCAATGGAAAGGGGGGATCTGCAAAAAATAAATATCGGGAGCCTCTCCCACTATCCGGGGTGTGGACCCCGTGTCCGGGGTGTGGAACCCCTGTCCGGGGTGCAGACCCCCTGTCTGGGGTGTGGACCCCCTGTCTTGACCCCCTGTCCGGGGTGTGGACCCCCTGTCCAGGTGCAGACCCCCTGTCTTGACCCCCTGTCCAGGGTGTAGACCCGTCTGGGGTGTGGACCCCCTGTCTGGGCGCGGAACCCCTGTCTGGGGTGCGGACCCCCTGTCTTGACCCCTGTCTGGGGTGTGGACCCCTGTCTGGGGTGTGGACCCCCTGTCTGGACCCCCTGTCTGGGGTGTGGACCCAATGTCCAGGGTGTGGACCCCTTGTCCGGGTACAGACCCCCTGTCCGGGGTGTAGACCCCCTGTCCAGGTGTGGAAGGGCCATCCTTTAAACACATGGGCGTCTGGACTTCAGAACACAGACGCTGATGAACCAGTCTGGAAGAAGTAAGTGCGTCCTGAGACCATGGATCTTTGGAGAGAACCAGGGGCTCGTCCTTCCGATTTCAAGGGCAGGCGCACGCACACACACGTTTTATTTAGGTGGGGCCCACGACAGCTTACGGCGGGGCGCTGGTAAACGTCTAACAGCAGACTCTTCAGGAAAACAAGGCCTGGTTCGGAGCCCGTGTCCCACCTCCACCACGGCCGGCTTCAAGCTGCCAGCGTGACGTCACCGCACGTAGAGCCAGGAGGAGATGCCCAGACAACTCTTGCAAAGCTGGGCAAGGTGGCCTCAGCACCCCTGCTTGTGCTGAGCAGCCCGCGGTAACTGCCTCCCTTCCAAACAGTTCCTGGAGTGGACGGAAAATGTCTACGTGCGGACATTGGTCTCTTTGGGGAACTATCTCCTCATCCCAGGGGGTCACACTGGTGCGATCAACACGGTCCTCGCTTTTCCTCCTCGGAGGTGAGCCCGTGACCTGGGACGGGCCAGCCATCTCATCTTTCCCTGGCCCTCAGGGTCTGGCCTGAGGTGGCCTTGTGACCCAGTACAAGCAATCAAAGTCTTTCTAGGAGATTAGCCTTTTGATCTGGGCAGGAGGGTATGTGTGTCTTTCTTTGTACATAAACCATGGGGACATGAGCTTAGGGCCACCAGAGGCCATCGCACCTGCCATGAGACAGCCCACCAGAGAAGAAAGGCAACCGAGAGAGACGAGCACAGCTTAGGGATGGAGGGGTATCTAGACGGTGTTCTGATGATGCTCTCTGAGCCCTGGAGGCAGCCTGGGGTCCGAAAGCCCGGAGACTTCCCCAGTGGCGAGTGCGAATGCATTTTCTGGTAACGCGTGCCAACACCATGCCCAGTGATGTGTCCCCAGTGATGAGTCCCGCTCATCACCTTGTGAAGGGGGCTGACGCACTCTAGGACCTGCTCACGTTCGTTCGAAGTGGGTTTCTGCCCTTCGACGACAAAACGGGCGCGAGCAGAGGCTCTTTAACCCTGGGGAACTAAAAGCAGATTTGCTCGAGGAAGAGTGAGTCTCGAGTCTCAGCCTCACTCTAATTGATTTGTCTTTTCAATTTCCCAGAGCTGAAGGAAAATGATATTTTGACCATTTCTGAACGAGGCAGGTACAAGTGGTCAATTCAATTTGCTGGGGTTTGTTGAGGCTGTGCTCTGAGCGACAAGGCCCAGTGCCCATCTTGTGGGAGGCCAGTGCTTGGCTGTTATGAACCAGACAGCTAACTGGTTCTGGCTCTGATATATAGATCTACAGCGCCGAATTGAACCTGTGTTAAACCATGCATCCAGGGGCGATTAGCAAAGGCATCTGTTCCTATCTGCCGAGCTGCTGGGAAAGAGCGCTGTTTGTTAGATTTGATTTAATGCAACAAATATTCTTTGCGGTCCTTCTGTGTACATTGCTCTGTGGCTGAACGGGGAGACTGTGACAAATGAAGCTGTGTCTGCCCGCAGAGAACTCCAGTCTGGAGGAGGTGGAAACGGATGCCTATACTGCTGGTCCCTCTCATGCTGCGAAGCATGCTGTGACTGGGGCAGGAGCAGAATGTTTGGAGAGGCACCAGTGAGAGAGCCAGTTAATTCTGACTGGGGCATGTGGGGGAGCTTAAGGGAAGTTCATGGCTGCCCCGGGCCTGTCGCTGGGACAACAGACCCATGAAGGGTGGGCCATCTCTCCAGCCCATCCCTGTGTTTATGCTATACCAGCTAGCCCGGACTCCTCTCAGCCCCTCAAATGCCTCTTGTGTGCCTCAGGGCATTTGCACACGCTGAGTGCTTTGCCCATGTGAGCTATCCCATCCCAGACACCATCTCTCCTCGCTTTAGTTAGCAAAGCTTAAGACGTAAAAGGGGAGACATTACTTTGTGCCCTCACTTTTCCAAATCCCAGACGAGGTCATGCTCCTGAAGCTCTCAGAACGCATCTGTGGGATGCATCCCTCTTGTGGTGCTTTAATGTCACAGGTCCTCCCTGCTAAGCCTCGAGAAGACCAGGGCTCGGCCATCCTATTCAAATCCCCAGCCTTCAGCCCCACTGTGTTGGATCAGCATGCGGTGAATGAAAGAGCTGAGGCCACCTGCAACCCTGGTAACTCAGAACAAGTATGCCAAGTGCACAAGGACTGGTGAACTTGAAGAAGCACATTAGCTCATTAATGACTATGGAACGGCGGTAACGACAGTAATAAATTTAAAAGATTTAAAAATTGTTATCAGAGATGACAGACTAGGATAAAAATGACCCTCATTAATGAACCCAAGTTTTTCTTGCTTTATAGGCCTTTTCCTGAAATCTCCAGTGAGCCAAACCTGGATTTCAATCGTGGGATTTAATAATCAGTGCACCATTATAAGCTATTGACAGCAATGAAGGAAGATTTCAAGTCAGATGCGCACACGCGTGTATACAAACTGGAACTCCCGACATCTTTCCAGGACTGTTGCTGTGGTCAACAGAGAGCACTTGGCCTTGTTGGTGAGGTCTCTAATAGAAGGATGGCTTGTCGGGGGCCTGGCTTCTTTTATTTCTGAATCCCATAGAGCCAGAACCGCGTGCAGAAACTCAGAAAGTGGGTACAGCATAGAGGCTGAGAGCTGGGCTCTGTAACCAGCCAACCCACGGTGGCATCCCTGCCCCACCATGCTGTAACGTCAGGCATGTTTCTTGACTTTCCTGTGCCTCAGTTTCCTCATCTATAAAATGGGGGTAATGGGAGTCCTTAAGTCATAAGGCTATTGCGAGAAATGATTCATGATCCCTACGGCCTTTAGAACACTGCTTTACGGTTCAACACATAGTAACTCTTAGCTTAAAAAGGGTGGTTTTATGGATAATACCATTTTTTGTGCGCTCATAAGAGGTAATTATTAGATTTGCCCCTGGACCTAGCAAAGTAAAGGTACAGGCCTGCTGTTCAAATTGGTTGGCTATTAGAAAACTCTCCTTTTTTTTTTTTTTTTTTTTTTTTTTTTTTAATTTGAAGGAACCAGAGGGGAAGGAGTAGCTTAGACTTACCGTGGTGAGCCCAGGAGAGAATTCTGTGGGTGTGTGTCTGTGTGTGTGTTTGTGCGTGTGCTGTATTATTATTATTTTTATTTTAGTGAGCTCTACATCCAACACTGGGCTCGAACTCATGACCTTGAGATCAAGAGTCACATTCTGACTGAGCCAGCCAGGCGCCTCCCCAAACATTGTCCTGATGTGAATGGAGAGGCAGGTGAGGAAGTGAGGCAACGTTCGAAAAGTTCAAGCAGCGCTGAGACCGGAGGTTATATGCACTGTTCTTTGGCAAGGCCCTGGGGCACAGGTGCAATGAGAAAAACCAGATGGACACTCCCTGAATGGCCCTGGTAAGGCGTCCCAGAGAGCAGACCCTAAGGGCAAGACCATGGAATAGAAACAGAACATCCAGGCGGAATCGGGCAGAAGTGCTCTGAGGACTGGGTCTCCTGGCACCACATGGCAGGCTGTTAACCCGTTTACAGCAGCAGCTTAGGGTGGGGTTGAGAGCATAGACGTAGACTCTGGGCAAGTTCTCCAGCTCTCGGAGCCTCAGTCTCCACACCCATGAAGTGGGTGTGGTAATTACAGTACCCATCTTGGGGCTGGCAGAAGGAATGAACGACGGTGCGTAGGTAGAGCTCTTGGATCCTGCGTGGCACAGAACAAGCACTTCCAGGTGTGTGCACTGGCTTCCGGATGCTCATTTGACGACAGAGGATGAAAGCTCGGGTCCAAGGGGTGTTAGACAGGCACAACTTGATGGAATGATCAGTCTTGCCTTTGATAAGAACTCACTGCGCATTTGCTGTTGCTGATGGGAAGCCTGCTCCAACAAAGAAAGACATCTCTTCGAGTTTGCAAGGAAAAAGGAGATGCAAAGCTTGGAATTTCAATATCTAGTTCTCCCGTGACCCTGGGAAGGAATCATCTTGCTCAGCCTGAGCTTTCTCATCTGTGCCAGGGTGACTGTCACAGTCTCTGCACTGGAATGTCTAGGCAGCACATTCATGGAGTATGGACAACTACGTCAGCGCCTAACAATGCGGGTCCCTGGGTTGGTACTTGTTCCCTACCTGAGGATCTAGGAAGGGGGGGGGGTCATGTGTGACTGGAGACATCCTCCCCAGCAGTCTCCTGACCAGCGATGTGCCTGTGGAACAATATTCTTAGGGTTCTCAGTCTTGATCTGGCCCTTGTCATCCTGTCTAGTCTCTGTCCTGCCTCATGCTGCTCCAGCCACACTGCACGGCTCTCACTTCCGCAAACAAGACACGCTCTTCCCAGAACCGCAGGCTTCACAGGGACCCTCTGCATCCCCACCCCTGCATCTCACCGTTCTGGGTTGATTTCTGTCTCCCAAAAAAGATACGGTAGAGTCACAACCGGCAGTATCTTAGAATGTGACCTTACTTCGGAACAGGGTCTTCACAGAGGTGACCAAGTTAGAATGGGGTATTAGAGCGGGTGACCAGTCCTCACAAAGGGGGGAAATTTAGACACAGATGTGCACACAGGGAGAAGGCTATGTGTGGATGAGGGCAGAGATCAGGTGATAAATCTATGGGCCTATAAACAACATAAATTGTCAGCAAACCACCAAAGCTGAGAGACAGGCATGAACAGACTCTCCCTCAGAAGGAACCACCCTGCAGACACCTTGATCTTGGACTCTGGCTTCCAGAACTGTGAGAGGATAACTGTCTATTGTTCAAGCCACACAGCCCCCGGACACTAACACAGTGATCGTAAATGTCGCCTTCTCTGAGAGGACCTCCCTGAACGTCACGGTAGGTGCCCACATTGTCCCCCTCTGTGGTGATTTCACCCCATTCCATCTTGTCACTAAGGGCCATCCAAAGCTATTTTCTGGCTCGCTGTCCCCATTCTAGACCATAACATCACAAGGTCAGGGACGATGTTGTGCTCACTGCACTGTATCTCAGCCTAATATACTGCCTGGCAAAGAGGAAGCATGGAACTCATGCCTGATGGATGTGCTGGTGAATGAATGAATGAATGAATGAATGAATGAATGAATCAATGCACTTTGAAAAGCAACCATATAAGGCTATGGTGTGTAATATGCAAGCCTAGGCACATTCAGGTAGTACAGGCTGAAGAAGATCCTTCGCATAAATCCCTATCTTCTTAGATGTGAGCAGGCCGACAGCAAAATACAATGCTTCCAATAGGGGGAAAATGGCTATTCAGTCTATAACAGAAACAGACTTTAGTTTGGAAAGAAGTGACTATATGAAAATCAATTCTGGATCATTTCGTCTAGTCCCACTTCAAACAATGAGCCCATACGCCAGTCTGGAGTTGTGGGATATTTTCTCTCCTTCTTGTTTGTAAGTTCACAGAATAAGGTGAGCCTGTCCCCACTCTAATGATTCCCTTAGGCATTATTTACTAACACCGGGCTTGCCTGTCTCTTCCTCCCCGGCCCTCCCTGTCTCCCTCTCTCTCTCTCTCTCTTTCCTTGATGGGTAGAGAAGAACCTTCAGGGTGCCCTCCAGTCTATGTAGATTCATTTATTCACTTCTGGGAAGGAATTTAACTCCAACCCTCTTGGCTCTCAGTGAATCACGGTAAAACGATACACCTCAGGATTGCTCGTGACTTCTGTGTCACCGTAGGGCCCTGACTTTTTCACTGGTAACAGCCACGTGTGCCACAGCCAGACGGGCCTGGGATCTGCTACTGGCCTTGAGCGGTGTCCCTTATCTCCAAAACCAGGGGGCTGGGTGGGATTCTTTCCAAGGTCCCCTCGACAACATGACTTTTTAATTTTTTGATGGCCTCTGCTGCTTGCTGCCGACCATTTATAATTTGTCCCCTCATTCACCTCTTATTTGGTCATATACTCCATGCCAGGCTGGGTGCTGGGGCCGGAACAGAGAACAGAAGAGACAAATGTCCTCTCTTGTGGAGTTTATATTCTCATTTGGGGAGAATGCCAAAAGCAAGTAAGTCATCTAATTATATGGCACATTGGAAGGTCGATATTACCTATTACGTTAGGGATAAAATGTGTACAGATAGGATGTGCACATATGGGAATAGAATACATATGGGATAATACATGACAGCATAGACTAGCATACATATAACACTATACGATATGGAACAGAAGAATGTTTAATGGCATATTAGAAGCTGAGATAGAAACAAGAGACTGAAATAGGTATCTGCTGTATGAAGTGTAAGCTCGTCTCTAATTACACATTTGATGTCGCCCCTACGCTTTGTCCTCTAGGCAATGATGAAAATGACGTCCAGCCAAAACACCAAAGCATTTAGACGGTATTACGGAGATATTGTATGAGTGCACGAGGACGAGGTGACGTGATAACACCACGCCGCAGGATATGCCTCGTGTCTGTGGGAACAAGAAGGAGGAAGCAGCAGCCTTCCCGGGGGATTCATAATTTGGGTGTTGAAGGATAGACTGGGAGTCTTCCGGATACAGAGGAGCAAGGCATTCCAGGGAGACGGGAACAGAATGTGCGGCGGTGCGGAGGCATATGCCAAAGCGTGACGTTTTGGGGGAAGAAATAGGGCTTCCGTGTGGCCTGAGAGGAGAGGAGGCTGTGACCGGGTGGACGGTATTTAAAACCACTCACGCATAAGACCCAACGATCTTATTTCTGACGCTGTCCAGAACAAAACGGCTGCCATGTGCCGTGGGGGCGTGGATAGTTCATTTCTCCACCACGTGCCATTTTTGCGGCCCTGGGCTTTCTGTTTCTGAACAGTTAAGTTCTCATTCTGCAAGCCACGTATGGAGGTGTAGTAATGTCGTATTCTTAGAGTTACAAAATGTATGTTTTATAGCTTTGTGTTTGTTGCTCTTCGTGTGAGATGTTGCATTTGAATAGAAGCAGATGGATGAAGTCTTTGGAGGCCACTGTGCTCTGCAGTGGCCCCGTGGTGAGACTCCGCCAGCTGTAGTAAAAAATTGCTTTTATTGCCACTGAGTTGCGCTGACCCTCGGAGCATAACCAGAGGGTTAGCAGAAGCATGGAATTTGCACAGAGGTTCGCACAGGGATGGTGGGGATCAACACATCATGAATATAATTATGAAAGAGTGATTAATGCAATAAATCATCTGGCTGTCTGGTCTACCTCTACAAGAGACTTGAAGAACCAGCCACAGGGCAGATTACATTGTTTCACTTTAAAAAGTCCAGATGTTTTGACATCACTCACACAGTTTTGAATCGGCATGGGCATTTTCGACAACGCGAGATTCCTCACCCTGCTGTCCGTGAACAATTCAATTCAGGAAAGCACACAGCACCCTTTTGCTTAGCTGGACTATCCTGTTTGGATGATGGTTTCTATTTATAGAGCATGCTTCCAGTTGTACAAATGTTTCCCTTCACTCTCTTTTAGTCAAGAAATCCAGCTGTAGACCTGCTGTTTCCAGGACTTGTGACATTGGAACACTGGGAGATTCAGCGGATGATTTCATGTTTTTCTATGACCTTGGTGCAGGGGAAGAAAGCAGTGAACTCACCTTTTCCAAGTGAAGATACATGGGGGATGCTGGGTATTGGCTGTTTTGCAGGTAACCCATCATTAATTATGTGATGGGAAGTTGGAAAAGCAATTCGCAGTAGATGCCCTCTGGAGTCCTTGGACAAGGTGTTGGCCCAGACAGCGATGGACCAGGAACTGATGTCATCGGAAGTGATGTTACTGTTTGTACAGCTGGGAATCGGTGGTACCGGTGCACTGAAGTTACACTGTTCTGTTTTCTCCAAATATTCCATTTCCCGACAGGTTGGGATTCCCGCCCCACCCCCATTGCCCTGCACAAAGCAGGGGATGAAAATCCCAATAGTGTATGTTTGGTGTTATTTAAAACTTCAGATGCTTAGAAAACTGTCAGATATGTGATTTCCCGGCATCACAGAAAAAAGGCTCATGTAGTTCACCACGATGGCTATAAAGAGCTTCATGGGAAGAGGGAAGACGGGCTATTTGGAATAACATTTAATCATCTTTAAAGATTCAGCGAGTTGTTAAAATGCCTTGGACTCCACCTTCCAGAAAAGTTATTTGAGTCAGATAATTGAAATGGGTTTGATCTTCTAAGCAATATGTGGTTGGCTTTCTGGATTAATCTCTTTTGAGCAAGCAGAATGTATAATTATGTGGTCCGTGTTAAGACACAGGCACATCTGATTTTAAAGGGCTCTCCTAAGGGAAGTATACTCTTATGGGAGGAGAGACTGATTGAGAGCACTCAACTATGGTGCATGGAAGACTGGAGAAGTAGATAAATATATTCACTTGATTTTTTTTTAAAAGTTCATTCATTTATTTATTTTTGAGAGAGAGAGAGAGAGAGAACAAGCAAGCTCAGGCGGTGAGAGGGTGGCAGAGAGAGAAAGAGAGAGAGTATCCCGAGCAGGCTCTGTACTGTCAGCATGGAGCCTGACATGGGGTTTGAACTCACGAAACGCGAGATCATGACCTGAGCCGGAGTTGGACGCTTAACCAATGGAGCCACCAGGTGTCCCTAAATACACTCATTTTAAATAGACTTTCGGTGAAAGAAGGCACACAAAGCATTTCTTAACCACCAAACAACCAAAAACGAAGGAGAAGATCCAAAAGAATGAAGGAGACTCCAGAGAGTCACGTCAGTTCAAGAGCGGGGGGATCAGAGAGTAAACCCGGCCACGGATCATGCGGTTAGTTCAAGTCTCTTGCCGTTCGAGTCACTTCTTGATTACGAATATCAAGGAAGAGACACAAAAGTTATTTAACCTTTTCACTAAAATGAGTTGATTGCGAAGCAAATAGAATGGGAGGATGAGTGCCCTGACAAACTATTTCATTATAGTTTTTCAATCCATTTTTTTTTTTGAGAGAGAGAGAGAGAGAGAGAGAGAGAGAAGAGAGAAGCAGAGAGGGAGAGAGAGAATCTCAAGCAGGTTCCATACGCAGCACAGAGCCCGACAGGCGGCTCGCTTTCATGACAGTGAGATCATGACCTGAACTGAAATCAAGAGTCGGACACTTAACTGACTCAGGTGCCCCTTCAAAACATCTGTATTTTTAAAAATATTTATTTATTTTTGAAGGAGAGAGAGAAAGAGCATGAGCGGAGGAAGAGTCGAGAGAGAGGGAGACACAGAATCCGAAGGAGGATCCAGGCTCCGAGCTGTCAGCCCAGAGCCCAACGCAGGGCTGGAACCCACAAACCGCGAGATCATGACCTGAGCTGAAGTCGGACGCTCAACCGACTGAGCCACCCAGGGCCCCCAATCCATATTTTTAATGAAGATGTTAGGATGTTTTGTGCCACAGTGAATTCCATACACATAACTACTGCTTTTCCCTGATACTTCAGATTAAAAGACTGATCTTTGTGGATGGTAATCCGAGCAAAGTTCTTCCAGACCAACCCTCAAATCTAGAATGACTTGAGAATGTGTATTTAACACCCCCAAAAAAACTCCACCTGTGTGAAAGCACTGGGGAACTCCCAAGGCAGTCAAAATTGAGAGTCCAGGATCGTGCAGAGAGGGAAGCGAGCTCAGTGAGGGGAGGCCAATATCCTATCAGCTTTTCCCCTGAAGGCATTTTCTAAATTGTAATGGCACAGGGACACGAGGCTAGGGATCTCAGGAAGAAGAGCCTCTGTAAACATACCAGACTTGCAGTCAGGACCCCAGAAGACCAAGAAGAAATCAGGAAGTAGATTAGCCCTCATAAAAGACTGAAACTCCCCAATAAACCAACTCAATCCCAGACTTATTTAAAGTTATCTTTTTCTACTCTTACTGGTTTCAGAAAGTAAAAGTAAATCCTTTCTGGTAGAATACAACATCAGCCAGAGTCCAAAATTGCCTTTAAAAAATTGTCACGTGCTTATTCAGAGTTAAAAAAAAATTCTAGGCAGGCCAAGGGACCATAACACATGACCAAAAAAGCAAGTGAAAAATACTGAAAATAGAAATAGACTTAGAAGGGATCGAGATACTGGAGTTAACAGACATTGAATTTAAAGTAACTCTGTATTATATATTTAAAAAATAGATAAAATGCAAAACTGAAGCAGAGAATTTTAATCTACAAAATAAATTCATGGAAATTATACCTAAAGTACAATAATTGGGGGTGCCTGGGTGGCTCAGTCAGTTAAGCGTCCAACTCTGGATTTCAGCTCAGGTCATGATCTCACAGTTTGTGAGTTCGAGCCCCGTGTTGCCTTTATGCTGACAGCACAGAGCCTTCTTGGGATTCTCTCCCTCTCTCTCTTTGCTCCTCCCCTACTTGTACTCTTTCTCTCTGTCAAAAAATAAGCAAATAAACTTAAAAAAATAAAGTACAATAAATGGAATTAAGAACTTAATAGATGGATATAAAAGATTAGACATAGCAGAAGAGAGAATTTGTGAACTGGAAAAGAATGAGGGAAAACAGAAGCATAGAAAGTTAATATATATGTATAGTTAGAGTCTAAGAAAAAGAGAAAATGGGTCAAAAGAAATATATGAAGAGTTATGAACAAGGAACAAGTATTATAAAAACAAATTAAATGATACCTCAATATGCCATGATAAAACTGTGGAAAAGTAAAGGCAAAGAAATGTTATTAAAAGCAACCAGAGGAAGGGCCACATTTCTGTCAATGGAGAAGAAAGGAATACTGACAGCTGACCTTTCAATAAATGTTAACTGACATGTTAATGAAGTCAATGAAATGACACCTTGAAAGTGTTGCACGAAAATAACTATCAACTGAGATTCTGTGCCCAGTGAAACTATACATCAAAAATTCAGGCAAGAAAGATGATAATGATAAATGAGAAAATTTATCACCATCATACCTGCACTATTTTTATTTTATTTTTTTAATTTATTTATTTTTTCAATATATGAAATTTATTGTCAAATTGGTTTCCATAAAAATATGGAACGCTTCACGAATTTGCGTGTCATCCTTGCGCAGGGGCCATGCTAATCTTCTCTGTATCGTTCCAATTTTAGTATATGTGCTGCCGAAGCGAGCACACCTGCACCATTTTTAAAATACAAAGGAATTCTTTAATCAGAAGGAAAATTATCCCATGTGGAAGCAAAGAAACATGAAGGAATAGGTAATAATATAAAGGGTGAATAAATGCTTATTAAATAAAATAATATTTTTGTAAAATGTAAAACATGTAGTATTAAAACATGACAACAATATCTTAAAATATAGGAGTGGGGTAAAGGGAATTTACTTGCCCTAAAGTCCTTGAAGAATCCATAAGTGGTAAAAATGCTAATTCACATTAGACTCTGTAAGTCGAGGGTGTATATTTCAACTTTTCAGAAACTAGTTCAAGAATATGAAAATTTAGTGTAATAAATTTTATTAAACGACAAAAATAATGGATTAACTAATAAAGAGGTGAGAAATGAGAGAAAAATAACTATAGGAAGGTACTCAGACAGAAAATAAGTATTAGAATTGGTAGATTTAAGCTCAAATATATGGTCTTTGCATTACATGTAAATGGAAAAACTGATCCAAGTAAAAAGACTGGGATTACCAGAAGTGAAAAAAAAAATCAAAACCCAAATATACATTGCTTATAAGAAACACACTTTAACATGAGATTAGAGAAAACTTGAGAGAAGAAAGGATGGAAAAAAACATAGCATGATGACACTAACCTTAAGAAGGCTACAGTAGTTATTTTACTACCAGAGGAGGTAAATGTTAAAGCAAAAAGCATTTCCAGAGGTAGAGAGTAAGTTTTGTAATAATAAAAGATCAAAACATCAGGAAGATATAACAATTTTAAATTTGTATGCGCTTAATAACACAGCTTCAAATACTCAAAGAAAAATTTGATGCGACAGGAGAAATAGATATATCTACAATAATAGATATTGTATTCTTTCAGGAACTTACAGAATAAAAAGATGAACAGACAACATATATAGAAGATTTGAACAAAAATAACTGTAAACAACTAATAACTCAAACAACTGTAGATTTCACATTGTTTTCAAGTACACATGGGCGGTTTATCAAATCTGATCACATGCAGGGTTGCAAAACAAGTCTCACTAAATAGCAAAGGACTATAATCATATCAGTGTGTTCTCCCACCAGAGTGGAATTAAGCTAGATGTCAATAAAAGGAAATAACAAGGAGACTTCCCAGTATGTGGGATTAAGCAATATACGTTTAGGCAGGCGACTGAGAAGGGTTTTAGGAAGTTTCTGAGTTGCTAATCATGCTCTATTTCTTGATACGGGTTTCGTGTTTGACTTGTAACGAATGAAATCACTCAGTATTTGTGTACTTTTTTGTACAAAAGTTACATGCTTTTTAAAAAAGAAGTCCGTAAAATTGAATAAGCTGTATTAATAGTAATTTATTTATTTATTTTTGATTTTTTTTCTTATTACATTTCTTTATTTTTGAGAGGCAGAGAGAGACAGAGCACGAGTAGGGGAGGGGCAGAGAGAGAGGGAGACACAGAATCTGAAGCACGCTCCAGGCTCTGAGCTGTCAGTACAGAGCCTGACATGGGGCTCAAACTCACCAACTGTGAGATCATGACCTGAGCCGAAGTCAGATGCTTAACCGACTGAGCCACCCAGGCGCCCCTATTTATTTTTTATAAAAAAAATTATTTATTTTTGAGAGAGAGACAGAGAGAGTGAGCTGGGGAAGGGCAGAGAGAGAGAGAGAGAGAGAGAGAGAGAGAGAGAGGCAGAGAGAGAATCCTAAGCAGGCTCCACACTGTCAGCATGGAACCCGATGTGGGGCTTGAACTCACGAACCGCAAGATCATGACCTCCACTGAAACCAAGAGTTAGATGCTTAACCCACTGAGCCACCCAAGCGCCCCTTAATTGCAATTTAGAAAGACATTTTGGAATGTTTCAATAAAACAGGTAAGCAATTATAGTCTCCCAATTTGGAACAATATTATAGGTAACTTCTTTTTCTTTCTAACTATTAGGGAATTGAGAGAAAATTCAGATAAAAATTTAGTGTATTGTACATGAATGTGCATAGCAGCATTATTCACAATAGCCAAAAAAATCGAAGCAGCCCAAATGTCCATCAGTGGATAAATGGATAAACAAGATGTTGTAAATTCACAGAATGGAGTATTATTCAGCCATAAAAAGGAACGAAGTCCTGATACATGCTACAACACGGAGGAAGCTTGAAAACATGGTGAGTCAATGAAGCAAGTCACAAAAGGGTACATACTGCATGGCTTCATTTATACGAAATTTCCAGTATGAGTGAGTCCATAGCAATTCAAGGAAGATTTGTAGTTGTTAGGGGTCATGGGGATATGGGGATGGGGAGTGACTGCTAATGGGCATGGGGTTTCTTTGGGGTGATGGGATGTTCTAGAATTAGATAGTGGTGATGGCTGCAAAACTTTGTGAGTCTACTAAAAGCCAATGATTATACATTTTAAAAGGGTGAGCTTTACAGTATGGACTTCTATCTCAAAAAAGGTATTAAAAATACTTAATGGAATGTGAAGCAGGAGTGGCAAAGGAATGAAATAAATAGATGTGATCCTGACATCATTCTGCATCAGACAGTTGATTAAGAGGCGAAAGTACACTTCTAACCCAAGAAATAAAGTAGCTCCTTGATTGTTTGAGAAACCAATGAACGAAGAGGAGGGAATCACCCAGGGAGCACCTGGGTGAAGACTTAAATGTCTTGAGATTTGAACTGCCATGTCAACGTCAATAAAGATAACATATGATTCTTTTTAAAATATTTTTAAAAGTTTATTTATTTATTTTGAGAGACAGCACAAGCGGGGGAGGGGCGGAGAGAAAGGGAGAGAGAGAGAGGGAGAGAGAGAGGGAGAATCCCAAACAGGATCCGCACTGTCAGCATGGTGTCCGACTCGGGGTTTGAACTCATGAACCTTGAAATCATGACCTGAGCTGAAATCAAGTGTCCAAAGCTCAACTGACTGAGCCACCCAGGTGCCCTAGAATTGGCTTTCTAAAAAAACCTTTAAAGTATTTCCTTCTCTCAGTAACAATCTCTATATTGTCCAAGACTGGAACATGCCACCTACAGATGGAGTTATTTCTTGGGCTCCTTTACAGATAAGGAAGGCTAAGGACATACGAGCCCAAGTTGCTTTCTGGGGGAGATTTTTACTTAGGTAGCAAGTCCTTCTTAGCCCTTCTCACTTCCCGTTTCTTTCTTCCTGGTATGTGGACACGATGGCTGGTGCTGCAGTGACCCTATTGTATTGTGAGGCAGCCTTGGAGAAGGTAGAGAAGAAAGATAAGAGGAATCCGGAAACTGGTGATGCCACGGTGTCACCACATTGGCCTGGGACTACTGCCAGTGCAGAGCCCGACAGGGGGCTCGAACTCATGGACTGGCCTGACCCGAGCTGAAATCAAGAGGTGGCTGCTTAACTGACGGAGCCACCCAGGCGCCCCAACCTTTTACATTTTAGAAACATCGTCGCCACGATATCCTCCTCTTGCCCACCACCATTTCCTTCCTCACGGCTTTTATCCCAGCACTGACCTCACCACCTCCTGCCTTGTTACCACTCTTCTCATCGCCGACACTCTAGAGAACTGTGGGTGACCCGCACTATCTCAATGCTCTCCATCACGGGCTCACGTAACAGTCACAAGAACCTACTGAGATAGGCTCCGCCGTCCGCCCCAGCAACAGGTGAAGAAACGAGAACACAGGTGGTTGACAGATTTGTATCCACGGCGGGACTTGAATCCAGTTCTCGTTCCAGAACCCACCTCTTCCCCTCTGTGTTATACGGTCTCCGGCCATTCTGTCATCCCAAATGCATGCAGGAACACATTAGCAGATTTGACTGTGAATTTCATTTGTCCAACATTGGACAAAGGCTCCTGTGGGACATCTGATGTCCTAGAGGGAGAGTTTCATGTACCCGCTGGCTACCGGTCCCTCTCATTTCATCCCTTTTATTTTTGTATGAGTTGAGACATCACCTTCGCCCGGTGGGCATCTCAAGCTTATTGTCCAATGTCCGTTGAAAGAGAAGTTCTGTGCGTTTGCCGACATCCACAGGTGAATCCATTTTCCATGAGGCTACTCAGGGTCTCCTACTCGACTTAAGAATTACGTTCAGGTTTTCCTTGAATTCAGCGGTATCGACAACAATGCACATCTCTCACTCAAGGCATTTAGTTTGTGACGGGTGTTACGTTCAGGGTTACGCTGAGATAACTAATTAGTCTCACATGCGTGGCAACATTGATAGACCTTCTTACTTTAGACTGGGATTATCCAATTGTTATTTTCATTCCTGTCTCTATTGAATATTAAAACATGCCTTTAGGACTTTTTCGGAAATAGAAATTCTGCAGATAAACCAGTATCCCCAGTGAATATTCCATGGGACACCAGCTCAGTGAGACATAATGAGGTCACCCAGGAACAGTTATTCCTGGGGCCAGAAAGGTCTGGAAAACCCTAGAGACTCTGCTCCTCTTAGAGAAACACAAAGCATTTTCAAGGTACCTCAAAGTGCTGCAGTAAAAGAAATCCTTCTTTCTCTTCAACTCCGTGTTTCCCACATCTGGTTGACCCCGAAGTCTTCCCCTGCCCCACAATGGTGGAACCCGTGAAACAAGTTTTTTTTGGGGGGATACCAGTTTGGGCACCCCGGGAATAGTGAGCAATCTGTTTGAGCAGTCATAGGCACATGTCATGGAAAGCGGTAGAATGAAGCCACATCAGCTGCTTTGGCCAATGGCATGTTGACGTTGGATTCCTGAGTGGCCAGACCCCCCCACCGGGAGAAGGGGAGATTTCCACCCTGAACGAGTGATGTGTGTCTGGGGACAGGGGGCTGGGGAGCCGGAGCGCCCCCTCTCCTGAGCCATCTGGGGTGGCCCTGGGACTCTGGACAGAGGGGTGAGTTAACCGCAAATCCAGACATGGGCCTTTTTTCTGAATGGCAGGGAGGGTGGAAACATCAACCACAGATCAGGGAGCAGTTGTATGACTCACTGGGAGCTATTTTGCATCCCATTTCTGTCACTTGCTCTGCCCATGACCTTGGAGCAGTTATCTAGACTCTATGAGCTGAAAGGAAGCTCTCTTACTGGCAAAAGGTGGTTAATGAAACCAACTTCACGCAGTCCAACGAGGCAATGGATGAAGGTTGGAGGGCCCCAGTGCCAATGGCAAGGGCTGTCTTTACCGATTCGATGCTCTGGGTCAGCAAGTGGGGGGGGTCGAATCTTTGGCTCTGACCCTGACCCCCAAAGGAGCCATGACATTTGCCCATTTCCGTCAAAGCCATGGTGCGAATAACTTCCTAGTTTGGATACAAACTCGGCAACCGAATGTGATTCTGTGTACTCAGCCTGCCCCCAAACACTGCTTCGCTGGAATAAAGGGGGACCGGCAGCCATGATCCATAATCAGAAAAGCACAAGGAGTGAGAGTAAATAGTGACTCTCCTGGACAAGCTAACTCGGCTGTTATTTATAAGCTCCTGGGCCACCTCGTTTTTGCCAAGAAAATCTGCTCTACCTTATTGCTGCTGTTCCGTCTGGCCTCTCAATCTGTACTTGCTGAAGAAAAAAAAAACTTATTGTTATGCTAAAATCACAGCGGGCCTCTCCTAACTCAGCGCTAAATAACACCGATAAAACCATGAAGATGGCGCTTTGGCATTAGAAGCTCTTTTCTTGCAGACTTTAACGAGATTCAGTGCCTTCCTTCTCACAAAGCGCTTCTCAGCATCACACGCGCACAGAAGATACAAATAGGAGAAAACGTTCCGGCGAAACGGCACCCCCTCCCCCACAAAGCAGCGTTTCGATTTTGCAAACTGGAAGCCAGCCCCGGGGGCTGCAGGTGGTGCATGGGATTAACCCGGATAGGCCACCATGGCCGCGACCTGCAGGGGCGCTGGGGCCGCAGACGCTTACCTCTTTCTTGGTGAACTTTGGGGGGTGATCGTTCTTGTCATCGATCATGATGGTGGCTGTGGCCGTGCCTGTTAATCCGACATCCAGTCCGGCCATGTCTTGAGCCTCGATGATCAGTTCATACTTGGGGTTTTCCAGAGTCTATAGAGGAAAAGCACAGACAAGAGGTCGTAAGGTTTGGGCTGCCCCGTGTCCTTCCTCGGCCTCCCCCTTACACCCACAGATCTCGCCCATTCGTAGAACCATACCTTTGGAATCTCTCTAATACAAGACAGTCCCGATTCACAGACTGGACATGGTCGTGGGGGTGGAATCTATGTTCTGTCCTTATCTAAAGGGACATTTGATATATTCCACACTGTTTCATTTCTGGGCTTTGGGTATGCAATGCATGTTTGATGTTTACACCTGTGTATCTAATTTCATCGTGGCCTCATCCAGCTGATCTGGAAAGGAGGCTAAGTTTGATGAGGGGACTCGGGCTAAGACGGAGGCCCTCGGAACTCAGAGTGACTGAACGACCTGATAGCCAGGCATTGGGTACTGGGTTTTGTACTTTAATCTTTCCAGCAAGTGTGTTAAGGCGCATTTAAGGTTCCCATTTTACAGGTGAAAAAAAATCCCAACTGAGTTGAGTAGAGTCACTTGCACCGCCTTTCTTTTGTGTCATTTGTAGGCATTTTTGTCTTTCACGCTCCGTTAAGTTTGGAAAATGCATTTTAATCCATGATCTGATAAATGCAACACAAGCAATATTGTACCATGGCCTCCCTGAATGCACATAAGCTTTCATTTGAATATTGGACGGCTTTCCTGCTACCATGTTTTTTTTTTTTAATTTTTTTTAACGTTTATTTATTTTTGAGACAGAGAGAGACAGAGCATGAATGGGGGAGGGTCAGAGAGAGGGAGACACAGAATCTGAAACAGGCTCCAGGCTCTGAGCCGTCAGCACAGAGCCCGACGCGGGGTTGAACTCACGGACCGCGAGATCGTGACCTGAGCCGAAGTCGGACGCTTAACCGACTGAGCCACCCAGGCACCCCTCTGCTACCATGTTTAAACAGAACAGCTAACCAAGGGGCCCTGACCCCAAGATGAGGGGGGCAGTGGTTGGGAAACGCCAGTCCCTGCCTTTAAATTGCCTCTGGGATGGAGTTGCTTGCCTGGGTCAAGAGCACCCCATTCTTCTGGTAAGGCAGCACCCCACATTTCCTCAGCGGACCTGCCCATCACTTCTTCTTTGCCCATGTGGTTGGGGTTGGGTTGCCTCTCCCCACCGTCCACCCGGCCAACTTTTGGGATGAGCCCGGATCGGAACTAGCAACCAAGCATATGCCATCCCAAGGGCACACGGTGACTCGTCCGAGCTCAGGACCTGTGTTTGACATTTGGGAGACAGAAGCTCTGTGTCTCTGTGGTAATGAGTCTGGAAGCCTTTAGCCTGGGAGCTAGACGAGCTACCTCAGGACCACAGCTGGGTGGGGTGGGGAAGTCCATCTGAGAAAGAAGCCAAGCTACTGACAGAACCAGACTTGAACCCTGGAAGAAAAGAAATGTTTCCCAGTGATTGCATGAGATCACTTCATCGTGGCAGGCCCGGAGCCAGTCTTGCCTGTGGACTTTTTAGCTAATTACGGCATTAATTTTCCTTCTTTGCTTAAACCATTTTGGAGTGTTTGCTTAATTACTCACAGGGTTCAAGTTGCATCAGCGTCAATAACAAAAACAAAAGGTCCTGCCAGGCGTCACTAGTCCTGTCGGTACAATGGCTGCAAAGGCAATTGCTTACACGAACTAAGAATTAAGAAACACCGTGGGAAGCAAAAACCGAAAACACAGCAGGGATCTAGAATTTCCTTCTAAAGCCCGAAGTTTACAATGTGTATTTTAATAACTCAATGCTAGCTGTCCCCAAAACTTTCCAGTATTTTTAAAAGGCGCTGGCTCCCTAGGGCATCTTTAATTGGTTGCTTCTTAACTAAGAGCCTCTGAGCTACTAACTTAAGGAGTAGGAGTTCTGTTGTATGGTTTGGAAAGCTCTAAACTCTTAGATTTGAGAGAACGAGTGGGGTGCTAATACACTCCTTGGACAGGATTATTCACAGTGTTCCCCTCCGCCCACCCATCTTTACTGAAATACGGTTGACATATAACATTGTGTAAGTTTGAGGTATACTTATGATGATTTGATACATGTGTATATTGTGAAATGAGCTCCAGGAGAGTAGAAGTCCTCACAGTTCTCTAACTGCTGAGTGCACACAGACTTTGACACCAAATCCAGATCGAGGGGATTCTGGTTGTGCCCAGATCAGCTCCGTCTCCACTCCAGCTGGAAGCTGGGAAATCGTCAGCTTCATGTAAGTGACTTTCTCCTTATCATCACCCACAAGTTGGACGGGGCTTACTATTTGCCATAAGTTCTGCAGCTTGGACCATATGAAGCCAATCAATTGGCCCATTTTCAAAATCTTTCCTGAGCGTCTCTGGGCAAACAGTAGCCACTAGCCGGGTCTAATTACTTGTACAACATTTTTACTTTTTTAATAAAATGTTGCATGATTTTGGAAGCATTGCGCCATAAAAATAAGACATGTGAGTATTTTTGAATATTGACGAGATTGTGGCAAACTTAGTCCTTTTCGCCACATAATATCACTTACCAGTATCATTCCTTGACATCATTTTAAGGGCTGCATAAAATATAGTGATATGCATAATATATAATTTACTTCATCATCTTCTATCATTAGGACTTTAGGTTATTTCTAGTCTGTAAACATTTCTGACAATTTCAAATTACACTGCAATGAACCCCTTTGTTAAAAATATTTTCTTCAGTTTTATTTATTTATTTTGAGAGAGAGAGAGAGAGAGAGAGAGAGAGAGAGAACATGAACAGGGGAGGGGCAGAGAGAGGGAGAGAAAAAATCCCAAGCAGGCTCTGCACTGTCAGCACAGAGCCCGATGCTGGGCTTAAACTCACGAACTGTGAGATCATGACCTGAGCCAAACTCAAGAGTTGGACACTTAACCGACTGAGCCACCCAAGTGCCCCTACAACGAACATCTTTATTCAAGAAGTTTCTGATATATTTTGACTATTTTTTTTTGAATCACTGAGTCAGAGTATAAACACTGAGTCAGAGTATAAACATTTTTAGGCTCTTCATAGTTAACCGTTGCACGATGCATGGGTTAGGGGTGCTGAACCCTCATGCTGCTGAAAATCTACGTATAACTTTTGACTCCGCAGAAGTGAACTGCTAAGAGCCTCCTGTTGACTGCAAGCCTTACTGATAACATAATAAGTTAACGCAGGTTTTGTACATTAGATATATATTATACACTGTATTCTTACAAGAAAGCCAGCTAGACAAAAGAAAATATAAGGAAGAGAAAACGCATGTATAGAATTGTATTGTACTGAATGAAAGAAATCCACATATTATCCACACAGTACAGACTGGTGTTGTTCAAGGGGCACCTGTATTCGTAATTCACTGCTGCTTGCCTAGAAGATCTAATCAATTTTCCTATCGGTGCTAACAAAACATGTATGATCCCGGGCATGGTTTGTCCCTAAACAACAGCTGATTTTGCTGCTTGAAGCAAAGTGGGGGCCGAGCGTGGTTCTGTGATGGCTACTATCTAACAGGGCTGTGAATTCCTCACAGCGTTGCCCGGCTCCAACATACGGCGTGGGTTACTATGGACACGCACAACAATGATAGCGGCTGCGTGCTGCTTTGGCTTCCCAGTGTCCATTTCCTCTTACCCTCGGACCTATGCTATGATTCCTCTTGGGGGCGTCCCCCCTTCCTCACTCTCCGCACAGGTGGAGTTCAGGTAGGGCTGACTCTAGCCATGATCTAGGGATGGTCGCGTGGCTCGGGCCTGGACAATCGGGGGGTCTCCCGTTCCCATGATCTTGCGATGCGCGCATAACCCAAGTTAGGCCACTAGGACTGAAACGCAATTGTAGCACCTACTTCCTTTAGCGCCCTTAGGTAAAAGAAGTCCTCTTTCTGTTTCCTGGGAGGGGGTGGGACATAAATCTGTTGCAACCACACAGAGAAAGTCAGCCCGAGGGAGAAGATACCACAGAGCTGAGATACCACAGAGATGGAGTTTCTTCAGCCTTACTCGAGTCATTTAATAATCATCCTTGAAGCCAGAATTTTCCCCTCATATTTTGTGAGTTCTATCAGCTAATAAATTTCTCCTTTCCCTAAGACATCTGAATTAAATGTTCCATGAGTAGCAACAAGGGAGTTTTGACTAATACTGCAACTAACACTGTGATCAATTATCTGGTTATTTGCAAGAAAGTGTGAGAGCTATTGTATCATGCTAGGGGATCACAATAGGCTGTTCATAACAGCACTGCAATCATTTCTTGAATACATTATTTTTCCTTTTAACATTTTTCCCTCCACAGAAACTTTTTTTTTTTTGGACAAGAGACAGTTATTCTAATTTTTTCCTTCATTAGTCTTTGTGTCCATTTAACTGGAAGTTATTAAACTTCTAGTCTAAATATTGTGCTGGGGAGGGGTGCCTGGGTGACTCAGTTGGTTGAGCGTCTGACTTCGGCTCAGGTCATGATCTCAAGGTTTGTGAGTTCGAGCCCCGCGTGGGCTCGGAGCCTGGAGCCTGCTTCGGATTCTGTGTCTCCCTCTCTCTCTCTGCCCCTCCCCCGTTCATGCTCTGTGTCTCTCTGTCTCAAAAATAAATAAACATTAAAAAAATTTTAAATATTGTGCTGGGGATACAGGGATGGGAAAATAGAGTCCCTTTCTTCAAGGAACTGAGAGAAGTTCAGGGTCAAGGGCAGGCATATTCTGTAGAACTGTGAGAAAATGGAGACATGGCTGAGCACAGACATGTACAAATTCTCATGACAGTTCAAAGGGAGGGACACACTGGCTTTAACTCTCTTGTAATCTAACAAATTTGTATAAATGATGGAAAAAAAGTGAACCAGCCAATTCCTGTCTCCTGAAGTAAATAAAAGTTTATGACTGCAATGAGAAATAGATTGACCAACCCAGTAGGAAATCAATTAGACAATTAAGGAGATAAATTGCAAGGCTTGGGATGTGATGTTCCCAAAGTCTCAATTTTCTGGCAAACTCAAGGCTACTTTTGAAACGTGTTTTTATTTTTGGAGGTATATCCAGTTACTGTAAGGAAACTGGAAACAATACAGTCGTTTCTGGAGTGGAAAGTGAGGGCTCTCCTCCACCCCTCCCCAACCCCACCGCCGAGAGGTGACTGTCATTACTGGTTCTGTGGTCTCCTTCCTTTCCCCCCACATCACACACATGCATGCGTGTGGGCACACACGCACTTTATATTCACACATATTTTTAAAAAAATTTTTAACATTTATTTATTTTGAGAGAGAGAGAGAGAGAGAGAGAGAGCACAAGTGGGGGGGGGGGGAAGGGAAGAGAGAGTGGGAGAGGAAATCCCAAGCAGGCTCCACACTGTCAGCGCAGAGCCCGATGCAGGGCTTGAACTCACAAACAATGAGATCGTGTCCTGATCTGAAGTCAGACGCTTAACCAACTGAGTCCCCCAAGTGCCGCCCCCCCCCCCCCCGCCCCAGTTTTCTTCTTTAAAAGCAACTCTTAAGATAACAAGTCTACTGGGCTATCAGTATTTGGGGATGTGTTTTTTCTTCTGTGATAAACATTACTGTTTTTGCAAATGACAACATTAACAATAACGAAGCAACCTTCTTTGAAAGCGGAAAGACTGAGAAGATAGTGGCACCTGAATCCCTTGGCTCTTACACAAATAGTATCCACTCAGCTCTGACGTCCCTCCCACGCCAGCTGAGCCTTCTCCAGGAAGCCTTCCATAAATCCCTAGCTCCTGTGGTAACTCTTAAGTGAAATACACGTACGTGCGCTCATTTCTGTACTTCTCGGCCATCACTCGCCCTTGCTCCTCTGCTGGAAAAGACTCCTAAGCAGCCCACAGCTGCCCCATTCGCCAGGAAGGACGGCCGATGCAGAGAAAGAGGTCCCCGTGGCCGTGTGTCAATGTTTGCCTCCTTCACTTTCCTCTCTCCACGTTACTCCCAGGCTCAGGAGAAGGATTTTGCCTTCTTGAATGTCTTGGGAGGACCCTTCCACCATGGTACTCCTCTCTGCCCATGAGGAAGGCACCCTGCCTCTGGGGGACCTTCAGCGGTCCAGCTGTTCCTTCTCTTGGGGGGTGAACTGAACACGGGGGAGGGAAGCCTCACTGTCCTCTCAAAACCAAGCTGCTGTCTCTCAGGACAAGGATCTCACCTGATGCTTGTGTTTATGTCTCCCAGCTCTTTTAGGCCTCACTGGGGACACCAGTGTGGTCAACTCCAGTAGAAAGAGCCTTTCAGGGGGCACCTGGGTAGCCCAGTCAGTTAAGCATCCAATTCTTGGTTTCAGCTCAGGTCACGATCTCATGGCCTGTGAGTCTGAGCCCCTCATCAGGCTCTGCGCTGACAGCATGGAACCTGCTTGGGATTCTCTCCATCCCCCCTATTCTCTCTGTCTCTCCTCTGTTCATGCTTTCTCTCTCTCTCTCTCAAATAAATTTAAGAAGAAAGAAAGAAAGAAAGAAAGAAAGAAAGAAAGAAAGAAAGAAAGAGCCTTTCAGCTTGAGTTAGGCTGAAGGTGCTGCTCTACCCGGAAGGACAGGAGCTGCACTGCTGAGATCTGGGATCATACAGCCTTCCGGCTCTGACTTCTCCCTAGATTCTGGAACACACTCCAGGGTTTGCTCAGGAGAAGTCTTTTCGACCCCATAGCCAGCCAGCATCGGTTTCGGTGGCCTGCACCCAAAGGAACCTGTGGTAAGCCAATGCTGCCGGTTCACCAAACCCTTGTTCTTTTGATTCCAGGGCATCCAGCTAGATGAACTAGGGGGACTGATCCTGGCCAATGGAACACACGCAGAAGTGACCCTGGTGCGGCCCCCAAACCTCCCACGTAATCCTCCACATTTTCCGTTTCCCAGAAAGGAAGAGGCCTGGATCTCCAAAAACAAAGCACTCTTTAGCTTTTCTAGTTTCTATTTACTTATTTTTTAAGAGACAGTGCGCACATATGCAAGTGGGGGAGGGGCAGAGATGGAGGGAGGGAGAGAATACCAAGCAGAGCCCGATGTGGGGCTCAAGCTCACTAACTGGGAGATCATGACGTGAGCCAAAGTCTGATGCTCATCGGACTCAGCCACCCAGGCTCCCCAAGCATTCTTTAGCTTTAAGGGAAGTTCACCGAGGAGCTTAGCCTACCCTAATATGAAGGCTATGTTTCCTGTTTGGTTTTATTCTGAATGGCCATTTACTATCTCCCTAAGTGGATGACAAAGTTTTCAAGGGCAAGGACCATGCTTTTGACCCCACCACCTAGCTAGTACGCAGCAAACAAGGTGGGCGATTTACTTTCATTATTGTTAATGATGATATATTACTGTTGCCCTGAACTAAATTATATCTCAAAGGTCTGAGCATATCGGTGGCATTTCCAAACCAGAGTCATTTATTCTCGGGCAATGGCTTATACTTTGGGGAGCTCTAGCTCAAGGAGATAGGATTTTATTTTGACCAAGAAATGTACTGTGTCAAAACCGGGAACATTAAATTGGCTTCTCTGATTTTATTTTCAGCTATTTGATCTGTACGACATATCTAAGAGAGTCAGGCTGCTCTCTTGGTTTGCATTCTGCAGTCCTGCACTTGTTATCTTCCCCTGGATGTCAACTAGCTACCAGTGAATAGATATTCCCAAGAACAAAAGGAAGATGTTATGTCTACAAGAAAAAAACCTTGGGCGTATCTCCACAGACACAGGCCAGGTTCACACATCACACTATTTTAAAAACCAAACATTTCATTTCGGAAAAAACAAGAATCAAGCCATGTCATTAAATATGGCACATAATCAATCACCAGACCTTTGATGTTTTATGGCGACATTCATACGACTATGCATTTAACGGAACATTTATCGCTAGTCACAAGCATAATGGTAGCTGTGGGGGAAATCAACAGATAAAAGATACATGGAGAAAGGTTTTGCCATTAACCCCCACGGCACCCTGTCATTCTCCTGCGTTGTCTTGAACACATCCCCACGTTTCTCTTTACCCTTTGTCCCAACTGGATTTCTTCCCATGGCATCCCTCTTTCTCTCAATGTTGACATTTCTACCTCTCTTTCTTTTTCTTTCACTTTTATTGACTTTATGTAATGGGTAGGTAGTACGAATCTCAAAAATCTTTCCCTTCGTCGGATGCTTGATGCCCTTGCAAAACTTTTGGTCTTTGAGCTTGAGTGTGGAGCTCGACTCCATCGATAACATGACTTTCCTGTGGTAGTGCATTCTGAACTTCTTCTGAAGGAGGTGGAATCCAATCCACAGATCTGGGAAACCCAGAATCTTTGACAAAAGATATAGAGCACTTTCGTGCATGGCCCAACTGTGCCAAGAGCTCGCTCTCAGCTCACTCACGGTCATGGTCCAGGGAAAGCTTTGGACAAAAGCCACGAGCTGGCGAGTGGATGCAGCGCCACAGTGCCCCTCGCGGTCGGGCCGCCATCTTGGGAGTTTCCACCACTCTCGACTCTCATTCCTGCTCATTGGCCGCTGCTCACCCTTCACTGCACTGAAACGCCAAGAAGGCAGGGACCTGACTGCCAAGCACTTAGGAATTGACCGCACCAGTTAGCAGCTGAGCAATCCGGTCGAGTGTCTTAACTTGCTTTTGCTCAGTTTCCTCACCTGTAAAATGGGGAGAATGATACCACTTCCAGAGTGTTAACATACAGTGCCAAGCACAGAGGCTGGCATAAAGTGCTCACCAGATGGCTGCCGTTACCATGCAGTAGAATCTTCTGGAGAGTCTTTTAAAGGGATAGCAAGAAACGGAGTGCGGCCTCCGGGAATAGTCAAAAAGTATTGGATGCTGCTGAGAACCACTGCACAAGCCTGGAAATGGATCCTTCCCAGTCACACCTTCTTACGGTGCTGCAGATTCGGGGCAAACGTGCGGATTGCAGCTTTGTGAGAGCCCCCCAGGTAGAGGACACAGCTGAGACATGTCCAGACTCCCGAGCACAGACATCATGAGATAATAAATATCTGTGATTGGAAGTCATTATGTTTTGGGGTAATTTGTTATGCAACAATAAATAATGAATCCAGTTTTCCCCCAGCACTTAATCACCGTCTGTCATATTCTTGTTTATTGATTGTTTGTTTATTGGCTGTCTTAACTCTGCCCGTCGGAGCTCCAGGAGGTCAGGGATCCTGTCTTGTTGAGAGCTTTATCTCCCAGGTCCTAATTCAGGGCCTGGCACATCAGAGTTACACAATAATTAGTCAGTTATGGATATGTTTTACCAAAATAATGAATTACACAGAGTGGTATGTCTGTAATGCTTAGCAACAGGTTCTCCTGATTTGTAATGTTGTTCAACTTTGGTGGCTTAATACTCCTCCTGTGGCTGATTTCGAGCTACCGACATGATGTGGTTGATCACACAGATGGAAAGTGATCCCCCTTATCCTTGGTTTTGATTTTTGTAGTTTCTGTTACCCGTGGTCAACCTTGGTCTGGAATCGAACGCTTCTTCTTCTGACATGGTGTCAGGAGGCCAACAGCAGCCTGATGTCACATCAGATGCCTCTGTCACTCACTTCACTACAGCCCATCATGTGGGCATTTTATCATCTCAGGTCACCACAAGGAGAGCGGTGGTCACAATAAGATATTTTGGGGTAGAGGGAGCACATTCACATGACTTCCAGTGTATTTATTGTTTTAATGGTTCTGTTTTATTATTGTTGTTGATCTCTTCCTGTGCCTAATTTATAGGTTAAACTTTATCACAGGTATGGACAGGAAAGCACATACTCTGCGTAGGATTCAGCACCATGTGTGGCTTGAGGCGTCCACTAGGAGACTTGGAACATCTCCCAGCAGGTAAGGAGAGACTACTGTGGACACAATCGGTTATTCTGAGCCAGTGAGAGCAGGCTCTAGCTTATCAATGGGCTACAGGAGTCAAGGAAATCTGTAAGCAGTCTTTTTCAATAAATCCCTTAGTTGTCTAACATTGGGGCACTTGGGTGGCTCAGTTGGTTAAGTGTCTGATTTCAGCTCAGGTCATGATCTCACGGTTCGTGGGTTCGAGCCCCACGTCGGGCTCTGTGCTGACAGAGTCTGGAGCCTGCTTCGGATTATGTGTCTCTCTCTCTCTCTGCCCCTCCCCTGTTCATGCTCTGTCTCTCTCTGTCTCTCTCTCTCTCAAAAACAAGTTGAAATAAATTTTAAAAAGATCTTCAAAAAAATACCTTTGTTGTCTGACATGGAAGGTATTGTTAACGAGAAATATTAACATGAGATTGACAGCAAAGATATAATGTGATTCATTTATTTATTTATTCATCGACTTGTCCCAAGCTGAGCATTGCAAGACTCCTAACAATATGGCACCTGATCAGGGACCACACATTCTTCTCCAGGTTAGCTGCACCTGGCACCTGGTCTATAAATATTGCAAACAGATTGGTGAAAACATTATCTGAAGCAGAACGAGTTGCTGTCTGTCTGGAGTTTGATTTATCCACTCTGGCCACATAACACGGGGGATAGGCAGTCCATAAATCCAACAGGAACCACATACATTTCCTCGTAAATTGTGCCTTCTTCCCACCGCAGACGCTGAGTGCCTTTCTTCCATCTTCCCACAGAGAGCGTGAGTCCATTTGACTTGTGTTCGTCCTTAGGCCTCCGTTCACCTTGCTCCTCGGTGCTAATGCGAACATTCATGTTCTTGGCTGTCACCTGCTGTGTTTTTATTCCCGGCTGGGGTCTTCTGGGTAAGGAGAAGGCCGAGCCCATTTCCCCAGATTTACTGGCTGCCGACAAAGCTGGCAGGGTGGGGAAGCAACAAGGGAAATAAACACTGCCTCTTAGAAATATGTAGTTGGAATGACGTAAGTGATAGATTTCAGGTGGAGGGACACCAAAATCAAATAAAACATATCCAGGAGCAGTGTATGTTTTCCGATGTTACTGATGAGTTACAGTAAATAAACCGCCAACAGCACTCATTGCGTACTTGGAAAAATCACCCTCTTTAGACCCAAGATGGTAAACGTGTGACATTCAGGTTGATGCCACTGAAACATTCATACAATGTCTTACTAGGTTCAGGTAACTCTGCTCGGATGTGATGTTTTAGTGCATTTATATTCTAGATAAATAAACAAGAATCAAGGTACGATGAGATAAATATTATCCTAAGCGTGCCAGTGAAAATCTACGAGAAGGGGGTTGGAACATGGGGTGTCAGGAAGGCCATATGGGGGTTATTTCATTTACCAAACATTTATTGAGCACTTACTATGCATGAGACTTTGTGCTAGATAGCAGTGATGAGGAAAGGTAGCCATGTGGAGTTCAAAATAATCCCCAGAGGGGCACCTGGGTAGCTTAGTCGGTTAGGTGTCTGACTCTCGATCTGAGCTCGGGTCATGGTCTCACGGTTCATGAGTCTGAGCCCTGCGTCTGGCTCTGTGCTGACAGCTTGGAGCCTGGAGCCTGTTTTGCATTCTGTGTCTCCCTCTCTCTCTCTGCTCCTCCCCTGCTCATTCTCTCTCTCTCTCTCAAAATAAATAAAGTTAAAAAAAAAAAGGGAAATAATCCCCACTTAATTTCAGTAGGGTAAGGTGGGAGTAAGAAGAATGCTGTGGCATCACACAGAAGAGGCCACTTGACCCGGACATGGGGTGGGGGGCGTTAAGGACACATTCCTGCGAGAAAGAATATCCTACTACAGGATCAGAGATGGGGTCTTGATGTGGAAGTGAATTTCTATGAGAGAAGATGGGAGGCTATTAATCCTAAATGCTATTAAATTCCATCATTCAATAACAACTGAAGACCGATTGTGATTCAGGTCAGGACACTATGGGAACAAGAAATATAAAATATAATCCCCACCTTCAAAGAACTCAGAGCCTGGCTGCATATAAAACGCATACAAGCGACTCCACAAGGCGCTAGGTGGTACGTGTGGAATGTGTGGTCAGTGGGTCTGGGTGTGACAGGTGCAGCTAGGGGTGGGGGCTATGGTGGCTTCTCAGTGACTTGGGGTAAATGCAGGCTGGCGCTGAGTTTCTGAGGATGAGTATGATGGGGGGCGCATTCAGAGCGGGAAGGAGAGCCTGGGAACCAGCATGGAGGTGGCCAGCTAAGACAGGGTCACTGGCGTGGCAAGAGTCAGGTTCGCGAGGTGACGAGATACAGCCTATTGGTTCTTGAAAGTGTCTCCAAGATCATTCGGCCCAGGCCTGCCTTCAAGGCTCACAGCCTCCCTTACCAGTGAGGCAACAGAGTAAGGGAATCCTGAGAATTTCTCACTTTTATCAGTCAGAGACAAGAAAATACAGATCCTAAAAGTTGGAGGAAAATTAAACCTAAGGTGCTCTTTCTTTATGGTTTTTATGTTTCCACAGCCCACTGTTGACTCCATTAGCCTGTGTTTTCCAACCCTTTGGCCCTGAATTGTCACGGCAACGTTACGCCTGCTAAGGGTAGGTGCTTAGACATATTGTCTGAGTCGGGGTTTCTTGGGCTTGCGCGTATCGGGATCCCCCGGTGGACGCCCCGAAACACAGATTTTTAGCCCACTTCAGTGCTTACGGCTCAGGAGGTCCAGGCTAGGGCCAAGGATGTGCACTCCCGGGAAGTTTCTAGGTAAGGCTGGTAAGGTTGAAGACCACACTTTGATTAGCACCGTCCCAACGAGCATGTGCTGAGGACAGGTCAACCTGCCCTCGAAGAGATTTTAACTGAAACTCACCTGTGTAGGATACAATTTAAATGAAAACCAGGAAGCACTGTTTGCTAAACTTTTCCTTTCCTCGCCCTTTCTAGAAAAAAGATGCTCCCTTCAAGACACTAGACAGCCACTTCCAGAATCATCTGCTAGACGTCTCAGTGGGGATGTTCTCCCTCGGCTTCTGTGGGCTAATGGCAGCTCATCTTTCCCGGCAACACAACCTTCTTCCTGGACCCTCAGCTCAAGCTGGCCCCCGGGGCGTCCTCGGAAGTTCCCCTGCACCCCCCCAGTGGGTGGGTGCTGATTTGGCCCCACTCCCTCTGGAGGACACCCCCTTTCTCTATCACCGCCGCTGCCATGCCTGACTTCCAGCTCCCCCGTCTTTCTCACCTGACTTATTCCAGCAGATCCCAGACCAGCCCCTCTGCTACCTTCTAAACCACTCTCCACTCCACGCCACCCAGAGCAAGCCATCGAAACAGCCACCTGACCACAGGACCCTCCTCCAAATGCTTCAGGGGGCTCTGCAGCAGCTACAGGGTAGTGGTCAAGTTCCTCAAGCACACAGGACACACCTGTCACGGCCCGACCTCCTAGCGTTCCTCACTCCCAGTTACATTCCCGTAACACCGGACTCTGTGCCGTTCTACCAGCTTGGGCTGTTCCTACATCTTTGTTCACACTGTGCCCTCTGCCTGGAAGGCCGTCTCTACACGTTTCCCCCCTGCCCCCCGGAAAGCTTCTTGTCCAAAGTTGTATACACTTTGCTTAGATGTTGCTTCCTCCCTAAACTTTTCCTGCTCTTCCCGAAGTCACTTCTTCTGCATTAGCCCTGTCTATACATTATGGTGGATGTTTCCCTCTTGGTTGACTTAATGACACTTAGAGCAATTTCCTCTTCATGTGTTGGTCTCGGGAGGAAGGGAAGGAGAGGGAGAGAAATTTGAAGATGTTAGTTACACTGCTGGTCTTACAGAGGGAGGAAGGGGCCATGGGCTCAGGAGTGCAGGCAGCTTCCGGAAGGCAGGGAAGGCAAGGGGACTGATTGTTCTTTAGAGCTTCCAGAAGGAACCAGTCTTCTGAGATCTTGGCTTTTACCCCAGTGAAGCTCATTTTGGACTTCTGGCTTCCAGAACTGTGTGTTGTTTGAAGCCACAGATTTTGTGGTCATTGGTTACGGCCCTCCAGACCCTCCCATCTACCAAGTGGCAAATACCAAATTGGTGTATTGGAGAGTCTTCTCTTCAATGCATGTGTTTTCCGGTACGTGAGTCATTTTCGGAGTATTCACTATAGACCTCGGTGGGGCTGAGGACCCCATCTCTGACTTATTCCTGCTATATCCCCAGTGTCTGGCTGCTGAGGGACTGAGGCCCTAAGACCGTGCCTTTATGTGGTCATTGGGTTATACTCTTTGAAACTAAACGGAATGAATTCTAAACCCCTCAGGAAAAAGTCACACAGCCCGTTCAGTGCCTGGCACTTGCCCTTAATTTTTGATGAATGAATAAATCAAGGGATGGTTAGGCTGATCACTAAACAGAAAACTTGGCCTGATGGTTACTTTCCTGCGTTGCAGAGGGTATCGGTCCAAAGGCAGGCCCTGAACTGTCTCTGGAGGGCCGGCTTATGCAGAGCAGGGTAGGCTGACCAGCCTCTGGCTTTCCAAGAACCAGCAGGGAGAGGCCTTCCCCGCCTTGCTCCTGAAGAGGCATCCACGTCAAGGGAGGTCTTAGCATGCTCTGGTGCTGGTGGCCCGGGGTCTCCTCAACCTCATGGCAGATACCCCGTAGCTGGCCTCAACCCCGGGCTCAGCTCCTGGCTCGTCACGACTCCTGGGGTGTCTAAGACGGAAGAGGGGGGACCGTAAAGGTGGGACGACCGAATCCTCAGCAGTGAGGTTTAGATCGGAATGACCTTTCCAGAAAGAGCGGGGGAGGGGACAAGAAAATGTTGCTCAGACGGGCCTCAGCAAACTCAGCTGGGGGCTGTCACAGGTGACCCTGGGGGGCCGAATCTGCCACCGCATAATGTCGGGAAACTGGTATCTCTGGTGTTCACCAAGCACTCTGAGAAAGCAAATAGCTTTTCTTGGGTTTCGATTTATTACCATCTAAAATGTCACTCTCTGTATGGGTAATAAAAGATAATACGTTTTATGGTGGCTCCTTATGTTAAGGTTTTACGAAATCTGTTATTAAATGATCTGCGTAGAATCTAAATGAATCTTATTAGGTTACATGGAATAGTGAGGTGGGTTTTTTTCCTTTGCTCTCCCCCAGATCAAGTGCAGTGAGAAGGGCGGGCCCTCTCTGCATGTTTTCCAATCACACAGCAGAAGGTAATGCTTTTAAGGTCAGACTAAGCATTGCGTTCTGCTGTGTAATCGGCTTCACAAAGTTACATACTGGTCAAAACGTCCAGAAAATTCAATTACTGACTCCCAATGACAAAAGCGCAGATGCCCACCAAGGGTTGGAGGATGTTTCTAAAATTAGGTTCTAAGTGTCTGCAACTCGGTACAATTTCAGCTTTACAACCTCTGTCTGCATACCGGTCCCCTGCGTGTTAATGGCCCCTGCCCATTAATTTCAGGTGCTTAATCAGTGTCACCTGCTCCTCTTAGAAAAGCGCAGTCCAAGCCGGATTCGGCCACCCTGTCACGGACTGTGCTCCCCTTCAGACGTGATCTCCTGATCAAGTCCGCCGTCCGGGGGTTACTTTTAATCAGGATCGTGCGTTTTCCCTTAAGTCAAATGCATTTTTATGCAAAGCTTACTTTGGTTTAGAGCTCTATTGCTGGTAATAATTCCAGGTGGCTTTCGAAACAAAGGAGCCCGCTGAGAGAGTAATGAATCAGCACTGACACCCACCCACTCCACCCGTGGACAGGAAAGCAATTCAAGACACCGCCATCATGCTGTCATTGGGTTATGCTCTTTGAAAATAAATTGAACTAATTCTAAATCATCTGAGGGGGGGAAAAAGTCACACAAGATGGATTCCAATTATGACACTGCTGTGGTTCCGAAAGCAAATTCGTAGACCGGAGAGAAAGGGCAAAGAGAACAACTCGGCCACGGATTGTTCTGGAAGGCTCTCCCGTTGATTTCACATCTGGCACCATCAGTCCTTTGGATCACCTTCCTTCAGCATTATTGGGACAAGACCACCAAACGAACTGTGATTCCCCAGCCCTGTTCCCACCAGCGGCCCTTTTGTGATCTTGGCTTCATCGTTCATTTTGTGCTTGAAATTGCCTTGGCTCTGCTGAGAAGAGCTACGCCTATTAGCACCCTTGAATGTTAGTTGAGCAAGGAACAAGAAGTCAAATGTTAGGATTAACATTTGGGCTTGCCTTTCACTGGCTCAGCCTCTCAGGCAGACAGAATGTTGATAAAGACGAGGGTGTTTTCCTTCACAAATAATAAAACCCACAAAATGCCCTTGGAGGGCTCCTTCCCGTTTTATTAAAAAAATAATAACAAATCGAGTTTTCTGCATTGCCTCTGTTTCCTCTGTCCAGATTTCCTTTCAAAGTGGGGGGAGAACTGGTCTCTATTACCAGTCTCTTTGGGAGAGAATCCCAGGGCCTCAGCCCTGGTCCCAGTGAGCGGGGACAGAACTCGGTCCTGGGATGGGAACATTCCTCTGGGTCTCGTTCTCCCTCCTGGTTCTAAGCCCCACCCATGGGCCTCCACAAGTCCTCATTCCTGGCCAGTCCAGCTGGGTCCCACACAGACCTTCTGTCAGTGTAACATTCATGGCTACATCCAGAGAGCACTCACCATATGCTGGAAACACGGGGCCCCATTTCCCAGCCGTTCACACCAGCCTGTATGAGTCGGGCTGAGAAGGACGGGGGCTTATTCCGGATAGGTTGCCAGTCACAGTCAGCTCTTTGAGGAATTTCCCCCAAGTCTCTAAAGGTCTGCCTTACTGGAGACCCCATTTGTCCCCACAGCTTCCGGTCCAGCTGCCGCCCTTGGTTCCAACAGCGACAATCACCACCCATTTGCTTTACTTCCACATCTCTCCTAACGCCCACGTCCACACTTCTAACGGCTTGTTGGACATTCCTGGCCAAGAGCTTCACACGCACCACAAACAGCACGTCCCAAAGCGGACTCCGTGCCTTCCGAGCCAAGCACACTCCTTTCCTGTCCTGTGGATGGTGCCAGTCTCCACCCAGCAAAGCCACCTGGAGCCGCCTGGTACCTACCCCCTCTCGTCCCCACCACGTTCCACGGGGCCGCTTCTCTCTTGAAAAGGACTCTTATGTCATTCCAGCCTGCTCACTATCCCTAACTGCCCTTGACTCCGTTCGGGTGACGGTCACAGCTCACTCTGATGCCACTTCCCGTGATAAGTAGAATATAAACTGAGAGCAACTGGAGAGAGGCCCCCCCCCAGGCCAGCCCTGGGTGAAGCTATAACCGTTCCCTGGCCAGCGAGAGAGTTCTCAGGCTGACTTCCTGTGTGCAAAACACTGACGGCAGGACATGCTCTAACATCAGACGACTGCATCCTACAGAAGCGCCTGGACACCGTTTGAGGGATATGTGGGTGGTCCACTCACCCCCACCTTTGCAGATTCTGCTCCCTTTGCCCAGAATGCAATTCTCTACATTTGAACTTGGCAAGCTTCTGCTCAATGGCCAGAGCGAGCGTCACTTTCTCTTTGCAGCCTTGCTGGAACCTCCAAAGCAGACTGAAGAGCTCTTTCCACAGCCCCTTTGTGGCACCCATCACACTGTGCCACAACGCACTACCGACCTCTGTCCCTCCCACCCCGCTGTGAGACGCTTGGAGGTAGGAGCCACGTTTTAATGATTTGCGTTCGCTGGCTCGTGGCACAGCGAACATAGTGTGCATTTTAAAGCCGAAAGAGAGAGATAAATTTCAGCTCTCTGCTCTGCAACAACCATGTGACTGTGGACAAATCACACCCTCTGATGTCTAGGTCCCCTGGGTCTGCAAAAGGATGTGGTCTCAGCTTGTCTCCAGGTCTACTATGAGGACGGAATGGGGTAATCCCTCAATACCACCGGTCACGTGACCTACTGTGTAGGGCGAACTTAACAAGTGGAAGCTGTCACTGGAGGAAAAAAAAAAAAACACAGAATGGAGGCTCGATAAATCCTGGACAGTTATATAAGCTTTTTAAAGATTTTATGTATTTGTGTATTTATTTATTTTTGAGAGAGAGTGAGCACACATGGCGGAAGGGCAGAGAGAGAAGGACAGGCAGAAACCAAAGCAGGCCCGGGCTCTGAGCTGTCAGCACGGGATCGGATACGGGGCTCGAACTCACAAACTGTGAGATCATGACCTGAACCTCAGTTGGATGCTTAACCAACTGAGCCACCCAGGTGCCTCCAGTTACAAAAGCTTTAAAATTTTTTTTTTTTACATTTATATATTTTTTGAGAGACAGAGCACAAGTCGGGGAGGGGCAGAGAGAGAGGGAGACACAGAATCTGAAGCAGGTCCAGGCTCTGAGCTGTCAGCACAGAGCCTAACGTGGGGCTCGAACTCATGAACCGCAAGATCGTGACCTGAGCTGAAGTCGGATGCTTAACTGACTGAGCCACCCGGGCGCCCCTGTATTTCTTTAATATTAGTTGACCTAATTATTTGATAAAGTACATGTAAATATGTGGGCTCCTTCTCTCCATATATATAGATATCTACATGTACATACGTGCACACGTATCTATAAATGGAAATCTCCCTATCTACACGAGTGCACACACATCAACTCATTAACTCATTAACACATTTGCTCAGTATCGTGGAAATTGCAGATGAACGTTCTTCTTTTACTCCTATTTTGGGTGATCTATACTTATGATTTTTTTTCCTGCTAAAGAAACGTAAGTGCAATGCCTCCCATTTTATTTTATTTTATTTTATTTATTTATTTATTTATTTATTTATTTATTTATTTATTTATTTTTTAAATCTTCCTTTTCAACGTTTATTCATCTTTGGGACAGAGAGAGACAGAGCATGAACAGGGGAGGGGCAGAGAGAGAGGGAGATACAGAATCGGAAACAGGCTCCAGGCTCTGAGCCATCAGCCCAGAGCCCGACGCGGGACTCGAACTCACGGACCGCGAGATCGTGACCTGGTTGAAGTGGGACGCTTAACCGACTGCGCCACCCAGGCGCCCCAATGCCTCCCATTTTAAAAGGCACAGTGTTAAGAAGAAAGGAAAACAACAGAACAAACACAAAAACCTTTCCAAAGTGACGCTTACGGCATTAGAAATTCACTCCTAAAACTTCTTCATAGCATTACGGGCCCGAAGTATTCAGTCCAAGGTTGCATAAGCCAGGGAACATGTGCATAAAGCAAGGGGGACACCAGCTGAGCACTGTCCTGCCGAGGCAGCCTGGCTGTGCCCACAGTGCTGGTGGCTGTCCCCACCGCCCGAGCATCCTGAGCCACCCTCCACCTCACTCTCCTTTCACTCACCTCTTAGTGAGCCCCCTGCCCACCCCCAGGCTTCAGGTGAGGATCCCGAGGCTCAGAGAGGGCTCATTCATTCACTCCACAAATACTCTCTGAGAGCTGATTGAGGGCCAGGTGCTCGGCTCCTGTAGCTGGTGGGGAGAGAACCATACTCAGAAGCCACCAAGATCTCCTGTTCCCTGGGCTTACATTCTAGATGAGGAGAAAAGTTGCAAATAAGATCAACAGAGATGATCCCTATGGGGAGGGATTAAATAAGAAGAGGAATAGAGAGTTCTGGGGGTTAGGGTGGAGGCTCAATTTTAAACAAGGTGGCCTGAGGAGTCACATCTGATTCAAGCCATGAAGGGAGTAAGGAGGAGGCACATGGATGTCCCTGGAAAGAGCAATCCAGAGAGCTGAGCCAGCAAGTGCAAAGGTCCTGAGGCAGGGACACGTGAGACGGACGTTGAAGCCCCAAACATTTAAAAGCTACTGCAAGTAATTCTTGACAACTGATTTCTGACATTGTTAATATTTCACTGTACTGATGTTCAAGGCAGTGAGCACCTGTTGAAGGCAGGAGCAAATACTGAGACGCACTTTTGGGTAAAGGATTCAACATTAAGCTTTCCAAGGGCAGAGACCACACCTGCCTTCCAAATGCCCCATATTGGCTTGTTGGATGAATGAACAAGTGTAGCTGTGATTTTTCTAAGACAGAAAACATTTTCATCATTTCAAAGACAATAAAAAGCATGATTCCTTCAACGCCAGCTCAACTACAATCTGTCCCAATTTCATTATAGATACAAAATCAAAGCCTTCCATTTTAACAATATAAAAGTATTTTAAAAATCAACAGAACGAATGGCTCTATCTATGGGGAATGGATTTTTCTTTCTTTGACGAATCTTGACTCCCACAGGCAGAGACTTGGGGGCGGGGGGGATGCTAAACGTTGCTATGCAGCCGAGGAACCAACGCAAACAAAAAGGAAAGCCCGGTGGCGCGTTGATTTTAGACTCAGGACATTCCCGGACCCAGTTTGTCAGTTACCCAGCCGGCCAATTCCCACCTCCTTCCCTTGTCCACCTCTGCGTTCTGCCGTCCATTCTATTACTTCTCCGTCAGGGCAGGGCACCGCAGACAGCCTCTGTGCTGTCCCCGAGTCCCGGCTCACCACCTCAAGTACGTTTTCATTAAAACTGGCTCTCGACACAGGCCCCTGAACGCCGTGCTTCTCAGCTCTAAACCCCTGTGTGGCTCCCTGCGGCTCCCGGGACGCTGTCCACACTCCATGGGGGGCGCCACAGGCCCTTGGAAATGTTCTCCCCCCTGCTTGCACTTTCCGCCACACCCTCCCTCCTCCATACCCCGGTTCTCCAACATGCCAGCTACACCCTCTGGGCCTTTGCCGACGCCATTCCCTTGGCCTGGGACGGCCTCCAGCCACGTGGCTCCGGCTAGCATCGTCTAAGTGCGAGCCCCCGCGTGGCTCCTCTGTGAGGCCGGTCCTGATTCTGCCCCGGTCAACGGGGAGTCCACTCTCCTGCACTCCCTGTGCCTCCTTCATGCCGACGTTTACTGCACATCCACCTTCTCCCCACTGCACATCTGGCTCCTTTCTCGCTTGTGAGCTTCTCAAGGTCTGTGAATCTATGCGCGTTAGCGCCGTCCCTGGACATCACTGGTGCCTAATACATGCTTATGATCAGAAAGAATGACAGAGTCTGAAGGACTCCCTCTCGGTGATTCAAAGTCCCCCGGCCCAGCCGGGGTCCCCATTCTGCCTGAGGTCATAATACAGAGGCCTAACGGAGGCGGGGTGGCCTTTCGAATCCGACGGTGCTGGACACAGCCCTGCTCCCCGCTCACTCCCGCTGCGGGCCTGGACACACAGCCCAGCTTCCTCCGTCTCTCCGAAGCATATACCTCAGCACAAGCTGAGAAAGCCTTCCCTCCTTCCTGCCGCAAAGACGTCTGCTTCGGAACACCCACAATGAGGTTAATGTGTCTCTCACATTTGTCTGTTTCCCCGGGGGAAGTACTTCAGCCCGGAACCTGGAACCTTCGATGGTTATTTGCGTTTTTTGTTTTTTTTAAATTTCTCAATTGCATTTGAACCAGCTCAGAAGGTGCCGAGTGTCTATGCGGCCGAGTACCTTCGACAGAGCCCTCAATCAGCCAGACCCTCACGGCTGAGTCTGCACCCTGGAATCCTAAGCCCTGTCCCGGAAAATGGCCTGTGGCTATCAGAAGAGGATGAGTCTATAGGGTCTGAGCAAGTCGAGAATGCCAGGACATTCCTCCCCGTTTAGGAGTGGCTGGCGTATTGCTGCTGTTTAAGCCAGAGGCACCCACATTAAAAATAAATGCTTACTCGGGGAATATTTAATGACATGGAAAATGTATCTATTACATCGTCGAGAGGAAAAAGCAGGCTACAAAACCGTATGAACTCTGAGATCCCAGTTTTTTTGTAAACTATGTCTTTATATAGTCACAACTTTTAAACAGGTCAGGAGGATTATATACATGAAGACATTAACGGCAATTATCTCTGAATGGTGGGGTTATGCGTTTTTTATTTCATCCTTTGTGTTCTGTCCTAATTTCCTAATTTTGCACAATAAACCTGTATTATTTAGGTGTCACAACAAGAGTAGATGTTATTAGCAGAACTAAAATGTAGGAGCTGAGGTGTTTAGACGTGTCTATGTGATTTCGACGGGGATGTGCCACCTGGTGCTCATTTCCGGGTGTGGTCCCTCACCCCTCTCTCCCTCCAACACCCCCATGCACCAGGGCACACCCGTGAGAGCCGAGTCCCAGGCTCTGCCCGAAGGCAGACAACCATCTCCTTGAGCCAAGTTGGGATGGCCATTAGTAATGCCGGCGGGGTCATCTGCGAGGACCTCACGTTACAAGAGAAGAATGTGCTAAATAAAGAACACGCTCTCACTGGCTCTCTAAATGTCAGTGTACGGGTCTCCACACTTATATCCCAGCCCAGCGCAGCCTTCTCCGGAGAGCCGGGCCTGACAGCTGGTTTGGGTGTGAACCACGGATTCGGCTAAATGTTAATTGGCACTGAGGTGTGACACGGGGGTCCTTAAAGAGCTGTCCTGGGAAATTTCATTTTTCCCTTTTGCCCCCTTTGTTTCCTTTGACGTGGTCATCCATAAGCGGTGAGGGGGGACCTGCTCAGTGAGCACAGGAGGACAGGGGCTGTTTAACTCTTTCGTACTCCAAGACCTTCATTATCCCTCCACAGATGCACCACGATGCCTAAAGTTTGAATGGAAATGAAAACCTTCACCTAACCAGCAGGCTGATTCCAAACTCCCAGGCAACTGGCCAGCGGATATGGGAGCACTTGACTGTTTTGTCCACAAATGCCATTGAAGCAGGTTTATTAGCGGTTTAGATATTCCTGGCAAGAAGATATACAAATGGCCCATGAGTACGAGAAAAGCACAAGAGCAACAATCATTAGGGAAATGCAGATCAAAGCCACGAGAAGGGGCTGCTTCACACCCAGTAGGATGGCTTTAATTAAAAAAAAAAAAAAGAGGAAAGTAAGCGTTGGCGAGAGTGATATGGAGGAATTGAAAACCTCAGGTGGATTGCTGGTGGGAATGTACTATGGTGCAGCCACTGTGGGAAGTCTGGCAGTTCCTGGAAAGGGTAAACATAGAACTACTGTACGACCCAGAAATTCCACTACTGGGTAGGTACTCAAAGTATTGAAAACAGGTTCTCAAAGATATACATGCACATAAAACGCTCACAATAGCCAAGAAGGGAGAAGAACCCAAACGTCCATCCCTGAATGAACGGATAAACACAATGTGGTATATTCGTCGATGGAATATTGTTTAGCCACAGAGAGAATGAAATATCAATCATGCTACCCTGTGAGTGAACCGAGAAAACTCTAGGCTGAGAAAAAGAAGCTAGACACAACGTGTCACGTACTGTATGGGTCCCTTTATAGGAACCGTCCGGAACAGATAGATCCGTAGACACAGAAGGCAGACTGGGGACTGCCAGAAGTTGGGGGAGGAGAGCGTGGGGAGAGATTGCTTAATGGGTCTGAGACTCTTTTCACTTTCGTCCCCTTGGGATAATGGAAATGTTTGGAACGAGACAGAGGTGGTGGTTGCCCAATACCAGGAGCGTACTGAATCCCGATGAACTGTTCGCTTGAAGACAGTTGTATGTTATGTGAAGTTCATCTCAGTAAAGAATACTTCAACGTGCCTACTGTGTGCTCGTAGCTGGGGCGCCAAGGGCGAGTAAAACATCAGATGTCAATCGTACACATTTCTGCTATGTTCTACCTATAGAACGAGAGATGAAGGAAAGGCTGAGGGTGCTGTGAAAGTCTCTCCAAGAAGGTGGGCTTCTCTCAGAGGTGAGGGAGGCTTCTCAAGGAATTGATGGTTGAGGTGAAAAGCTGAATCTGAAGGAAGATCAGGAGATAATTAGGGTAATGGGATGGCATGGGAGGAAAGGATGTTCCAGGCTGAAAACAGCATTGCAAGGGTCCTGTGGCAGGAGTGTGTGAGGAACAGGAGCGCCCATGCAGCTGGAGGGGAGGAGGGGGAGGGAGCGTGGTGTGAGAAGGGGTTAACAGAGGCGGGCCAGGCCACACCAGCCTGGCAGACCCACAGAGAGACCTGGGTTGGTCTCCTGAGAGAAACAGGACTTCCACGGGGGCGTTTTAAGGAGGAGGCTGATGCGGTAAGATCATTCTGGCTGTAGTGTGGTGGGCATGTTTTTGGTTTTTCCGGTAACAGCTTTACTGAGATATAATTCACATACCACACAATTCAATCCACTCTCTTAAAGTGGCAGGTTCCGTGGGTTTTGGTACATTTACGAAGTTGGGCAACCATCACCACAATCGATCTTAGGTCATTTTCATCACCCCAGGGAGGAAGCCGTGCTCGTCAGCAGTTGCCTTGCAGAAGTCTTCTGCGGCTGGTACAAGGTGCCACAACCTGGGCGGCTTATGGTGGCAGACGTTTCTTGCCTTATGCTACTTCATTTTATGGCCGAATGGCTTTCTGCTGTATGGACACACCCCATCGTGCTTACCCATCCATCAGTAGACGGACGTTGGTTTTCTTCTATTTTTTGACTGTCCTAATAATGCTGCTATGAACATTCATGTACAAGTTTTTTTGTGGACCTGTGTTTCCATTTCTCTTGTGCACATACTTTGGAGTGGAATTTCAGGATCATATTATGTGTCTTTGTCTTTTTTTTTGTTTTCTTTTGAAGGAGGTGTGCAAATTGAGCTCTTTAAAAACTACTCTTCAGAGGTTGGGGTTTTATAGCTGGCATTCATGGATATCCCAGGGGTGCATCTGACCCCAGTTGTATGTGAAATTATGGTTCCGTGTATGTTGTTTCCCTGGGGAGCAGGTACCTCGGCTTCTTCTCAGGGCCTGACATGCCTTGGTCGTGGTTTGGGAAGCTACCACTGAGGTGGCGAAGGGGGAGTGGGCACGTGTATGTCAAGACCCGCCATGAATCACAGACACCAAATGAGGCCTCCAACACCCAGATGAGGACACCGGGGATACAAGGCTGGTGATCCCGTGGCTGGGAGGTGGTGAGGTCAAGATGGGAGCCCTTGTCTGACCTCAGAGCAGTCATACACAGTTGACCAAGCAAAGAAGTGGGTTGAGTTGACAAACCACGACAGTAATTAAAAAACCTGGTCTTTTTGCCTTTCAAGGAGTGTGTTGTGGGGACACTGGGTGGCTCAGTTGGTTAAGCTTCTGACTTTGGCTCAGGTCATGATCTCACAGCTCGTGAGTTCGAGCCCCGCATCAGGCTCCCTGGTATCAGTGCAGAGCACACTTCAGATCCTCTCTCTGCCTCCCCCTCTTTCTCCCAAAATAAATAAACATTAAAAACAAAAGAACATTAGATGGGTTTCTATTTATATGGCAAAGCGGGTGAAGGAGACACCTGTGCACCAGGCTCTGTGTAGAGCCGGATCCTGAGACTGAATCTGGACTCAAAAGGCGAGAGTGCCGCGATTGATTAGTGATGTCTAGCACGGGGCAGGAAGGGGCAGCGAGAGTGCGGACGTCACCGTCTTCTTCCCGCAGCGATTTCCTTCCCTTCCACCCGTTCAACGGTCATCTGCGCGCTGACAGATGGTTGGCCTGGGCCTTTCGCTGAACGCATGCACGTCCTGACCCACTAAATTCTGACCACGCTGAGCTGAGCCACACCCACTGGCACTCAAGCCAAGGCTCCAAGCCATTTAAGAAATAAGTATGTTGATGGAAGCCATGTAATCAGCTCCCAGACGTACTCCAGCCTTCTCTACCTCTCCAAATTCAAGGATTCAAGGTTCTTTCAGTGTCTAAATCTTTTTTATTCTTCGAATTTCTCAGCAGCTCAGCAATGTGTCACTGCATTGTGCAGTCATAAAAATAATATTAATGTTATGTGGTGCAAGACGGTGCTCACGCTACGTTCTGTGGATGAAAAATATAGAGTGTGTCAACGTATTCAAGGCCTAAAAAGAGAGCTTCATCATTCAGCCTGCAGTCTCTGTGAGCAGTGCATACACTTCAGTGCTTTATGTGTGAAACTTAATGAGTTTGGATTCTTTGCCTCATTGGTCATAGTGCTGGAAAATAAAACAAGGGGAAAAGGCATATCTTTCCCACATTTAAACTTTAAATGCATCAAATCCTTAAAACAAACTAAACAGAAATGATTACTGAAATTTATAGGGGAAGTGATGTAGGGTTTGAATTCCCAAAGTGTATTTTGGGTCTGTTACAAATTCTTCCAAATCAAGAATGCCACGTTTGGCGATTCCTCTGCCCGTGTCCTGGGAGAACCCGGTGGGCGAGCTACGGTCAGAACATTAAGGTCAACGGGACGGGGATTTATTGAGGTCGTGTGAGGTGCCAGGCCCTGTGCTTGGCACTGGGGGCTCAAGAGATGAGGCAGACAGAGACTGTGTCCATCTGGGTGAGATGGCGTGGCTCAGGAGGGAGATAGCAGGAGACCAATGCAAGAACATTTTAGGAAATGAAAGAGAAAAAGGGCCAAGTTTCCAATTAGGGTAGTGACGATGATTACGAACACAGATCACATTTAATGATCACTAAAGATCTGCCAGCCTTTGTGAATTGCCTGGATATTTTCCCACTTGACCCTCAATGCATCCTGTGATGTGGATATCACCGCCACGCACACCCATCTTACAGATGAGAAAACTGAGGCTCGGGAACGCGACAGGACTTCTCCCAGTTACTCCAGGTGGTAGTGACAGCATGAGGATCTGCGCCCAGTTCAGCTCTGTAACCCGCGTGTGCATTCCGTGTGGTGAGCGGGGGGAGCAAGGGGCGATGTGGCCGGCAGCTTCCGGTTCAGGGACACGGGTCCATGGGTCTCACACCCCAGTGAGAGCACCCGTGGGGTCAGGATGAAAAGATAAAGCAGGTCCGAGGACAAGACAGAGGCTGATTTAAGGATGGGTCAAAACTGAGACGTAAGAAGGGCCAGCGAACTTTACCTGCTTCCTCCTCTGGAACCAGGCAGATGGGTTATGGCGGTTTCTCCTGGCAGATGCCAGCCCCATGTTAGGGACCGTCAGACCCAATATTTCTTGGTTTTCGTCAAGGGTAAAGGCATGTGCTCAGCATTACCTTGAAGTACTAACTCAGGGTCTGCTATCTCACTGCCACGATCGTTCTTTCAAATTTGCTGAACTTTAGATTATTAGTCTAATTCAATGTACAGCTCACCGAGGTGATCAATATGTATTGCTTTAAAGGCCCGAAGTTTTTAAAAACAGGAATGAACACCTGGACCAGCGCCAAGTAAGGGGGATGAAAAGAAGGCTGTTTGCCCCCTGCCCGCGCGGTACGTGGTTGTCGATCTTGCTTTTGTCTGCAGGCACGTCTCACTGCCCCTTCGTTGGAGCCTGTGTGAGCTGCTGGGGAGTGATAATTTTCTCTCTTAATTCCTTTACAGGTAGAACATTTAGGTTGCTTTCTCAATTGCAAAATGATAGAGAAAACCCACACTGAGCAAATTGGGGGATGACTCCCACCGGGAATTACTTCCAAACATTTTGCTAATTACAGAAAGTGGAAAGGACTATTTTACATGCTGTTTGTGGGAACATGTATGTGCCAACAGGATGTATTCTGGTTTGACGGGTGGTTCCCTCGTGCTGGCCGAGGATGCAGCTTCTGTGTCTTCGAAAATTCCGCGTGGGTCGCCAGCCGCTGGGTGGGGGCCAGACGGGTGTAGCAAAAGAACAAAGAGAAACTTCTGAAGTCTAGGCTGGACTTTGCCTCCTGCCGCTGAGCTCTCCAGCCACACTCCCAGTTACCTCACAAAGTGGCTCTCATTTCTCCCAGCAGTGGCCACTGTACAGGGGTGAGCTCTCCCCTCACTGTCCATGGGAGCTGTGAGGGCAGGAAGCAGACTGTCCTCAGCTTTGTCCCCACGACCTGGCTGTGCTGGGACATAGTCAGGACTCAGGAAATGTGTGCTTTCATGGCAGAAGAGGGTATTGCCTCCCAGGAGAGACAGGGTGGCAGGCCACCAACATAAATGTCACTGCAGAGGAACCCGGAGAGGCAGAGGAGGGGGTGGGAGAGCTTACAGAGTGGATGGACAGACAGAAGGGACTCCAGGGGCCTCTTCTGCTGGGCCTCCCGGTAGTTTTGTGGCCACCGAGGGAAGTGGAGACTGTCTGGCATCCATGATGCTGGACCCGTGCTAATGGAACCGACGGTGTGAGCAAGGGCCTTCCGTGGCCAGGGTCCTTAGCTTCACGTTCTGGCCACAGGATGGAACTTCTCTCCACGCACGGGTACCTTTTATAAGAAAATTCAAGCCACATATACCCAGGAACTTGAGCCGGAGAAAGGGAATGGGTGATGAATTCAGAACCACTGGTTTCTGCAGACAGACAGACGGGCAGGAAGCCAGACACTCGGACATCTGCAAGCTTGTGTGCATGACTGAGGATAGCCTATTATCTCAGGGAGAAGACGGTTGAGAATCTAGACCGCTCTCCTTTGAACCACGTAAGATTTGGGAATGGGGCTTTTAGGAAAAGTGGAACAGAAGTTTGTTGGCTAAACATAAATTATTTCATTCATCCAAGTATCTTTTAAGCATCATCTGCAGAGAAAGAACAGCATCAAATTCACACCCATCATCCCTCGCAACTTGCCTCAAGTTAGTCGCTGGGAGAGAGGACACACTTAACTGTCACAGATGGTTCTGCGCAGCCTGGCTGACAGGGACAGTTGGTCAGTTGGCTGACAGACCACGCTCAGCGTGCTGGCATTACGGTGGAGACCGGTGGAACTGATTGCACTGGGAAGAGGCAGGGAAGGCTTGGCGGGGCATGTTAGCTCGGTCCACGTGGATGTGTAGGAGTTCCTCAGCTGGATGAGGGAGAGAAAGGCACACAGACTAAAGGGATAGCAGGTATCAAGGACAGAGGGCAGAATAGGGCCTGGTGTGTTTGTAGACTATATTTGCCCAGAATCTAGAGTGCACCGAAGGAGGGATAGGAGAGGACGCTGGAGGGCTGGCCTGGGACCAGATGATGAAGAATTTGGAGTGGACACACTAGGCGAGATACAGCCGTCGGTATTTTTAAGCAGCTGTAGGTGTCTTAGAAAGGAGCATGTTCTGGAGCAGCGGGAGGAAGGTGGAGTCGGGAGCACACAGAGGCAGTTACGAGACTCTGCATTGGTCCAGGCAAAGAATGAGGGGCACAGAGAGAACACAGTCCTTGAGGGCAGGCCAGGAGAAGATTGTAAAACACAGACGGCATGTGGGGGAGTAAAGGAAGAGTGAGGACCCTTTATAACTGCTTGAAAAGACACCTATTGAAACAGACATCATCTCCTTAAGTTTGACGGGCAAATGTTAGCAGAACGTGTTTATTTCCCAGTGACTGCTGAGTCCTTCCCATCTACTGGCAATGAAGTGTCCATTCATTGATTGCTGGCACCCTGGGCTGAGCCTGAATCCCCGTCCCTGTCAGAACTTGGCCAGATGTGCTTCCCCTGGGTTAATCATCACTCCCTAAAGCCATAATAAGGCCAGAGCATATGACTGAACCAGATCAGCTACACTCAGAAGAGGAGAGAAGATTCAATGATAACTCCATGACATGCATGGACATTCATTATGCTTGGAAACCTCATAGATGAAACAGACACGTGTTCGTCAGGTTTGGAAATACCCACGTGGCCAAGACGAAGGCTCAGAATTTGCTCCTGTTTGCACCTCCTGGAGACAAGGGAATTTTCTACCAGCGTCTAGTTCTTTACAAGAAATTAATATTTTTAAAGGCCAAACTCCTGGCTTCATTTTTCATTGCAACAGCCTCTGAGACGCAGACGGATTTTGCACTGGATTGGCTTTTTCCCTTTTGTTTCGGGAGGAGTTTCATTTTGCTCCACAGGCACCTGCGTGCAGACCAACGCAATGCCTTTAGGAGGAGCTTGTGGGGAGAAGGGGCTCTGATTACGACATGGAGCTCTGCGAACTGGGCTGTCGATAAGCCTGCTGCCTGCCCGTGAGCTGGGCTTCGGGGGCGAAGACGCAGGATGTGCAGGCGATGCTTCCCCAGGGCAAATGTGGGCGGCCCCACTGGCTTTGGTTGCAGCTGGAGGCAGCAGGGTTTACAGAATGACAACTTGTGTTTAGACATTTTCATCTTGTTGTTGTTGATTCTGCATCTAAAGAAGTGCGTGCTTCTGCCTTAGAAATCTTAAAAGGCACCAGCACTGCATTTACTAAGCTAAGCCTTCTGCAAACAACTCCTTCTGTGCCTAGTTTCCCGGGCGGTGCCTTATATGTTCAGGTGTTTTCTAGTTAACACGTGTGCTCTGCATGAAAGGGGCACACGTTAACGTCTGATGTAGGGCCTCATGACTTTACGGGTTCTTGGAGCGGCCGCACACTGGGGACACTAAGCTAAACGGATACAGCGTTTCCTTCGACGGGCTTACCAACTATAGGGGAGGGGGAGGCTGGGTCAGTGGGTTCAGAGATCAAGGAGACAAGATGTGGATGAGACGGGTTGGGCATCAGGGAATCACAGACAAGGGGCAGCTCAGCCAGCCTGGGAAGTCAGAGATCTCCCAGAGGGAGGGAGGAAGGCTGAGTCTGAGTTTGGCAGGACAGACAGGGGCTGGCTGGATGGTAAGCGGGAAAGCTGTGGGGCCCTCCAGGTGAAGCTCAGATCCTAGAATGGCCTGGATGTGGAGAACTACGGGGGTCAGGTCCCCAGGGAAGGAATGAATATGGAGGAATAGAGAGAGGAAGGGAAGGAGACGGGGGCATCATGAGATGAGAGGGGAGGGAACGGGGCTTTTGTGGGCTTGAGGTTCCTGCCCTCCCACGAGATTCGGCCTCTGAAGGCGACAGGCCAGGAACACCAGCCAGATGAGAAACAAAGAACTAGATTATTAATATCGGGGGGGGGGGGCAGAGTGCTATTATAAAGTAAACCGGATATCAGGACTTCACAAGATCCTATGTCCTGCCTGAGTACACAGGACTATGAGGGCAAATCCCTTTCCTGGGTAGGGGCATGGACAGATCCCAGGAGCAGAAGGCACAGAGGGCCTGCTGTACCTGGCTGGAGAAAGTGGAGACGGAAAAATGGAGCTGGTGTACCGCTTTTGAGGCGCAGAGATGTTATCTACCAGTAAACATGGCCCAAAGGATGTTCTGGACTCTTACAATCATTTAGCAACTTGCTTTCCTATAAAGAGAATGAATAAAGGGTTCAGAGAGGGGCAGAAGCCCCCATCCCAGCTGGCCGCCTGTTCCAGGTGGGAGACAGGCTATATGCACCGAGGTACAAGTTGAGGAAAGGGGAAGAAAATTCTCTCCTTTCTCAACAAAGCGTGCATGTTAAGAAGTATAAACAGAGGAGTGGGAAATCGGGCATTAGGGATTTCCTCCAGAAATGGTAATGACACCTTGATTCCATCAGGCCAAAAGACCCACACCTTTTAGGACACCCATGTTTATGGAACCTGAATTCCCATAGTCCAACTCAGGAGAGGGATGAACTCAATTTTCTAGCCCCGAAGAGCTTCTCACGCATGCTTAAACAGTCCAGCCCCCGTCTTGAATGCCATGTGGTAGATACGGTGCAAAAGCTACAGAATGAGAACTGGATACTGAAAGAAGAAAAATCAGATGACGTAAATGAAAAAGAAAAGTCATAATCTGGGAAAGAATAAATCAGCTGAAAGCAGGGAAGAGGAGGGAGAATGCCCAGAGATCCTCATGCGGCCAGAGAAAAGTGTAAGAAAGGAAGTAAAAATCCATTACCTTCACCCACCACATAAAGATTGCTATTCTCAGATATGTCACTGCCTTGTCCTTCCTCTCGGGGAAGGAGCATTCATCCAAGCTCCAAGAGAACAGGAGATGAATTAAACGTCACCAAATGCCCTCAAGGAGCGGAATCACTCGTGACAAAGAAGCACTCTTGGGTGGAGAAAGGGCTTGGTAATCAGTCCTCTAGAAAAGCTCTACAGGCAAGAAAGCAAAAGAGCAACAGAGGAGGGATGGGAAGCCCTGGGAGGGATGTGAGATCAGGGTTATTGTGGCTCAAAGAGCAGAATGTGCCTACGGCAGAGATGAGGGCTCAAGAAATCCCATGGATTGTGTCCAGCGGGAGTCTGGGCTACTTTGAGGAGGTCAGTTTTAGCCAGAAGTGAAAGATCCTTGGGCCAGCTTTGACCTGCTTCTCTGGAGGCCAAGGGTCTGAGAAGGATCACGGGGCCTGAAGAGTATTGATGAGCTGTAAACACGCAAGAATACCTAGACACTTGACAGGTTCAGGGCACAGGAGTGATGCAGGCAGAGACTCAAAGACACGGAGAAGTGACAGACAAAGCAAGAGACGCCCTCTGTCATGGTGGCCCTGTGTGGTGTCTATCCTGTCTCTACCTGAGACAAGCTCTCACTGGAAAGAACGGCTCACAGCATTCCCAGTGGGACACGAGAACAGGAGAGCCAGGGAAGGGCTGCCCTCCCTCCCCACATCCCCATGCTCTTCTCTCTGCCTTATGCAGAGTTCCCTGAAAGCGTCAGGCAATATTTCCACGTCTCTGCCACTCAAGTTAAGGCTCAGCCCAAATGTTGCTTTCCCCAAAACCTCTTCCCCTCCTCATGACCCCAATCCGGCTTCAGGCCAATGCTTTATGGCTACAACACTTAGACACTGTTCCACAACCATGTGTTTACCTGCCCCTCCCCCACTAGATGCTGAACTCCTTGAAATCGTGGACTAGGTCCGAGTTTGCATCCCTGGGGTTTTGCAGGGTGCTTCCTACAAGCAGTCATTTCTAGAGGAAACCCACACATCAGTCGAGAGGATTCACAGAAGAATGTGTACGGTTTCCATCGATCTTTGTGATTGAAGCACATTGATTATCAGGAGAGATGGGATGGCCGTCACCTCCCCCCCTCCCCAACAAACATCAGCTTAACCAATGAGTGGGTTTGATAGTAAAAAAGTGAACATCTAAAACCGAATTAATGCATTTTTTCACAGTCCCTTTTCCCCTCTGAACAGCACTTTAAATTCAGGTTTTTTTTTTTTTTTTCCAAGATAGAAAAATATAGCTTCAAAACCGTTTCTTTTTTCTCTCCAGCTGCATTGAGTTTGCAATGAAGAAAGTCACTGTCCCCACCAGGAGTCCACTCTGGTTCCATGACTCTCACATCCCCTAAAGAATAACCATTACCTTGGGGCACCTGGATGGCTCAGTCAGTTAAGTGTCCGACTTCGCCTCAGATCATGGTCTCACAGTTCGTGAGTTTGAGCCCTGCATCAGTGTCTCTGCTGTCAGCAGAGAGCCTGCTTCAGGTCCTCTGTCCCCCCTCTCTCTCTGCCCCTCCCCTGCTCTCTCTCTTTCAAAAATAAACAAACATTTAAAAAAGGATAACCATTATCTCAAAATTAGTAATACTGCACATAATCATAATTTAATGATGCTTTTCCACATGATTAGGATCCACTGGGTGATACGGCTTGTAAGAAAAGGAAGATACAGGTATACACGATTTCTAACAGGAGCATAGCACTCCCAGCTATGTTTTCAGACACAAGTTGGCGTCTGGTATTCCTTCTATTGTAGTACAAACGTAATTTATTACTTGACATTCTCCTCCCTTCAAGATTACTTTTTTTCCTAAGACTCTTCTGCCCAAAATAGGCAGCAACACTCCAGGTGGGAGTTAGCACACAGACTTCAGAGAAACTCTTCACCCAGCCTACATCCCGTGAAGGTTCGTTAAGAGAAAAGACAATCCATTTAACCAAGCTATGTTTTATTCGAAGTTTTACATCTGCAGGATTGTTCATTTTCATGAGCTTCTTCCTACTCGTGTAATTTTATGTATGGCCACCAATGTTTCATGAAATAGGCAGATAGATATTAAATATCTAATATTACTTAGAACCCAAATGTAACCCGGTGTTTCTCCTGAGCCTAAGATACTTGCCTCTTACTTACTCTGGTTACATAAGAAATCAGTGTTGTTGGCTATTCTTGTGTGTGTGTGTGTGTGTGTGTGTGTGTGTGTGTGTGTGTGCGCGCGCGCGCTAGTTGTGTGTTACTAGAGCTGAAGTCTCCAGTGAGGGAAAGATGAAATGTCCTCATGTCCTGACAAGGATCCCTAAGGCCCCTCTGGTCTAATCAGGAATTCCAATTCCCTCTCTGGATCAGAAGACTAGCTCTGAACTATCCTTTCAGCACCTAGAATTCTACTGTCACTAGAACCTCCCCGTAAAGCAAAAGACTAGACCCTTTACAAGGCTGTTTGTTTTCGGTACAGTTGACATACCATGTTACATCATTTTCAGGTGAACAACCTAATGATTCAACAAGTTTATACATCATGCTATATTCACCACGAGGGTAGCTACCATCTGCCACCATATATCGCCATTACAACATAATCTTGAGAAAGAGAAACAAAGCTGGAGGTGTCATAATTCCAGATTTCAAGATACACTACAAAGCTATAGTCATCAAAACAGTGTGGTACTGTCACAAGAACAGACACATTGATCAATGGAACAGGACAGCCCAGAAATGAACCCAGATCATATGGGTTAATATGGCGAAGAAGGCATGAATCTAAAATGGGGGGAAGACAGTCTCTTCAATAAATGGTGCCGGGAAAACTGGCCAGCCACATGCAAAATACGGAAACTGGACCACTTTCTCACACCATACACAAAAACAAACTCAGAATGGATTAAAGACCTCACTGTGAGACTTGGAACCATAAAGATCTTAGAAGAGAACACTGTCCACTAATCTCTCTGGCATTGGCCATAGCAAGGCCTGGGTTCTTCTACTCCTTCTTCTTTTTAAGTTGTTTTTTAAGATTTATTTTTGAGAGAGAGAGAGAGAGAGAGAGCGAGCAAGGGGAGGGGCAGTGAGAGAGGCAGATACAGAATCCCAAGCAGGCTCCAGGCTCCAAGCTGTCAGCACAGATCCCAATGTGGAGCTTGAACTCACAGACTGCGAGATCATGACCTGAGCTGAAGTTGGACGTTTAACTCACTGAGCCCCCCAGGCATCCCAAAGGCCTGGGTTCTTAATGCAGTTTTGTATTCCTTTGACAGCAAGACTGTGGAAGGCGCTTGGGCTCTACAGTGAGCTCTCCAGAGTGCTGACCATAGCCTGTCCACACAGATTTCCCAGCATTCTGCATTCTGGGATCCTAGCACTATAACTCTCCTGGATTCCAGTGTATGACTTTAACTATTTTCCCCCCTCTCCTACCCTTTGGATATCCGAATCCCCACCTCAGCTTCGTGCTCTGCCTTCAAATAGTTTGATCAGAAGCACAGCAATGGTCTCTTTTAAAGAACTACAAAACAGCATTGTCATTGAGCTGTATAACATTGTTGTAGTTGATGGCACCATTGCAGCAATCACTAAGCACCATTTATTCAGCACATACCATGCATTAGTAAGAAATTTTGCTATATAATCTCTCAAATTTCATCACTGCTTTGTATATCAGGTGTTGCCACCATTTTTCAAATGAGAAAACAGAGGCTGGTTGAGATGAAACAATTTTGCCTAATTTCGCCTAATTTTGCCTAAGATCACTGTAGAAAATAAATCAACTTAAATATGTTAGAGTGCTTAGAACAGTGCCAACAGCTTAGCAAATACTCAGTAAATGCTAGCTGCTAGTAGTTTTTCTTCCTATTCCGTGTTGCTATTGACTTAAATGTTGAGCCCCCACAGAGGGGGTGGAGATCTACTTTGTAGCACTGTTTCCCTGCCTCTAAGTTCCTTTGATGGAGGGAGAGACAAACTTGAACTGATTTTTTTCAAGAGAAGAAAAGAACAGTCAACCAAAAATGATCTATTGATTTGGGAATCCCAGAAATTTTGAAAGGACATGTAAATAACAGAAACAGACCTTTCAAAACGATAGTATGAAATCTCAGATGATTAGACTCCATGCTTGTTCCAATTTGCTACACGTACCTCTTCCCTTCTGCTCAACCCTCAGCTCCTGGAGGGGGCGACCATATGGAACATGAATTCTTGCTGCAGGGGCATAGCTTCCTGGGCCAGAGGTGGTCACACCCCAAAGAGGAACCAACTCATATTTCAGGCTGACCCAATCTAAGTTACCTTTTGGGATTTTGGAATGGAGACTTAGAGAGACTGAATGAGTTAGTAGCAAGGCAAAAAGACACCGACACAGAGAAAGTAGCCAAGCCATGTTAAAGGGCACATAGAAGGAAGGCCTGGGGACGCCTACTGCTGAGGTTCCTGGAGTCATGCCAACTTCTGTCCCAGGCTGAGGCCTGGGTGATCTACCTTTTCCTGGAGAGCTGAGAAGCCCCTTGGTATCTTTGCCCTCTGAATTGGTGAACTGAGTTTCCACTCCTTCCAAACAAATGATCCTTGCCAAAACCTACGGTCAACCCAACCAATGTCCATTATGATAAGACTTCACTGGGTAATTCTGCTTTCACTTCTAAGGATCATAAGAAAGAGAAATTGCAACATATTCACTGAGTAGAGGGTGTCATGGGGGGACACTGTAAGAGAATGGAGAGAAGGTGGATTGTACTTGATGGGTATGTCTGTGGTTCTATGTATGGGAGAGCTGTCCTGAGCATCAGGGCAGCTTTTAACCTTGTGGCTTTAGGGTAAAGAGCTATGGATAAAAGTAATGGGGAAGACTAGAGTCTAAGCTCCATGATAGGAGAAACTTTGTGTATCTGTTCTTGACTTTGCTCAGCACTCCACCCAGGGACTAGCACAGAGTAGCTACTCAGTATGTACTTTTCATATACCTAATTAAGGATGTAACAGACTCTATTCAAAGGAACTAGAATGTTGTAGGAACTTGAATGGATGAGGGTTTCATGAGCACAAAACCCTTTCAAATTGCAAGCTCCAATGTTTCTCCTGTCATTATCGAAAGTAATAGACAACGTGGCCCCCGTCACTTGAGGGACGACACATAAACCCGTCAGTTGTTCGCCCCACTTTAACTGTTTACTTTCAGTTGTAAAAATGGATTCACAATCAGAGAATTTGGGAAGGCACAAAAGCATTTAGTTGCGAGAAACTGCAGTAAATTCAACTCCTTGGGTTCAAAACCTTGTTCCTTGTGACAGGACAAAGTTGCTTAACCACTCTGTGCTCTCATCTAGAAAATGGGTATAATTAAGGTGTCCACCTCAGGGTTTTTGCTCTTTTAAATAAAGATGAGATAAAATAACATATGTATGGAGATGAACACAGTGACTGGCCATTGCAATAACTCCACAATGTTATGATGAGCTATCGTGTGCCCCAGAATTGCTTCATTAACCTTTTAGAATGAAATCTCTGCGTCTCTCTCTCTCCATTCTGTCTTCCTGGTTCCATGCAACGCTTCTGATCAAAATTTCAGTGCTTCCAACAAGCGAGTTCCCTTTAGCTTCTTCCACGAGCTCCTGGAGAGGGTTCTGGCTCCTCTGCGGCCTCTGGCATGACTTATTTATGAGACATGGACCTCGTGTGGGAGGCACACGTGCAATCCTTCACGGTGTTGGACACTGACCCCTCTGCTCTGTTGCCGTAGATACAGAGAATCTGACATGACTACAGACACCCAGCTTTGGACACCAACACAGCGAGCGTGACCACAGACCCTGTTTTCTCACCTACCCACAGGGTAATTATTTAAAGACGTATTCTTTCTCATTAAATCCTAACGAGGGTCCACACCACTCACTCGAAGCACTAGGTATTTCAGCAGAGTTGAAAAGATGCCAACTAAATTTACTCACATACTAAACACTCAGATAAAGGCCATTTGGCTTTGGAAAAAAAGAGAAGTTTCACTTGTATTCATAAATGTTACATGCAGGCTCAGTTAACTCTCCAACTAGATGCGGATTTAAAATGTAAATTATTTAAAGTGCCTTAGACCTATGGTCCACGTTCCTTATTCTAAGGCAGTGACACATACATTACACATACATTATTCATGCGTTAGGCACCCATTATACACACAGTGATGACCCCGAAGATGTAAGCTGTCAGGAAAGAGGCTATTGAATATTATGGCCAAATCCCTTCATTTTTTTGCCTCCAAGCTCTGTTTTTAATGGAAATATCTTTCACAGGTATTATGCGTGTCTCTGTCTCCTACAGATGATGTCTGTGGCCACTGGTAAAATTTCTCTGCTAACTGCTGCTGGCTGCCAGCACATCCAGATCCAATCTTATGACCTACAAACTCTGGCCTTCCAACATGCCGCCAGACAGAGTGGTTCACTCTGAAGTCTTAAGGGCTTGCTGAGAGCAAATGTCACGATCCCAAACTCTAGTTCCTTCAACAAGCAGTAATTGTTGAAGCGGTAATTGCTTCAACAAGCAAAGTATGATCTAGGAAAACTAGCATCTCCTGCTGGGACCCCTCCCCAGTACCTCCCAGACTGAATTCCAGGGTCAACTTCTAATGGCACACGGCAAGGTGGCATGCTGCCCTGGGAGCGTGGATGGCAAATTTTGTCTGTCCGTGTTTGCAGACATGCACTGAGCATTCAGGAAGGCCTTGCGGGCAGCTTTGTTTGCTTCAACATGGAGCAGTACCTGTAATTTACCGTGGTGCCAGTGATGGGGGATGCCATCATGATTATCACCTATCATGCAAAGCTGTGGACAGGGCAGTGGAGGCATGGGGATGGGAGAGATGCGGCCCAAGAGATGCCTGGACATCTCCTCTATTGAGAAGTTCTCCGGTGTCAGGTGGCAGGTGTCACCTCCCATGAGGACTCTGCCCCTCTGCCAGATGAGTTTCTGAAGTCAGGGCCGATGTTGGCTCTAAGAGGTTTCCTTGATGTTGTGGAGATATATTGTGTTGCTCTCATGTCCCTTGATTTGCCAGAAATACTCAATATGAGAGAAGGATGCAAGCGTGGTAATGGAAGGCAAGCCCTGCATTCAAATCCAGACTGAGCCACTTAATGGCTACGTGATGTTGGATGGGTTAAGTGCACCATCTTCCTTTGGGTGAGAGGATGCATGTGAAGTGATCTGTGTTCTCCCTGGTATACAGTAGGTGCTCAATAAATGTCCATTCATGGTGGTGAGGATTATGTGGGTTTCTTCAACTCAGGGTGCCTCACCCTAGTATTATCTTCCTCCTCCCCCTTCCTTACACTCACGTTGTGGGACCTCTCTTACCATTTGAAAGCATGGGTTTCTTTTTGGGGGCTGGCTTACTTTAAAGCCTATGAGATCTCTTTCAGGATAACAATAATTAAAAATGATAACGGATCTGACTTGATGGCAGGCCCAAATGATCTCCCAAACCCTCCTTCTGGTTAACATTGAACGGTGCTACGGGCGGAAACAAAACGAAAAACTGAAAGTTTGGTACTGTGCCTGCAGAATTTTTCCCATTCAATCTCTTTGTAATTACATTTAAACTTAATATTGGTCTACAGGTTGAATTAATGAGGAAGTGAGGGAAAACGGAGACGTGCCAGGTACTAATCTTGCTTCCCCAGGCTTCAGCTTTGCCTGTCTCTGGTTAAGCCCATGGTTCCAAAATCATTTTTCACTGAAGAGACATAAAAAGATGTCATAAATGGCACAGAATATCCTTGCATGGATATTTTGTGTAAAGGGCTTGGAATTGGAAAAGATGTCACTTTCTGGGGTTGGGAGGCCAGAGGATATGCCACATTAGCCAGTCTGCTAGATTCTGTCTGAAATCTGAGACAGTACCCTGTTCTGATGGACTTTGCAAAGTCCAATCCCCAAAGCAGATTACTTTTCTCAAAAAGTCATGCAGCCTTGGGCTTATCGACTGGTTTTCTCCACCTATGCTAAACACCTAACATCGCACTTTCACTTTATATCTGGAGATTCCTCTTCTAAAAGCACACGTGATTCAGCCAGCTACAAGGGCTCATATAAATCTTCAGCTTCTGCAGCGAACATGGAATCAGAGTTTGGCACTTTCAAATCGAAGTACCAGCATCATCTGAAGCCCATATGAAAAGACGGCTTCTAAAACAGCAATTCTCAAATTTTAATTCGAATTTTAATGTGGATATAAATCCTGGTAGAGGGCAGATTGTCGTTCAGTGAGTCTGGGGCAGGAAGGGTGGGAGATGATGCATCCCTAACAAACTTTCAGGTGTTTATGATACTGCTGGTCCACGGACTGCACTTTGAGTGGCTGGGTCGTAAAGTATGTGTAGATCTGTTGCTGTGCTTGAATTTACCTCTGTGTAAACCACACGCTCCATGCACATCGTAGATTAACTTGTCACTCGGCCCCAGGAATGACCTCTCCCCCTTCAAGCTGCCCCATTGTTCTGGTGGGTTAACTGCCAGAATAGAACTCTCTGCATACAAGATGGCGCAGGAAGCCCTCCACTGGCTAGACCCTGATTGGTCCGTTCATTCCATGACTCCCAGGTCTGTGGAGCTCGGCCTTCGTGGCACATGGATGTTCTCAGGAAGTGAGTGCCCTCTTCCTTCAGAGCTAGTCCGACATTTTCCTTCTCTACTTTCTCATGGCCTTCTTCTTCTTCTTTTTAAATTAATGTTTATTTATTTTTGAGACACAGAGAGAGACAGCGTGAGCAGCGGAGGGGCAGAGGGAGAGGGAGACACAGAATCGGAAGCAGGCTCCAGGCTCCGAGCCGTCAGCACAGAGCCCGACACGGGGCTCAAACTCATGAACAGTGAGATCATGACCCAAGACAAAGTCGTATGCCCAACCGACTGAGCCCAGGCGCCCCTCTCATTGCCTTCTTATCCTTGCTTCATTACCAATTAATCTTCCCACTCACCACCGGGGGGGGGGGGGGGAGTGGATTACTCAATTTGTTTCTTTCTTATCTGTTCTTCAGTCTCATTTTTCTGTGGCTTACTGTCTCCTACCAGTAAACCCTTCTGTCTCCAGGAATCCCTTGACTCACAGGCTGAGTTCAAGTTTTTTGACTCCCCTTTAATTCCCGCTCCCTGTGTTCACCGCTTCCTTTCTTCTCCACCCAAGACTTCCATCTCCTATTTCTACACCCAAGTTTAGAAAGGTTTAGGAAGCCAAGATTCAAACAGCAGTGGCACCATTCAATTGAGATCTAGGTCGATGACCTACTAAAAGGATCACATCTTAAAAAAAAAATTATTATTATTTATTTATTTTTGAGAGTGGGGGCAGGGAGAGAGAGAGAGGGAGATACAGAATTTAAAGCAGGCTCCAGTCTCTGAGCTGTCAGCACAGAGCCCAGTGAGGGGCTGGAACTCATGAACCGTGACATCATGACCTGAGCCAAAGTCAGATGATTGACCAACTGAGCCACCCAGGCAACCCACGATCACATCTTTGATTGTGTCATTTTATTCCTAGGCATTTCATTAAGAAAATAGGTAGAGATAGAGGCAAAGACAGGTGTACAAGGATGTCCACTGCAGAATAGTTTATAATAGCCAAAAGAAAAAATGTCTAAAATAAACTGGCAGTTAAGTAACAGACGGCACATCAAAATGGCAAATATTATGTTGCCATTGAAAACCTACACCTCGGGGAGGGTGCACCTGGGTGGCTCAGTGGGTTAAAGCTTCTGACATCGGCTCAGGTCATGATCTTGCAGTTCGTGGGTTCGAGCCCTGCATCGGGCTCTGTGCTGACAGTGCGCAGCCTGCTTGGTATTCTCTCTCTCTCCCTCTTTTCTCTGACCCTGCCCCACTTCTGCTTTCTCTCTCTCTCTCTCTCTCAAAATAAATAAATAAAGCTTAAAAAATTGTTAAAAAAAAATCAAACCTTCGGTGCCTACTGATTAGGTGAAAATGCTTATAAAAGTTAAGTGAAGGGGCACCTGGGTGGCTCAGTCGGTTGAGCGTCCGACTTCGGCTCAGGTCACGGTCTCACGGTTTGTGAGTTCAAGCCCCACGTCGGGCTCTGTGCTGACAGCGTGGAGCCCGGAGCCTGCTTCGGATGCTGTGTCTCCCTCTCTCTCTGCCCCTCCCCCACTCATACTCTGTCTCTCTCTCTCAGAAATAAATAAACATTAAAAAAGTTTTTAAAAAGTTAAGTGAAAAACATAACTGGATAATGATGCATATATTAAAATTCTAATGTTATTAAAGATATGCATAGTAAAGACTCACAAGCAACGCACCCAATTGTTAATAATAATAGTTTTCTCTGGATGATGGGATTAGGGAGAAGTTATTTTTATGACTTTTATATGCCCTATGCTTTCCACGGTGGAACTGCATTCCTTTATTTCAAAAAACCCTAATATTTAGGAGAAAATTTAAATATAAAAACAATTGACTTTATGAATTTAGATATTAGATCCCGCTTATAGTGGATCATTTCAACTATTTGGGTTTTAGGACGGCTTAGAGCTCACGTTCGAGTTTCCACTGAGTGTTGCAGAATGCCCAACTGAATAACTGTAATAATGTTCCCTCCGCAAAAATGTTGACAATTGCGGGCTTTTAGGCAAGGAACTGAAATGCGATTCATTCCCATCTTTCCCCTGAATGTAGTAATCTTTTTTCCACGTTCCAACATACTTTCTCTAGTGACAAGTTCATTTCACATGCGACTCCTCAACTGGCTAGCAAACTTGCTTGACTATTTTGGGCATAATTACAGATAAGCAGACAGCTTCGTAGAGTAACATGACTTCTACTCACTGCAAAGAAAGCAATTTGCATGTCCAGTGTCTCTTCTGTCTCTCTCTTCTGCAGTATCAACATTGGGCATTGCCCTATTAGTTCATGCCTGACTAGGGGACTGAGGGCTCGCCCAGATGATGTCGTGAGAAAGGACTGATCACGTGAGCACCCAGGAATTAGTATACCCTTCACTGTAACGACAGCTACAGGTGTCACTGGATTGGCTAGTGCATTACCTCGACATTTCCTTGACCACACGTCTTCGATATTTCCTGGTGAGATAATGCCTTTCGACATAAGCGATTGTGTCCTTGTCCATGCTACAAAGAGTCCCCAGGACCAAGGAAATGTGCCCAGCCAGGCCCCGTGGGCCCCCTTCTAGATCCCACTGTGTGTACTGAGAATCCCAGAATTCCCAGTCCAAATGGCAGATAGCCCAAGAGGACACTCGGCTCTCCTTGGATGGTGTCATATCATTTACCCCATAATGGAGGGCAGTGGAGTTGCCAAATTATTCCATTAGTATTTTCCTGGAGTTAATCAATTTATTATCTTTCCAACCACTTCTTCTATTCACTTTATCACACACTGAACTTGTCCATCTATAAACACACCCATCAACTGACCCAACTAGCTACTTATCCACCCACCCAGTCCATCCATTTTTTAACTGTGTGCCAGGAACCATATTAGTCACTGGCAGGGACTCTAATAAAGTCACCATGGCCCCTGACTTGATGCCCTCACAGGCCAGGAGGTGGATGGGCACACAGCCTGATGACACTGCTGAGTGATGAGACATGAAAGACAGGAAAGGGACTTGGCCCAGGGAAGACAGGATCAGAAAAGGCTCCCCAAATGACATGCCTTGCAGAATGAGGCTATTTTGCCAAGTAGAGAAGAGACGATGGGGGTCCAGGGTGAGTGAATACATGAGCAGTGCAAAGAGGCAAGGTGGTCACATGGAAGGTGAGAAACAGCACCTAGTGAAGGGCCCAGGGTGGACACAGATGAGGAGGGACTGGGGCTGGGCAGGCAGCAAGAAGGCAGGCTGCACGGTCTGATGGCATCCCTGAGGGCCACAAAATTATTTGCCTGTTTGATTGTTTTGAAGCAAGATTGTAATGTCATGGAGTTTCTGTTAAAAGAACGAGGGGGGCACGAATCACAGACAGGAGGTGGGTTCAGTCAACAAAGGGACGACGAGGGGGCATATCAGAGATATGGGGCAGAATACACAGGACTCCTTGGGGCAGAATACACAGGACTTGGTAGGGGAGGGACAGGGAGAAGTGGAAGGCCACTCATTGATCTCCGACGTGGGCAGTTGGCTTCGCCTTTAGTGGACGTGGGGAACGCTGGGAGTGAAACAGGCCAGATATGGAAGCTTCCAGCTCATCCACTATCTCCTTTATTTAGGGGATGTCTATTGAATGATGCTACGTATCACCCACAGAGGATACAGTGGTCAACCAGATGGACATGGCCCTCCCTGCGTGGAACTCTCTGTCTCATTTTGCTAAGCCTTCACCAGAAGGACGGATACCTCCCCCGCCGCCCCGGTCTCACGGACCCACAGACAGAATCCCCACGCATTTCCCCCCAAGCCAGTGAGCATACACAGGGCAACTCTTCCATTAAGAGCAGAACTTGACATCTGACTGACCTCTTGGCGGTTGACCTCCTATCAATCAGTCGTCTCTGTTATTAAGATCCTGCTGTCGGCGGCGTTCAGTCACCAAAGGCCGCCGACGGCTCCCCACCACACATTACCATACAACTATATGTCACTCCTCACATGAGGATGAAGCCATCAAAGCAGATGTTCGAGAGCTTTGCCAAGAGCACCGACAACTTCTGTTTGCGCCTCCCGGATGGAAGAGGCTTCTACAGGAGACGGGATGTGTCTAGTTTTTCCTGGCTCGGAGCTCCTGCTGGACGGGTGACCAAGGGGTGTGACGTGTATTTTTGTTGGTCTCGGTCACACACTCGGGGCTTTACCAATACTGGGGCGTGGATGCACCGGTCATGGTGCAGAGTGCATTTCCCGGGAAGCACGTTCCGTGCTCTGAAGCTGTGAGTCCTGACAAGTCACAGCAACAAGCTGTGGCCTCTTCTCTAGAGGACAGGGGTGCCTCCAGCCAGGGCAGCAGGTGCTAACTAGGATTTCCTGTTTGGTCAGCTAAATCTCCTGTCTGTGTGAACAACCCAGAGGTATCAGCAAACTAGCGGGGAAAGACACATACACACACACTTCAAACCAACCTCCCATTCTCCCCTTGGTGCCCCCAACAGCTACAAATGCTTTGATTAGAGTGACAAGCCTCTGTAGGACTCCTGCTTCCGCGGCTCCTCTAAAGAATTACTGAACACCTTGTTCTTCAGTTGACAAGTTCCGCGTTGCCTTTTCTGTTTGGAAATTCAGTGTGGTAGCGATTTCATTCACTTGATTTCCTATGCTGCGCGGTTGTGTGTGTGTGTGTGTGTGTGTGTGTGTGTGTGTGTGTGTGCGTGTGTGTTTGAGGGTGGACACCCAGGATGTGAGGCGTGAAGCCATGTGCACAATGCTATGGAGGAGGTGGTCCTCCTTGCTGGAATAGTATCCCAAGCCAGACTGTGGAGCCCAGAGGGGGACACTCGAGGGTGCAAGCTGGCGGAGCAGATGGGAGCCTGCAAGGGTGGAGGCTGTCCAGGGGTTCCGATCACTCTAGCACGCTCCCCATGTTGCAGGCTGCTCAGCTTGCATACAGCTTAATCCGCTCAAAATGCCAACGCGGTCCTTTCCTCCAGAATTCCCTTCCTTTCACTGGCTTCCAGACAGGTGCTTTGCACAAAGGAGGGAGGCGAGATGGGGTGAGGCAGGCATGGTGGCCTGGAGGGGGCTTTGTGGGAACTGCCTTTCGGGCTCCCGCAGGTGACACCCAAGGGCTCCATCCTGGCATGTCGGCATCCTTCCCTCCAAGGCAGCATCCCTAAGGCTTCGAGAGCACAGCTAATGACATGTGAACAGAGGTTAAGCTCGGCTTTCACAGGGTCACTTGGCCTCTGCCTGCTTCTCCGAGCTTCCAGAGCCGCTCTGGATCTGCCGGCAGGCTGATGAGTGCTCAGCCAGACAGGAAAGGAAATTATGCAGACAGGGGAAAAATCATACTTCTTCCTCAGTTTCCTTAAGGTGAGAATGCTACATGGGGAGGCACATAAAACGCTCAAGGGCACGGACTGTCGAAGATTTTGTTGGGCTTGTCTATTTTGTTACGAGGATGGTAGAAACACCCCCAGGATGGAAAGAGCTGTAGGTCTCTCTTCAAGGGCAGAAAGAAGGGGGTGAATAGGATACTGGCAGGTAGGTGTGGGTAGGTGGGAGTCCAGACGGAGTTGGCTGGAAATAGCATTAACGGGGAAAAGAAGGCTGCCTTCCTGGGGCTGGTGGAAATTAGAAAGCAAATGAGCCATCTCCCTCCTGTGTCAAGTCCTCCTCCTGTGTCAAGGCTGCCAGTTAGACCCTCTCAAAGCAACGCACATCTTTCCTTCTTAGTTTTTAGCACAGTCCACAATTTCACACTTACCTGTACCATCATCCTACTGAAGCTTGCCTCTCCCACTGGACTCTAAGCACCAAGAGTCGAGGGACTGTGCAGATTATCACAGACCATCATATCCCCAGCATCTAGCACAGTATCTGACACCTAGACCTTTGTTGAATGGATGGAACACGCAGAGATGGCCTGGTGGATTAAAGTTCAAGCCAACAGCTCCAAGGTCTTTGAGCTTGGAGCCAATGCTTTTCCTGAGTACCTACTACATCCTAGATACGGACTGGCACTGTGGATATTTCAGACAAGGCAAAAATGCCCCTAGGATTGCGGTGCTCTCTGTCTAGCGGCACAGACAGACCTCAACCAGAAGGGCTGAAAAGCAGATGCAGATAGCTGGTGTATTCTCTGAGGCCAGGGGAAGAGAAACCATCACGACCTTCCCTCCATGCTTCTGTGTCTTCCAAGACTTAACTACCCATGAATTAGGAGTTGGTTTTCTTTGAGCAAAGACTGGGAGGCATAGCATACAACATTAATAAATTTAGATGTTATCAATTTGTGGAAATGGCACCCATCCCGAGATGCTGTTTGGCATTTATATTGCATTCCCTAAATGGATTTCCAGAAGTGTGTTTTTCGAGCGTCTTGAGCCCAGAGAAATGAAGACTGTAGCTTTTTTTTTTTCTCATTTGATTTTTAAACAAGATCAGTAGGGTGGCCAACAGATAAATAATTGGTAAAACTGGAAATAAAGCTTTCAGTTAGATTAAATCAAATCAGTTGAGCAACCGTCTGGGGCAACTTGGAATCCACACATTCTGTGCTAGGTGTTGGGGATGCCCAGACTCTGGAGATACTAAGATAAGGAAATTTAAGGGCTCTACCCTCGAAGAGTTTATAGCCTCTTAAGAGGGAAGGAACCGAGCTCTGCAAGCATGTACCAAGTGCCATCCTTGGGGTATAGATGCTTCTCTTTTTGCAGGTTTCAGTCCAAACTTCACTTCCAAGGGGCTTCCTCTGACCGCTTCGTCAAATCCCACACCTTCTTCTGCCAGCCACACTCTCTCATTACTCTACGTTATTTTCCTCATCGCACTTACCATTTTCTGAACTTAAGTATTAGCATATGTTTTATTTTATACTGATTTCCAAGCTGGAATGTAAGTTCTATACATTGCTTGCTCACCTCCATACCCCAATGCTTAGAACAGCATATGGCAGTTGCCACTGAATGGATGGATGAATGCATGAATGAATGCTGTTGCCATTGCATGGATGGATGAATGCATGAATGACTGCTGTTGCCACTGAATGGATGGATGAATGCATGAATGAATGCTGTTGCCATTGAATGGATAGATGAATGCATGAATGAATGACTGACTTGGAGATAGCAGAAAGAGGCATGGTAGCATCTAGAGGGTGGCAGATAGATAGAGTGGAACATGAGTCTGGGGCAGGTTGTGAACGGGTGTGAAGGCCACGCCCAGAGAGTGCGTGTGTCCCTCTACGCCTATGTGCAGATAATGAGACTTCCCCATGCCAGAGAAACATGGGGCCAGATCTCTGATCCACAAATCCCCCCTCTGGTGGCCTGATAGAATGAGGCTGGCTGTAGAGAAAATTAATGAATCGTTCCCAGGAGAGAGGGACACAAATTGCAAGCATCTAATTTAGCACATCCACAAAAATATTTTTTTCTTCTTTGTTGACCTCAGAAATCCTTAACCGCGCCCCCCCCCCCGCAACTCTTATTGGAAAGTCTTCTTTGGCACTGAGCATATTGAACAGTGCTTGGGAGGTTTCCACATCTCTCCACCCAGGGTCATCTGGGATTTAACACTGAACAACTTAGGTAGAAGAAGGGCTAGGACTAATTAAGTCCCGATTGGGTTTCTAACAGTGAGTTTGTGAGCTATTTTTAAGTCCTCCCTAAAGGAGGTGAACAGAATAAAAGCTTCATCATTAACTATGTTTCCAGTAAATGGAGTCTCCTGGTTAATTTAGAGAAAGTCCCATCAACTAAGAGAGTTCTATATCATACTGACAAATTTCTCTTAATATCTGCACATAATGGCTGGTAAGAGGAAAGAAGAACTAACATATATTGTACTCATACTGGGGCCAGGCATTGTCAAAGGCATTTTACACACACTTTAAACCAAGTAGAAAACCCTCTGAACTATTATTTATCCTCATTTTGTAGATGAAGAAACAAAGGCGGTGAAGTAAATCCATGCCAGAGACCCTCCAAGGAGTAAGTAGCAGAGCAGGGATTTCAAACCAAGGATTCACAGGGCTTAAAAATACAGACCCAGGAGTCCTAAAGAGTGAGATACAGGACTTTACCACTCAGCCCCATGGGACCTCTGGGTTAGCTATTCAGTCTCAAAGCTGGGGCTTTCGGATCCTAATAGTTCCCACCTCAGAGATACTGTGAGTAGAGACATCTCACATTCACTGAGAAGATGTGTGCAGAGAGACATCTCACATTCAATGAGAGGATGTGTGCAAAGTACTTGGCATAGTGCCTGACATCTAGAAACCACTCAATGCAGTTCTTTTTCCACACTGCAGTAGTGATCTAATGGTCTCTGTCGTCACCCAGGACAGATCCAACTCTGCTCCAAAAGAGCCAGAAACTAAATGATGAAGCCGTGTTCTTCCTGGCGCTCTTGCCATTAGCCACATCAAACGCCCTTGATGGGGTGGTTCAGAAATCATGGTCTTGACCACTGAGGCAACTTCGTGTCCATTTGATCTTTGCTTGGGTTAGGGCTTTTCTACTTTGGCATTCTTAACATCCGGGAGCCGGATCGTTCTTTGTGGCAGGGCCATCCTATGCATCGTGGGATGCAGGGCACCTGTATACTTGAGGCCAGCACCTTCCGGGCTGTGACAATCAAAAATGTCGCTGGACACTGCCAGATTTTCCCCAGGGGCACATCTCCCCCCTCCCCAATTAAGAAGCACCAACTTAGGTGAAAATTCTAAAGCTGAAGACCAAGCCAGAGATTCCTAGGATTCCAAGAGGGAGCGGAGCTCCCCTTAAAGAGTTCACAGCTCTTGCTAAATAGAGATGAATTCCCACTGGGGAACCAAGGCAGGGCAACCAACATGTTACCATAGCCAGTTAGCTCACTGAACTCCTGCTACCAGCCCACAATGTTTTGTAGATTGTTAATTTCCCATTAAAGGGGCCATGCCGTTTAATAAGTATTCTGTCATTCGGCTCCATAGGTAGAATGAAAGGGTGAGGACTCAGTAAGTTTCTTTTGATATTTTTAATGAGCACTGGCAGCTCTAGTCACTCACCCAGCATTTACTGAGTGCCTGCTGAATGAAATGTCCCATGTCAAGTCTCTAAGAGCATCACAAAAAGACTGAAGTCTCTCATGCAGGCCACATTGCCTCATGGGAGGAATATTAACGAATTCAAATGATACTTCTTAAAAACCTACTGCGTGCCAAGCCACTTGCTAGGCCCTGGGTGGAACGTGCTGGAAGAAAGGGTATTATCGTTCCTGTGTTCTTATAGCTTGTAGAAAAGCTGTGTTTTCCCAAGTGAGGTCTTTGGACCAGGAGCATCAGCATCATGTGATATGGATCGAATTGCATCCGCCCAAAAAGATAGGTTGAAGTCCTAACCCCCAGCACTTCACAATGTGACTTTGGCAATAGGGTCTTTATAGTAGTAAATAAGAGAGGAGGAGGTCAATGGAGTGGGTTCTGATCCAGCAGGGCTGGTGTCCTTACATAAAGGGAAAATTAGGTACAGAGCCATAATCGTAGATGGAAAACCACACGAAGACACACAGGGAAGATGCTGTGGGCAGACAGGACTAAAGGGATGTTGCTAGCAACCACCAGAAGCTGGAAGAGTCAAAGAAGGATCACATCTTAGAGCTGTCGGAGAGAGTATGGACCTGCCAAATCCCAGATTTCTGGCCTCCAGAACCATGAGAGGATAAATACATTTCTGCTGTTTTAAGCCACCCGGTTTGTGACACTTTGTTCAGGTGGTCCCGGGAAACTCCTACACCTGGGAACTTGGTAGAAATGCAAATTCTTGGTCCCTTACCCAGATCGACCAAATCAGGCCCTGTGGTATGTAAGGAGACCCAGCAATCTTGTGTCTTAACAAACCCTCCTGGGGATGTTGATGCAATGCCAGAATATGAGAGCCACTGATACAGAGCGGTAACTCTCAGTTCCGGCTGCATATTAGAGTCACCCGGGTACCTTAAAACGAAAACAAAAACGGTACCTTAGAGATCCTGATAGGATGATTCTAATGTGCAACCAACCTAAAAAAGGCTGGTCTGCAAGAACCTCTCTCAAACGTCAGGACGTGTGTCTCAGAAGGCATGGCATCACAGGGGGGTCTTGTGAAAATCCAAACCGTGGTTTGGTAGGGCTGGCGTGGGGCCTGAGACTTCGCACTTCTAACATGCTCTAGGCTGAGGCCATGCTGGTCCATGGCCTACGCTTTAAGAAGCGAGGGTCATATAATACTTGATGGCATGAGCAGCTGATAATTATTGAGTGTTTTTCAAAGCCAACCACTGCGCTAGGGAACAGAATTCACTGGCAGATGAGAAAGACACGGCTTCTGCCTCGTGGGGCCTGCACCCTGTTAGGGCTTATGCATTATGCATTACACTGGTATGACCTTACAGCATCTGCGAAGACGTCTGACAAGGCAGAGTTGAGTCTTCTATCCGGCAGAACAATGCTAACTGTTTGTAAGCATTGTTTCTCAACAGCTTACAAACAAACGACTTCCTCCGGTCTGCTCAATGTCACATGGGGGGTTCTGGCATCCAGGTCCTTCCATCTTAAGCTGTGCCCTCGTTATTATTTTCCTTAGAGGGACAAGTGTGGTAATTCTCCTTAGGTGTCCAGTGACCTAACAGTGTGACGTGTTAAAATGTTTCTAAGGGACTTGAAGAGACATTTCCCCAAAGGAGATATACAAATGGCCAAAAAGCATACGAAAAGATGGCGAACATCACTAATCATCAGGGAAATACAAATAAAAATACCACAGGATACCACCTCACACCCATTAGGATGGCTACAGTCAGAAAATTAAAACAAATAACAAGCGTTGGCAAGGATGTGGAGAAGGTGGAATCTTGGGCCGTGTTGGTAGGAACGTAAACTGGCACAGCATGAAAAACAGTATGGCGGTTCCTCAAAAACATTAAAGTAGGATTACTGTACGATGCAGGAATCCACCTGTGGGAACGCAAGAGATTTAAAAGCAGGGTCTCCAGAGATATGTGTACATTGGCACACTTAACTGCATTATTCACAACAGCTCTAATGTGAAAGCAACCCGAGTGTTCATTGAGACAAATGGATCAGCGAAGTGTGGCATATACAGACAAGGGGATATTATTCATCCTTAGAGAGGAAGAGAATTCTGCAAATATGCAGTCTCTGCAACAAAAGGAGGAACCTTGAGGACATGGTACTTAGCTAAAAAAGCCAGGCACAAAAGGACACAGACTGTATGATTCCACTTCTATGAGGTGCTTAGGGTCATCACGGTCACAAAGACAGAAAGCAAAATGGTCGCCAGGTGTATTGGGAGGAGAGGGGCATGGGGAGTGGGGAGTCACTGTTCAATGGGTACAGGGTTTCACTTTTACAAGATGACGAGAGTTATGGGAATAGATGGTGGAGATGCTCGCACGCCATTATTAATGAATTCAATACCACTGAACTGTATACTTAAAAATGGTTAAGATGGTGGGGTGCCTGGGTGGCTCCGTCAGTTAAGCATCCAACTTCGGCTCAGGTCATGATCTTGTGGTCCAGGAGTTCGAGTCCCGCATCAGGTTCTGTGCCAACAGCTCAGAGCCTGGAGCCTACTAAGGATTCTGTATCTCCCTCTCTCTCTGCCCCTCTCCGATTCACACTCTGTCTCAAAAATAAATAAACATCTAAAAAAATTTAAAAGAATGGTTAAGATGGCTAATTTTATGTTATCTGTATTTTACCACGATACAAAAAACTGAAAAAAAAAGTCTAAGGAAGTGTTGGCACCTTCCTACTATTCAACGGGCAGATGGGTTAGATGTATCTGGACTTATTCCCATCATCTTTGGTCTCTGGATATGGACACAGGCCAGAAGCTGGAGCTGGTGGCTGGGTGTAGAGTCTGAGATGAGACTGGCATGTGAGCTGGGGAATGAGCAGAGGTGGGACTGAAGACTTCAGCCAGATGTCAAGAGGAAGCTAAAGGCTGTGCCTGCACCCCTTCACGGGGACAACCATAGCCACCTTTGCCAAAAAGCTCAGGGTCAGGGTGTGACAATAACACAAAATATTTTGAAGTATGTCTTGTCCAGGACAAGCCACCTAAATATCATAAAGATTCAGAGCCAAGAGAATTGTATCTAATATCAAAGAATGGGTTGTAGAGAAAGATGAATCATGGACGGAACATCAGGGAATTGCATGGACCATGCCCAGATCAAGCAAAAATTCTCTCTATGATATCCCTAGTAGCTGATTCCAAGTTTTTGCCTACCTCAGCCCTCCTTCAAAGGTCCTTTTTCTCTGGACCTCACCCTCCTCTGGGACCACAGAGAGAGAAGACGTCTCATCTTTCTGCATGACCGTGGATGAACTACTTTGCCCCTCTATGCGGTATTAACATGGGAAGACTTCGCACATTCCCAGATGGAGCTCTTGGGAGGACAACATGAGTGCCTGACACATAGAAAGGGCTCTGAAAACAACAGCTAGAATTATCATCCTGACTCCTAACAACCTCTCAAAAAATGGTTCTTTCACTTGCCTCCACACCTCCCACCCCCACCGTTAGACTGCTCTGTTTTCAATGCCTCACCTTTTCCTTGTCTTAGAGTTCTAAGGCTTTTGCCTTCATCTGAATTATCATTTCCCCAGTTGTGTTCAAGGGATATGAGATCTCCAAGATTGTCGTAATTCCTTGAAAAGCAGTCTCCCAAACACTTGGTATACCAGATGCCTCCCTTGAAGGTTTGTAAGGTATTCTGGTATAACAAAGGTTCTGAAAAGTCCCGCAGAGAACTGTTTGTGTGGCTTCAAGTGTGTTTTGCTTTTTGAAGTTTTTCTTGTTTGTTTATTTTTGTTGTTACAAAACAAGATATCCAATTGTATATACCTTTCAGCCAGCAATTTCCATTCCAGGTTCCCACCCTGGAAATACTGGTGCCTGGGTCATTCTTGCTGCCTATGTGTTTAATATGCCTTTGAAGACACATTATGGCTCTAACCTTGTCTCATCTGCTGATAGTTGGATGCCTTTCTCTCTGTGCCTGTATCCAAATCACCGAGTAAAATAATCCCGGGAGAGCACTAGGTTGACACCAGTCTACAATCCACACTTTCCTAAGTGGATCAACCACTCCTTCTGCAACCCATCCACAAGGACATCCCATTATCTGAGGATTGCATTGCTTTTTAAAAATATTCTCTCAACCTCCACTCTATAGCTTGAGTATAAATTTGGACTCAATTGCCTGGGTGAAATCTCATAAAAGTCCTTTCAACCGAGACCGCATTTTTTTTTTTTCCTCCAGTAGATCAACAGATTGTTGGTCTGTCTTAGCTGGTCATTTCAGTCTCGAGATGCTGATTGATCGTCTATGGAGATGAGCGGAGAGTAAATGCTTTGGGTGACACTGATGACTAATGCCCAGGAAATGGTGCAAACAGAAATAAAATCTGAACAGAAATAACCTGAAGTTACCCAGGAACAAACGCATTTGTGCACAATCCAAGCAACAAGAGCCAAAGCTTCCCATGCCCCCTCCTAATCTTTATAAATGATTTTCTCCTGAGCCACTTGGCACATTTCCATTATGGCCTCCTGAATATGTATAGACACAGCAGGTAATTTAAGATTGCTGTAAGTGTCTGACAAAAACATAGTGCGTGTTCAACTTGTTTAGGAAACATCTTAATGACAAGCAAAGCAATTTATGGAGGACATATTTTTATAGCAGAGTAACATCAACATTTATTATTTGGGCCATAACTGGGAAAGAAAACAGACTTCCCCCATTTAGACAACAAAATTAAATTCCTAGGCAGGCTATAGAGAAATAGGCACAATTTTGAATACACTTATGGTATAAAATGATATTCCTTTAAAAATATGGTGGAAAACCTGGGAAGAATAGTATAATGGCCTGATCAGATATTCCTAGGATATAATTTTGGAGTACAATCCCTTCCAAGGGGCTACAGTTTGGAATTATAAAATTCAAGGTGATCTACTATAAACTTATTTTTCCTCCTAGAATGCCACTATTTTAGGTAATAGTTATATGTTTCTATATATACTCACCCTCCCCCCACCCCATAGAATTAATGATGTCTAACAAGCTTCTGCCTCAGAATTATAATGATTCTGACAGGTGCCGCAGAAATGAAACCTCACTTAGATAGGGCAGGGTGTGGACAAGGGGCTCTTTCTCCTTTTCTATCTCATTCATATTCCAGTTCCTCAAAATTAAGCAATTGTAGATCTACCGAATTCAGCTTCTAACACCTCCTACATTCAGGTCTCACTGACAAGGAAACCATTTAGATAAAAAATTCAAGCCAAGAAGTGCATTTCACCTTTTAGGCTGCAGCCTAACTTGTGACACAGGGATGGCTCCTGGAAGAAACACAGGGCAAACCGACTTTACAGATGTGCCAATTTATTGCCTCGGTGGGCTCGTGAGAGTCATGCGAGATTGGTGTTTGGTTTAATCCACTTGCCCAACAAACACTTCTTGGGGGTCTGTCTGTAGATAGAACACACCGCTGGGTCTTCTGAGACACGGCAGACGAAATGCCTACTCACCCTGCATGGTTTCTGTGTAGCTCAATGAAGTCATCACTTCTGTGACTCATTCTTGTTACCTGAGTCCCCAAGCTGCCATTCCAACATGTTTGCAGGCCCTTAAACTCCACATTTGCCCTCAAATACTCTTTCCCAGCAAGTGAGCCGGGCTTCGGCTTCACTGAGAGGACGAAGGGCCTGGGACACGTGCCACCTCCATCCACCATGCGCCTCTCACATTCTATTTGCACCGTTTGAGAAGCACTGGTGCCATCCTTGCGGTCCGTCCCTCCTCCACTCCTCATCTCCAGTCCATCTCGAGGGCTGCTGACGTCATCCGGCCCTCAAAGGTCCACCACGCTCTCCGTCTCCACCGTCAGGCCAACACACGCCATTGCTGTCTCTTTTTGGAGCCAGTGTGGTAGTGTCCTAGTTGGCCCTACCTTTGCCTTACTCCCTCCCCATCTCTTCTTAACACTCAAACCAGAGTGGTACTTACAAAATGCTTCTCTGACAGTGTCTCCCTACCATGTAAAATACTTAGAATGTTTCCCATTTCCATTAGGATAAAGACAGAACCTGCCAACATGGCCCACGAGCCTGTTGGAGTCCAGTCCCTGCTGATTTCACCAGCCGCATCTGCACCCAGGCTCCTGTTCCTCTCCATGCTCTGTCCTGCTGGCCTTACTTCAGTCTTCCACACTTGCCAAACTTATACTGGCCATGGGACCTTTGTACATGCTCTTCTCCCTTCCTGGAATGTTCTTTCTACCCCTTTGTGCCCAGGTAATACTGCCTTATCCCGCTGGTTCACTCCAAGTATCACTTCCACGAGAAGTCTTTCCATGACTTCCTTGGTCAAGTCAGTCCGCCCTAATACAGACCCTCTGGGACCATGACCATTTGTCTCTTAACGCTTGTTACCTTGGTTGGTAAGTTTATTTGACTGGTGATGATCTCCCCTGCTAGGTTATAAGCTCCATGAAGGCAATACCTGATTAGGTTTTGCTCGTTTCCCTCCAAAGCAGTCAGCACAGTTTGGGCTCAATAAATATTTAAGGTGTGGATTTCTCAATGACTCACAATGACAAAGAGATTCATGGCTATCCATGGGTGTTTATCCAAATGCTTTCCTGGGTGAATTCCTTCCATTACCCAATCCAAAGAGAGGTGAGTCAAAGCTAGAAGGTTGTTTCTGTTTTTCAGTCACTCCGAACACTTTCTCTGTGCCAAGCACTGCCCTAAACTCTCCTCTTGCATCCACTGATTTAATCTTCATGGCACTCCAAGAGATGGACACCGGCTAGATCCTCAATGTATGGATGGGAAAACTGAGACCTCGCTGCTGAGTGAATTGTCCAAGATGACACAGCCGGTTCAGCATGATATTCCTAGCACCATGCACAATCCCTATCACGTGCTAAGGGCTCTAGAAGTACTTGTAGAATGAGTGAATGAATAGAGGAATTAGCAAAGCTTGTCTGTCGTAAGCCACAGATCCCTAAGTACTTTCTTTTGGTTTTTGAGTCTGCCCACTTCTTGTGGTCCTTGCTGCCACATTCTCATCCCCACCTTGGCCACTTCACACCAGAACTCTGGTGTCCTAACACCCCCCCCTCCCATATGCTATTCACTGTCCCCACTTCACTCACCCACCATGGGCCTAGAGTGACCTCTCAATCCAACCAAACCCATCATTCCCTTTGCCGAGCCTCTTTGGTGGCTTCTCAGGTGGGGGCACTGATCCAAGTATTCCATTTGGCCAACAAAGACCACGGTGTCTCTTCCCAGCCTCACCTCTCTCTTGTTACTGCAGGTGCCGGCCTCCATTGTGCCCTGGGGCCTTTGTTGGGCTTCTGTGTGGAGCTCCCTTCATTGTCTGGTCTCCCAGTTAATTCTCAACTGACTTCCAAGCCTCAGTGTTTGTGGTGGACTCAATAGTGATGTCAACATTATCCAGGCCCTAATCCCTGGGACCTGGAAATGTTACCTTAAAATGGCAAAAGGTGGGGGTGGGGGGGGGTGGGACGCCTGGGTGGCTCGGTTGGTTGAGCATCTGACTCTTGGTTTTGGCTCAGGTTATGATCTCACGGTGGTGAGATTGAGCCCCAGGTCGGGGTCCTTGCTGAGCGTGAAGCTGCTTGGGATTGTTTCTCTCTTCCTCTCCCTCTGCCACCCTCCCTGCCAAAATAAATAAATGAACTTAAAAAAAACAAGATGGCAAAATGGATCCTGCAGATGTGATTAAGGACCTTGACCACACCTGCATTCCATCGGGGCCTCCAATATCATCCTACACATTGACATCTGTGCCTTAATAAATTTGTATGAAGAGAGAATGAATCATTATTGATCAAACTGGAGATCTGATGACCCCCGTGGGTGTGTATGTGTATTTGCTCATTCACATTTAAATATGTTCAACTCAATGCACGCCTATGTTCCTAGCAGCACTATGCACAACAGCCAAAGGGGGAAACAGCCCAAACCATGGAGGAGTGCATACACAAAATGTGGTCCATCCACACAGTGGGATAGTACTCGTCCATAAAATGGAATGAACTATTGACCCAGGCTATAACATGGATGAACCTTGAGGACATCGTCAGGTGAAAGGAGCCAGTCACAAAGGGCCACATATTGTATGATTCTACTGATAGTAACTGTCCAAAATAGGTGCATTCATAGAGACAGAAAGTAGATGGATGGTCACCAGGGACTGTGGGAGGGGAGGCGGGTGCAGGGGTTGCTTCCGGGGTGATGGAAATGTTTCAGAACCAGGTGGAGACAGTGATTGCACAATGCTGTCAGTTGCACTAGATGCCATCAAAGTGTTCACCTTCAAGTGGTTCATTTTATGTTAATGTGATCTAATATAATATGTCTTATGTGAATTCTACTTTGATTCAAAAACATAAGTACACTACTTTTCTTTTTTTAACTAAGAATTATGGCTACTGAAATCCTCACACTTTCCATAGCGGAAGGAACCATGTTCCACCATTCTACCGCCTCCTCAGGTTGGGGTCTTGTATTCGATGCACACGAATCATCACAAATGCTGAGAAGGCTGCCAACTCTATCTAGAAACACCAAGTGGAAGACCTGAGTCATCTGTCGGCTCCAGGCAGGCACCTGCCATCCAAGTGGGAGGGGCTGAAGGGCATGGGAACCCCCTCCGATCTCGCCCTTGGGGGAATGCCCTCTGAAAAACGTTTGCTCTGAGAAGCACTACTCATGAGCAGTTCTGGAGTTAGGTTGTAAATAGCACTGGATCAAGCTTTTCTGAGCATGTTCAAACGCAATCAACACTGACCTAAAGTGGAACATCACACCAAGGGGTGGGGTGGTGGAAGTGAGATGCGGGCTCTGGGTATTAGAAGTAGTCTACTCTCCTAATAGCTCGTCACCAGCTTCATGCAGACCAAACTGGGGGCCATGTAGCGTCAGAGTCTTTATGGAGAGAGCCCCCATTCTTCCAGGACACAAAGCTTGATGCGAGCTCTTTATTCCGAGGGCCTCAGTTGAGGATGACAGAGTGACTCCAGACAGCTGAAAATGCCATCTAAATGTTTAAGAACGTGTCCAATATGAGAATTGTAAAACTCCGCACAAGGTCAGCTTGATAGTGACTCCATAAAATTCCAGAAATGGAGACCTACAGAGACTGACTTTATGGTCCACTCAATTCGGTGATATTTCTCAACTGAGGCCTTCATGTCTTAAGCTTTAATTGAAAATATTTAACCTATTACAGATTATCATAAGTAGCACTGAGCCGAACACCCCCAAAATGCTCATTTCAAACACGTGAACCCCTTCACGGGCCAGCAGGAACAAGAAGACAGAGCTCTGTGTTGGATGCAAGACAGATGATAATCTTCAGAGAACATTCCTTATGGTCAGCTCAACAGCCGTATTAAACACCCCCCGCTTACAACTCCAGGCAAGTCATTAAACTCTTTCTCACCTCCCATTAAAAGGACCTTCTTAGCCAGCCCTTTGCTCTCCTACTTAGCTAGGACTGCATTTTTAATGTTCTCTTTATAAGTGATCTTAGTAGCATCTTATTAAAAATACAATATTCAAAGAAGAGAGATCTAAGAAAAACACTAGCCACAATTCCATAATCACCTAATCAAAGAAATGCTTTGTTTATCAATATTCCTTTCCATCTTTTCTTTAATATGCAGATTCATGTTTTTCTTAAATGTGGTCACTTTATAGATAAAATTTTCATTTGTAGCACTAAATGGTGAGTGATTTTCCCTTTTGCCTATTTTTTAACAACTCCATTCTGCTATAACTACTGAAAGACAGCAGGAGTACACATCACCCATGCTTTTTACTATCCTTGCAGGATCCTACAAAAACATGTACAAGGCACTTTTATGAATTTTTTTTTTTTTACAAAAAAAAATTGTATGCATACTTCTCTACTCAAGCCACATGCATTGCTTTGGTCCAGGAAATCAGAGACACCAAGAGTTGTTTCTAAAAGCCACATACCAGGGGTGCCTGGGTGGCTCAGTCGGTTGAGCATCCGACTTCGGCTCAGGTCACGACTTCACGTTTCTTGAGTTCGAGCCCCACATCAGGCTCTGTACTCAGAGCGTGGAGCCTGCCTTGGATCCTCTGTCTCCCTCTCTTTCTGCTTCTCCCTCGCTCTCTCTCTCTCATAAATATAAATAAATAAATAAATAAATAAATAAATAAATAAATAAATGAATGAATGAATAAATAAATAATAAAAGCCACATACTGTTTCATGGAAGGGACATGATGTCATGCACGATGGATGGACAGGCAACGTTTTCTCTTACTTTTTGACCCTACAAAAAACAGTGCTTCAACAAATGTCCTTGTATATCTATCTTCAAGTACTGGGGTTTTTTTATTTATTGTTTTTTGTTGTTTTTTTTTAAAGAATGGCTTTCCAGAAGTAGGGCTGTTGGGTAAAGGGTGATGCCTATTAATAATTTTAAGATGTACTGCCAGATTAGCTTGGAAGTGGCAGCACCAGGATTCAAATCCACGTCTAATGGATTCTAGAATCTCAACCGCCAACCATTAATCCTAGGCTAGCTTTCTAACTTCACAGATGGTCCGCCATAGAGTTGGACTTCTCCCAGTGGCACGCTTGCCTAGGTGTGCAATGTTTTAAAAAAGTCAGAGGGATTTAGGAGGAGGGAATTTGAATGGAATGACCTCTGTCTTCTCTCCCAATCCGAGATTTTCATATTTCCTACAATGAATCCACTGTAGAGTAGTCAGGTGGGCCAAGCAATTTAGATAGAACCACCTGAGCATAACCACTCTGGGGACACTTCTCAAGGTGACTCCTGCTAATTACACAGGTGCATGGCCATGAGGCCCCAACCATAATGAGTAACAAGGAAAAAAAAATACTGGAGAAATTTGCACTGAGCGGTCTCTCTCTTGACCAAAACCAGTGCTGATATGTAAATGGACTATTTAGAAAGAAGGATGAAAATAACAGCACACCCAGCACAGTAAATTGTTTTCAGTGGCTAGTATTTTTAAATTTGTTTGATGCAATTATATCTAAGCACCTGTTGGGTTACCTCGAAACAGACGATCTTATGTTTACAGCAGTGAACCCCTTCAGAAACAAGAATTTATACAATACATACATGAGGATAAATACCATCATAAAGGGACTGACAGGAGCCTATAGGGGCTGCTAGTTTCCCAGCACTTGAGAATGAGCCCTGTAGGAACTGATGTTTTACTAGAAACCCCACAGAAGGGTAACAGCCAATTCAGACGGCCCAACACTATAATAGGAGACATTTCCCTAAGGAGAAGACATTAATGGAAAAATCATTTCACGTTTGCATTTTTAATTTTGCAATTTAAAATCTCTCTAAATACACTTTCCCCTTTAAAATGTGATTAACCAAAATTTCCTCATCTTTATTACGGCAAATAGCCAGTTATAGTATCCCTGTTGGGATAGCAGCAGGGGCATTATTTAGATTTAAGGGGGAAAGCATGCATGAAACTGTTATTAAAACTGAATATGTTTAGTTATCACAGCTATTAAGAGGATTATTAAGGAGTTTGCACAAGTTTGGGATATGTAGATGGAGCTAAATATGTGTATGTGTGTGGTGGGGAGTATGCTTGTGGCTCATTGTGTGTGCTTTTAATTAAATGCTCTGTTGAAACCTGGATAGTCTAGCCCTGCATTCCCAGGAAACCACCTGCGTGCCCTTAGGTGAGTCACCCAACCCATCGAAGGAAAGATCTGCGAAGTTTCTTGTGGTTCTAATCTGAAGTTTTGTTGGCACTTAAATAGTAAATGAATGTTACAGCAAATTTCCCCTCTGTCTGCTTTGAGAAAATAACTGGGACTTCCATGAAGTTTCACGGCTCCCAAATTGGGACAGAGAATGAAAGGGAAGAGGAGCCTGTCCTGGCTGGCGCTGGGAGGCGAGGGGGGTGTTTGAACTTCTCTGCGGCTCTTACCAGACTCTGGGATGATTCTGAGTCCCAATGCCACCATGAAATGGCTCTGTGACCGTGGTTTAATCACCTAACTTCTCTGAGCCGTATTTGTACAATAAGAGTCAAATGACCTCACAGGGATACCACACGGATGAGATGAGTCCACACTCTTCCAGCTGCAAGAGGCTGGACAGGTGCTGTTGTCACCGTCTTCCTGGGGCTTGGGGTTGAAACACCAGGAGAAAGGAGTTGGATAAGTATGTGAGGATGTAAGTAATAATAACAGCCAACGGTGACTGAGCGCTTACTGTGTGTTGGGCTAACTTCTCAGCACTTTACAAGCATTAAATTACTTAGTTCTCACAACACCCCAGAGAGGCAGGTACTATTATATTCTTATTAGTCCCATTTTACAGATAAGGGCAGCAAAGCACAGAGAATTGAAATAACCTGCCCAGCACGTTGGTGGCAGGGCTGGGGTTGGGACCGGGGCTGTCTGTCCCCAGGCTTCATGTGCACTGCCTGTGCCCTGCCCCCGCCCCATGGGAACAACGAGAAAGAGAAGAGGCATATTCCTCCTCTTCTGATGCTTAAGTCACAGTACTGAGGGGTGCAGATTTTATTATCTGGGCTAATGATGACGCCGTGTTTGCCCCAAGCTTGATAACAGGCACCCTCCAGTGGGGAAAACAAACCCACAACAAACACTCCAGCATAACAAACTGTCACAAGAAACCCCACAAACGGAACTCCAAACCCCACACAACTCCCCCCGCCCCCCGACATTCTGCCATGATTGAGGGAAGCCTCTGACGACAGGCTGAACAGCAAAGGCGGTGGCTGCAGGAGGTCCAGGGGTTTCTGCTTCCCCCTCCAGGGCTGTGTTAGTTCCCTGTGGCTGATACGATGGATGATCCCAATGGGACAAGCCTGGTGGCTTCCACAATACACATGCATGATTTCACAGTTCTGGACATCGGAAGTCCAACAGGGGACTCACTCGGCTAAAATCATGGTGTCAGCTGGGAGGATTCCTTCCGGAGGCTCTAAGGGAGAGTCCGTTTTCTTCCGTTTTCAGGCTTCTAGAAACTGCCCACAGCTTGCAGCCCCTCCTTGGTGTACTTCTTCCATCCTCACATCTTTTCTTTTTCTTTTTTTAAAAAATGTTTACTTATTTTTGAGAGAGGGAGAAAGAGAGACAGAGAGAGAGAGAGAGAGAGAGAGAGAGAGAGAGGGAGGGAGGGAGGGAGGAAGCAGGGAAGGGGCAGAGAGAGAGGGAGACACAGAAACAAAAGCAGGCTCCAGGCTCTGAGCCATCAGCACAGAGCCCGACACGGGGCTCGAACTCACAAACCACGAGATCATAACCTGAGCTGAAGTTAGACGCCTAGCCGACTGAGCCACCCAGATGCCCCAGTCCTCACATCTTTTCTGACCCAGCCTGGAAAGGTTCTTTAATTAGACGGGCACACCCAGATAACCTGGGATAATCTCTCCATCTCAGGGCCCCATGATCACTCTGTAGCGTCCCTCAGGGAAGGTAACAACCCTGGGAACCAGGGGGGTAGCGTGTGGGCCTCTTTGGGGGTCATTATTCTGCCAGTTACAGACGTGAGCCAGAACTGAGGTCTTCAGTGACGAGGTCTGGGGAAGGAACTGTGCTCAAATCAGCAAGGGCACCGGTGTACCTGAGTGGCTCAGTGGGTTGAGCGCCTGATCTCAGGGTTGAGGGAATCAAGCCCTGCGCCAGGCTCGGTGCTGAGCCTGGGATTCTCTCTCTCTCCCTCTGCCCTCCTCCACTGTTTCTCTGAAATGAGATGAGATGAGATGAGATGAGATGAGATGAGATGAAATGAAATGAAATGAAATGAAATGAAATGAAATGAAATGAAATGAAATGAAATAAAATAAAATAAAATAAAAACACACACACACAAAACAAGGGCATGAAAATAAACAGGTGCCGCTTGGGACTCCTCCCCCGCCAGTATTACAGCTGAATCAGTATAACGCACCCTTTACGGGGTCTGAGAAACCTACTTAACCCATTGCCAGGTGAGTCACAGAATCTCTCTTGGTATCAGTTTCTATATCCTTTACAAGAAGCGTACCACTGGAGGTTATTGTACGCTGTAGTTCCAAAGGCTAAATAAGTTTGAGTACAGGAAGCGCAGGTTCTGGCATAAAGAAAGAGCTCAGCAAATAACAGGTACCAGGAAACGGAAGGATGCTGTCAATCCAAGGACTCCCTTCTGCTAGCCACCAAGATTGGTGCAAAGGGTGGGCATGTGACCCACCGGAGCCCATCGGAGTCAGCCCCTGGGGTAGCCGTGAGGACACTGGGAGAGAGAAGTTCCTATTCTGAGCAAGCTGCCATCTGATTCCACCGTGCATGCTTCAGACCAATAATTTTCTTTAGAGGCAAGAAAACGAGGACCCCAAAACACAAAGTATTGCGTCTAACTTGACACAGCACGACTCTTGCTGTCCTGACCTCACCACCTCCTGCTCATGGGGGGTTTGTCTGCAGCTTACTCAAACTCACCCCCACAACCCCTTCTCTGAGCCTCATGGCTTTGCAAGATAAGGACTGTGATCCCATTTAAAGATGAAGAAACTTGCTCTCCAGAGGGCTGAGGGCTTTGCCAAGATCTCTCAGCTAGTAAGAGGGAGCACTCACGCTTAGGTCTACTCACTACGCTGCTTGGAAACCATGTTTGAACTTTGTGCTTCCATAACCGTAAAGGACATGTAACAACATGGTTACACATCTTCAAACCTATTTCTGTATAAACACACTGAATAAGCATCTATTCCTTCATTGGGCCTGGTATGAATATATTACCTACGCATATTATATGCTGATTTATTCTTCTAATAATGCATTATTCATTCTCTAAGCTGCATATTATGCAAATCCACAAGAATCTCTATGCAAACAAATCTATTGAATGGTAAGGTCATGACAGGTATGGTGACATTTCAACTCGGTGGGTCTTTGTTCCATTCATTTACACCACTGAAATAACACCCACCTCCTGTGGGTGGGCTTCCAGGCAAGTGACGAAGAGCTTCCGTCTGAGGATGTCAGTTGGCAGATGCCGATTACACTGGTGCCTTTGGTGGAAAGGAGACCCTCTCTTCGGGCTGGGGCAGGGAAAGTGACCCGCATTCTAAAGTTCTGGTTTAGGCTCTGGCTGCGTCATCTTCCCAGGAATAGTGGGGCTTCGAGGTGAAACTCGGGTATCTGGAATGGGGTTTGCTGTCTCTCTGGCTCCCTCCTCCCAGGGTTCATCGTGGGCCCCGGAGCAAGGCGGCAGGTGCAGAAAATGGACAGGGTGTGGATGTGCAACCAGATGCCCCTGGGGCGGACGTGGAGGGTTAGGAGAACCCTAGCCAGCTGCTAGGGAGTGGTGCTCGGAAGACGGTTTGGGCACAGAAGTCAGTGGACATCACGGGTCTACCACAGAACAAGAAGGCATCCTTGGAACGGATGCAACTCAGGAATGGGAAGGTGATGAGAGCGCCAGGTGGATGCATACGCGTGGTGGGCAGTCCTGGTGTGGGGGGCATCTGTTGGCACAGCGTGGGCCACCGTAGAGGGTTCTCGGCTGCGGGGGGGGGGGATGTGAGTCTCTGTCAAAGGGACATGGAAGGAACAGGGCATGTGATGAGATAGAAGCTTGGGTTAAATGTAAAGTGGACTCAAAGAGCCACACGTCATCATGAGGAGTATGACGCTAGACCTCGACCGCCAACATGCCACCCGGTGCCAGAGCTACAGGGGGACCGTAACAGACGTGGATTCTGTGCTCACTACTCTTGGTGGGGGAGGCCGACATCACACCTTCCGTATTTATTTAGATGGGACAGATGCATGAAGGGAAGGCACCTTGGGGAGGGGGCACTGGAGGAGAGTCTAATTGTGGATCGGGGGGTTTCCTGGAGGAAGTGACTTTCCAGCCAGGACGTGAAGGTGACTGTAAGTTAACCAGGTAAGGATGTGAATGAAGAAAGTTCTAGACAGAGGCAACAGTGCCTGCTAAGGTCACCGGTCTGAAGGGGGCTCTGTGCTGCTAGCAGGGATCACTCAAAGAAGAGTTATCAGGTGGCAAGGTCTGGGGATAAGTTTTAGAGTACTGGGAAAACATAATTTAAGTCATTGGGGTTGAGTTGGGCTTGAACCTATAGATGGGGCCAGATGGCCTCTGTGCATGGTCCCTGAAGAATGTGCAGCTCTGAAGCTGGAATTCAGGCCAGCCTGACATCATTTTTCACCACCTGAATGTGGAGGAGATCAGACTCCGATGGGGCCAGAGGCTGTGAAGTCAATGCCACCACCGGCTGATAAGAAACAACTCCACAGGTGTTTACAACCCAGGGCGCCCAGCTACTTTGCTGTGCTTTTTTAGTTTCATTTATTGAATAGTATAAAACTAGACATTTATTGGCCACAGACCATTTCCGTGTTCCTATAACTCAAAAATGGTTACATTTTAAAAAAGATGAAGTATTACCTGTTTCAGGTCTATAATAGAGCCCAGCCTCGTTGGCTCCCACTGAATTATTAACATTAGAAAGTCCGTGGTTGCATATTATGCTGTGGAACTTTATTCCCCGATACCCTTTATTACACGTACTTGTCTTAACTGTTGACAGTCCCTGACACGAAGTAATGTAAGATGGAAGTGTGTGCTCCAGCAGGTAAATAAGAGATGATGTCAACCCCTGGCCAGTCGTATTTTGACGTGACCCACTGTAATGGATTAGAGCACCATTATGGCCCTTCTGTAAAGAGTAAACAAAAACTCTTTTTAGGCTACCCCGGTGGGGAGGCCACCATGGTGGGCCAAGGGCGAGCCGGAGGGGATGACTCCCTAAGCAGGAGGCCCCCAGAGGGAAGGGAGCAGGCCTTTAATAGCCCATGGGCTGATCTCTACATCAATCATCTGGGAGGCTTACTCTCAGAAAATCGTTTGAAAAATAATAACACTCTCCCAGCCCAGCCATTATGCTGTTTCATTTAAACTCCAACAACCCCCTAGAGCGGAACTATCAGCCCCGTATTATAGGTGAGGATACTGACGATCCAAGAGGTTAGACTTCTTTTCTCAAGGTCGGTCAACTCAAGGTCAGTGGCGGAACCAGCACTAATCAGGCCCATCTGACTCTGAAGCCAGCTCATGTCCCTGGAAAAAGCAATGCTCTTTTTAAGGTGGCTGGTCTCTCCACGCATGGCTTAGATTGATTTCTCTAATATCCAACTGCATCAGCCACGGATCATGTCAATATTTGTAAAACTTGCACATCTTTTTACGCCTCACAAGGGGCTCTGACAGTGTTGTCATCCAATTCTCACAGCAGACCTTGGGGTTTTAGTATTGTTGTCGACAACAGGCAGTTAAGGAACCTGCTGAGGGGCCCCTGGCTATTAATACTAATATTAGCACAAGAATTCCGGGGTTTTGTTTTAGACTATTAGTTTTTCTATTTTTGTTTTGTTTTGTTTGTTTTCTTCAGACAGCAAAGAGTACCCTCTCTCGAGAGACTCCACAGTCACACATGGGGATTACTTTATAATTTAAAACCATAAAGCCTTAAAAAACGTAAGAGGATAAGAAATAATTACTGATAGCTACTACACAAGGTGACGCGTGCAATAATTTAAACTTAATCTGCGTTAGAAAAATGCTGGTTTTCCATTTCAGTGACAGAGTCGTGAAATGGTATCTCCTACTTAGATGGGTTTACTGTAGTAAAAGACAGTGCATTGCCGTACAAAGCATATGAAGGATGTAGTAGACAGATATGGCAAGGTGAAACTCCTCAAGCTGAAGTTTGGGAGACGACAGCTGAACCCTAAACAGAGGTCCTTTATTTGGGGGGGGGGCGGAGTCCTAAGGCAAGACCTGTACCCTTTCCAGCTGGTGCCCCCTATCACCCTCCAAGCTCTGCCGGGTCAGCTGCAAAGCTAGCCACATCCCCTTCTGGCTCTGAAGCTGATGTTGCCACATTTCTGACAGCATTCCAGTAAACCCTTCCAGAACAATTTTATAGACTGAGAAGCCATAATCAAAATTGGCAATTGAGCAGCAAAGATATACACTTTGGCAAAATTATATGCAAACAAGAACCTGGCTCTAATGCCATCCCTAGACTAGCTGCTTGTGATGATATCTAGACAGAGATTATTTTTGCTGAAACATAGCATTCATGGTCTCCAAGACCAAAAACAGCCCGAGCACCCCCACAAAAGGGCAAACCCTCCACCCACTTCAGGGGACATCCATGTAAGCCCCACCCAGGTCAGGATACAGAACATTCTCCCTCTGCACCAGGCTCTCCAAGTGCCATCCCTCCCAAGGGAGTCACTATTCTGACTCACATCAGTTTTGCCTATGCTTGAACTTCATAGAAATGGGATTGTACAGAATATGTCCTTGTGTGTGAGGCTTCTTTTATTCAAAATTGAACCTGTAAGTGTCACCTGTGTGTATAGCAGCAGTTTGTTGATTTTCATTACTGCCTAATTCAATTTATCTATCATCCATCCATCAATCCATCCACTGATTCAATATTTCAATATTATCTGTCTACTCACCCACTCATATCTATCTATCCATCTATCTTTCCATCCATCCATCCGTCCATCCATCCATCCATCCATCCATCCATCCATCCATCCATTGATTCAATATATCAATATTATCTGTCTACCCACCCATTCATATCTATCTATCTATCTATCTGTCTGTCCGTCTGTCCGTCCGTCCGTCCGTCCGTCCGTCCATCCATCCATCCATCCATCCATCCGTCCGACGTCCTACTGTTAATGGATATTTCCATTGTTTCCATTTTGGGGCCATTACAAAAAACACTGCTGAAACTATTCTTGTGTGTGTCTTTGGTGGGTATAGGCATTCAGTCTCTTGGTGCCATACTAAGGAGACAAAATGACGGAGTTATGGGTATACGGTTATTTGGGGTTTAGTACATATTGCAAGACACTTCAAGAGTGTTTCTTTAAACAGGCCTTTGTGGACATTTGAGAAGTGGCTTTAATTCATTTTGCCGACAACTTCTCTGGCTCCTGATCAAAGGGTCTATAAACTCGTAACCGGATTAGTGTAATATTCAAGGTATTATAGTTAAAGTGGCTAATTTTCTCTCTCTGTTAGCTCACTAAAATTCCTTCAAATGAGGACTGTAAAACTGTGATATGAAATTCATTTTTATATAAGTGTTTTTTTGAAGTATTAGCTCTTTCTAGGTATCTGGGATATTACTGCGGCCACCAAGCAGATCTTCTGGGCTGAGCCTGGCAAACCCCTATTTCTGACTGTGCTTCCTGTTTGGCTGAGGCTTTCTTTCCATCCCCGTGGAGTAACAACTGTCTCCTAACCTAACTAACTCACTTCCCAATGCCTAACTTCACATTTTCGATGTGTCCAATCCCTTTAAGTCTCCATTCTCCATTTTTTTCCAGATTGGACAGGCTTCCAGGCCATGGCTTCAGGGCAATGATGAAATTTAGCGGTTCTAAGAACAGGAGGATTCTGGGAAGTGGGACCAACAAATCCTAGCTCTGATGTTACTAATTGAGCAGGCGGGGTTAGTGCCTTTCCTGCTCTGGGGCTTAGTGTAAAATTTATCTGTAAAATTTAAATAATAATTGCATCTGCCTCAGAGGGTTGTTGTGAATATCAGATGGGGCAATCTATGTGAAGCCCCATGCCCCACATATCATGAGGGCAACCTGTTACTATTATTAATGCTACAATAAAGGCCTCCTCCACTCATACACTGCTTTGTTCCCCACCACCTTATACAGACTCCCAGCAACTCTGTTTCCTGTGGAGTTTTTACCATTTGGATTCATCTTGAAGGCTCTCACCCAGCTCGTATCATGACCCCACTCCAACTCCAACAGAGAAAGTGACTTCCTGGTGACCGTCCTGCTCACCCAAGGGTCTCACCCCTCTCCAGCTGGCTGAGGTCATACGACCACTGCCAGCCAATGGCAGGTGTCACTTGTAGGTTGAAGCATTTAAGAGCAGGTGTCCAATACCTCAGCTCTTTCTTCCTCTGCCCCAGCTGCAAAGAAGGCCACATGCTGCATGTAGTACAAGTTGGCAGGGTCTCTGCCAGCCGGGGTCCTTCAATAGCTATGTGGAGCAGAGCCCCCAGCAGACCAGTGATGATCCCATGGCTGGGCAAGAAAGAATCCTTGGTGTGTTACGTCTGCTAAAATGTTGGGGTTAACTTGTTCTGGAGCATAGCTAGGCCAGCCCTGACTAATACACCAAACTTTAGACTATCTGTTAATGAGTCTCTTTTGGCCAGCCCCCTTTCCTGAGCTGGCCCGGAGGGAGTCCCAGGCTGCATATAGCCCACTCTCCTAGGACCCTTGCAGAGTCACTATCTTGAACATCCTCTTATGCTAGAACTGGTTGTGCCCAGCGAAAGATTTGGGCACAGCCAATGACCATCAAGAGTTTCTGGACTCAGCAAGAGTTTCTAGGAATTCATTTCACTTTCCCCTTTGCCAGAATGACTAGACTCTCATGCAGGAAAACGTGATCGTCAATGCATCTAGACTTCTCTCAATTCTTTAAATATACCAGCAACTTCTTATATCTACTGGTCCCTGTGCCGATAATATTTTTACCCCTTTACCTCCTTTCCAGGCTAACAACCTTCAAGTCTCAGAATAAGTGCCACCTCCTCCAGGAAGCCTTCCGTGATTCCCCCAACTCGGTGAGGAACCGTCGGCTCTATACTCCCATGCCATCCCACCTTGCCCTTGGAAACACTCAGAGGATCTGCATTTCTAGTTTAATGTCTTCTCTGCTAAGCTGTGACTGTCATGATGACAGGGGCTTCACCTGGCTTATTTACCCCTCTGGTGTCATTTCCAAATTCTGCACCTGGAAGAGAGTAGGGGCTTACAAATTATCTGCTGATCGATAAAAATCATCTGCCTTTATAAATTAGAGGGAGAAGAACACAGATACGTGCCCTCCTCAACACGAGTGAGCAAGCTCTCACATTCAAATCCCGTATCTAGAATGCGATGCCTCTCCTTTGAGATGGCCCATAACTCACCGTACTGTAAAGAATTGTTTCCCACAAATTGCTTTCTGCAAAGTGTAGTTCCATTTTGAAAATATGAAATAAAATCAGATCCGTGGCTTCTTGATTCTGCCTCATACATTAGCTCACTGAGATGCTGGCACTATTTTTATGGGCTAGAAATTAGTGGCATGTTCACAAAGAGAAATGTCACGAAAGCCTAGCTCCGGATCTCAAAATTATAGAGCGCGTACAACTCTGATGAATAGAGAGGCTCGGAGCGGAGCCACACTCTCCAGACAGGCTCACTGTGGAATTATTTTGGCTTTTCATTCTCTAGCACTACAAAGAAACATTTCAAACAGAGCAAAATCCTTGGAGGAAACTTTCTACCCGCCCCTCTGAGTCAACACAGGACAGAATCTACTGAAGGACACCCCTTTCTGTTACGTGCTCTTATGGCAACGATAATAACCCGCCACACGGTCTTGGATGGCGTGCTGGAAAACCAGCTTTTTGAATAAACCACTAGGAGCCATTTTTGAATTAATTCTCTGGTTGGAATGGAAATGGAGGCAACTGATCCAATAAAAAGAACACGATAACAAGATCCACCCACATATATCAGCTTTTCATTTCTTTAATTTTTTTTCTGGCCTATCTATATATCTATATCTGTATCTCTCTATATGTACAGTTTTCAATGCTGGGGACGAAGAGTAGGTGAATGCGTGATGAAAGCAATTTAGTAATCTATTTTATTTCTAGACACAACGAATGCTTTGGTTGGTGTGGTTTTTATTCCCTCATGCCCTCCACCAAATATTGTGGCTCTTGGTAAAAGAATATATGTATTTTTCCTGCTTATGAAACCCTCATTCTCATATTTTAGTAATCTCTCTGTTGTGACATCTAGAAATTCTCAAGTATTTGAGAAAATCTGCGTTCCTTTTTAACACTAAAAACTTTGACAGTTGGGGTAATTTTCTAGTCACTCAACCCAGAGCATCCAAGCTGCTCTCTTTCTAGCTTGTGCATTGAGGGAAATTACGAGACAGAGTAAGGTTTCTCTCCTGATGAACAGAACCCCTCTTTGACTGGGCCACTGAAAAGGCCAAACACGTGCAGACATTTGCAGTAAGAACCAGTCCTGACTGTTTATTACTGCTGGTTAACTCTTCCTGAGTCCATAAAACGATCGTCATTTGACATCACTGCAGAGGAAGGAGCGGTGTTTGAAGGGAAATCCCCGTGCAAGTGAATTTTGCAGTGGTTGGTTCAAAGCCTCCAGGGTTCTAATCAAGAACCTCTAATCAAGAGGCTCCAAGTCGGTGGCTTTAAGGGATCCTTAAAAGCAATGTGATCCGACCAGCCAGATGAAGTTTGAGTCCTCATGTAGACACTTGTTAATTCCTCAGATGCGTGCAATGACTTCCCCAACCCAGAGCACAATGGACACACGTGGGCTGCGTGAACCTGGCAGGAGGTGACCCCTCTCAACCAACCTTTCTCTATGTCCAAACAGGAGTGGGTGCATGCCCCGGGGCTGCCACCACCAAGTGCCCCAAATGGAAGTTTATTCTTCTGGAGGCCAAAAGTCTGAGATCAAGGTATCGGCAAGGGTGGTTCCTTCTGGAGGTTCTGGGGGAACATCTGCTCCCTGCCTCTCTCCCAGCTCGTGCTGTGGAGGTTTGCTGGCGATCCAGGCCTTCCTTGGCTTGGAGACACCTCTCTACTTTCTGTGTCTGTCTTCCTATGGCACAGTTCCTGTGTCTTGTGTGTGTCTCTCCTCTTCTTTCAAGGACACCACCAGTCATACTGGATTTAGGGCTCACCCTAAGCCGCTGTGACCTCACCTAATTACATCCGCTAATTATATCCGATATCCAAATCAGACCACGTTCTGAGATTCTGGGGTGACGTGACTTTTTAGAGGACACTATTCGACCCGGCGCAGGAAGTGATAATGGCACCGGATGCACAGGGCACACGTGAGGATTAGATGTATGTGAATAAACGGAGGGGACACAGAGGAGCGCCTGTCCCACGGGGCGAGCCCGAGAAACGTGGCTGTATTAGTAACTGCCTTCACACCCAGGTTGGATTCCTACACGGCACACGCATATCTTCACCTAATGTCGATGCTTTCGGTTTCTGATGACAAACTTTGAGCCTTCAAGACAGTTCCCACTGAGTCCAAATGAAGCAAATTCTGGCCCCAAACGTTCTCTTGCCTTTTTTGCCCTTCACTTCCCTCCCCATTGTCCACGTCTTTGCCGACTGTCCAGAGCCCGGAGAATGGCTGGCACAAGTGGGATCTAATACCTGATTCAGGGGAGTGTTTGTCTCTGAAGAAGAAGTTTGTTCTGTGACTTTTGGAGAGGTTTTCTGGGTACACAGCCGTCATCCATCGGTCTGTAAAGGGGTCCCAATATTTTGGGGCAGGTGGCCTTTCTGGTCCTCCGTGTCCAGCTGTTCTACCCGCCATCCTGAGGTCGGGCTCCCAGCGAGGGGTTGTGTGATTGACCGTTTGTCTTTGCTTGATGCTTCACGGCTTGGGGAAAAAGTAAACCCAGGCCGACTTACTCTGCTTTAATGCATGTTTCCTGTGGTCCTAGCCGGCATTATAGGCTCAAAAGATAATGCTTGAATTGGTTTACCAGCATAACCCTGGAGTTTAAAGTGAGATGCCACCCAAACAGATCCGTGCTTTTCTTTCGTCCCTTATTTTTTGTCCGATCTAGGAAATATTTTCTGGATTCAGCTGACTTCAGAATCAGAGTTAAATAGCACGCCGGGTCTGATAGGTGGTTCTCAATGGTCATGCGGATCGGCATTACCTAGAGGGTTTGCTGAGAACACAGAGTGTGGGTTCCCACACACAGAGCCTCTGATTCAGGCCAGGGTCATGCTGGAGAATTGGTTTTCTAAGAGGTTCCTGGCTGGTGTGGCTGCGTCTGGTGCACATTTGGAGAATAATCTAGGGTGATGGTATCGATCAATGTCTCTATGAATGTTCATGTGGGACATCATTTCTTCCCCAAGTATTTCCTTTTATAAAAAAGAGTAGTTTCCAGGGCTACTAGTGAAGACTGAGGGCTACTCATGTGCTAGAAACACTCACCAGATAATCGCCTTGTGAGGTGGGTGTTTTATCAGCCCCCTTCTGGGGTAAGACAGGTGAAACAACCTCCTGGGTCCCACAGCTAGGAAGTGACAGACCCCAAGGCCTGGGTCCTTAGCTACCGCTGGCGTCGGGGCTCACTTCTTATGCAACATTCAGATCCCAACTATTAGTATTCTAGGGATACCACTGTCAGCCCTTCCTCTTTTATTTGGGGCTTTATTCTTCATGCTGTCTCCTCGGACAGTCGAAATGTTTTCTTCTTCTTAGTATCTTACATTAAGCTATGGGCTATTTATTTATATCAGAATGTTTGGTGCCCTTTAGCAAGATAAGCATCATGAATCTGTTCATATGGTTACATTTCCCCAGTTTGGTTCAGTCTGAGGTTATAGCTTGCCTCCTTCTGTGTGAGTGTGAGTGTGTGTGTGTGTGTGTGTGTGCGCGAGCATGTGAATGTATAAACCATCCCTCCTCTCATGAGAAAAAGGTAATAATGACATTTCAAGTTCTTTTAAAAATATTCTTCCTTGGCAAAATAAAGAGTTGGTATCCTTTTGGCAGTCCCCCAAATTTTGAGGGGCGGGGGTGGGGCATGGAAGTTTTGGTAAAATTGCAAAGCCAGGAACCATGATCACTGTATCACTGACAATCTGAAAGATCTTCAGCCCAAGTAGTTGTTCTCACTTAGTTCTCTGCATTTGGCTTTTCCAAAAAAAATTTTTTTAATGTTTATTTATTTCTGAGACAGAGAGACACAGCATGAGTGGGGGTGGGGCAGAGAGAGAGAGGGAGACACAGAATCCGAAGCAGGCTCCAGACTCTGAGCTGTCAGCACAGAGCCCGACGTGGGGCTCGAACTCACAAACGATGAGATCACGACCTGAGCCGAAGTCGGTCGCTCAACCGACTGAACCCCCCAGGCGCCCCTGCATTCGACTTTGCCAAGACACAAGCACACATGTACATGTGTGCACATGACATACACACATGCCTACATGCACGCGGATGCAGACACTTTTTCAAACTATTCATCAACACAGGTGGGTAGGAGAAAGCATGCTATAAGGCCTTGTTCTGTCTGTAAGTAGGTGGACAGACACCCCAAGCCCATGCTGGAAACAAAACTCTGGTCGTGAGGACGTCAGCTTCTAGCCCTGTTCCTGGGTCTCTTACTCCCCGTGGCAGACTTCTGGGCCATGGCCCTTCTCTCAACATTTCTTAAGTCCAAGGGTTACTGCTAGCTGTCAGAATACCTCCAATTTTTTGATAACATTTTAAGAGATGGGAACTTTTGCCAAAGAAAATTATTCTCTCATTGGTATGTTGTGTATTTTTAATATTCCATTAGACTCAGTCCACTTATCTCTATAATTTCAAATTGTACCGTATCATTTGCGAGCTGGAAAAAGATTTTCACAGGCAAGTTCAGTCCAATTGTGGGATGCTGTGTTTATCAGTTTCCTCAAAATGTCATCTAAATTCATATTTCACATTCTAAGATCTGTGCTGTGTACTCTCACCATCTCGTAGAGCAAAAAATTACACACATCCAGCTATCACTTCTAATATGAATAAAAAATGTTCTTCACTTTATCTATTCGAAACCAATACCCCTGGAGAATTTAAATATCTCACTTTTTTTCCCTTTTATTTCTCACGAAATAGCCCCAGGAGAAACACAGCAGACACATCTCAAGCATCCATTCAGAGGGCTCTGGACTAAGTCGAGAAATCAAATTCCATTTGTAAAACAAGGCAAAAACTTAAAAAAAAAAAACCATTAAAGTTGAGTTAATGACAGACACAGAGATGTGCCAACGGCATCATACCAGCTTCCGTTACTCTGTCCAGGTTCCTGCCACCTGGCCACCTACCAGCTGTGTGACCCAGGGCAAGTTATCTACCCTCTCTGAACTTAACCACCTCATGTATACCATGAAGAAGGAAACAGTCCCCCAAACTCAGAGAGAGTAACAATTAAATGGGATTTCATGGCAAGTGTTTGGCACAAAGCCTGGCTCACTTTGACTCTTTAATAAAAGTTCCTATTATTAGTTTTATTTTTTTATTGCCAAATCAGGGCTCTGATAAATCAAGTCTGTTTTATTCCCTCTGATTTCCTAACCTTTGCCTTTATACATTTTCTTCCCTCTGCCAGGAACAGTCATCCTCCCTCTCTTCCCAGAAAATTTTTTCCTACTCTCTAAGTCAGAGGTCGGGAAGCTATGGTCCATGGATCACGTTTGGCCCACAACTTGCTTTTGTAAATAAAGTTTTATTGGAACCCAGTCATGCTCATTTGTTTATGTGCTGTCTATGACTACTTCTGTGCTACAAAGCAAGCAAAGTTGAGTACTTGCAACAGAGACCATGTGGCTCACAAAACCTAACACATTTACTATGTGGTCTTTGACAGAGAATGCTTGCCCATCACTTCTCTAACCCCCCCCCCCCCCCCCCCCCAGCTCAGGACGTCCCATTCCTGGCTGCCCTCCTCTGCCGTCTAAGACAAAGTTACTTCTCTGGACAGAGCATGTTCCGGTCCCACGTATCACATTGACATAATCACTTCCATGCTGACTTGCCTGTACCATTAAGGTGGACACAGCCTTTGAAACTCCGCATCTTTGAAACTCCGGGATAGGGGAGCATAGCCTTTCAGAAAGGGCAGGTGCTGGGAGGTAGGTGAGAAGAGGGTTGGGTGGAGAGACTCTGGGATTTGTGCTGCAAGCAGGGGAATGAGAAGGGAGGACGGCGCATAAAGCCTGCATGCTGCCCACACCTCGCGGGTGCCTGTGCCCAGAGCTCTGATCGCAAACGCACACTTCCTGCCTGAGCCCTCAACTCCATTCACCGATTAGGGGCCTGACAGGGTACAAACACACAGGGTCAGCTCGCCACGGCGCCTTGTGCCTGTTGTGTGTCATCTTAAGTGCAGAGGCGAGGAGGGATTGCTGGACCCGGTTAGCTCTCTGTCTTTGTTTTGCTCCCCCCAGAGGCAGACCCTGAGACCCTGACTTGGGTGCAAATAGCTTCCCCAGGAGGTGATCCCAAGAAGCACAAGTAAGGGAGTGGGAGAAGTGACCCAGAAAATGGAAAAGCTACGGGCAGTGATGAGCAGGTCACTGAATGGGGCTCAATCCCGCAGGGAGACTGCATAGAGCTGTCCTACTGGGAGGGCAAGCGTGGGACATTCGCCTCCACCTTATCTCTCCAAGGCTCACGCCGGCTCCTTGAGCAGTAGCTCCTGAGCAGACCGGGTACACACTTGTGGTGAGACAAGGCCCCAGGGAGGCAGCTGCAGGGATGGAGAAGCCGACAGCCCCACTGGGATGGTGAGTGCTGGGGGATCTGGGCAGGCCACCAGTGGCCCCTGCTTTACGGTCTAACCCAAGAGGCAGGGGCCGATGTGCAAGCAGGTGTGGGGGAATGCATAATTTACCTCCAGTTTCTCACTCCATCTCCTTCCTGCCCCCCTTCGTAACCTCAGTAAGTAAGGACGTTAGGAGGAAAGGTAGGCTCTACGCTTGCTAAGCAAAAATGATTTTTAATTTACTTAAAAATTTTTTTTAATGTTTTTATTTTTGAGACAGAGAGAGACAGAACTTGAGCAGGGGAGGGGCAGAGAGAGAGGGAGACACGGAATCTGAAGCAGGCTCCAGGCTCTGAGCTGTCAGCACAGAGCCCGATGTGGGGCTTGAACTCCCAGACTGTGAGATCATGACCTGAGCCGAAGTTGGACGCTCAACCGACTGAGCCACCCAGGCACCCCAAATGGTTTTTAATTTAAGTGATAAGACCCTTTGTCAGTTTTTTTTCAAAAAAAAGATGTTTGGACAAGATCAGGCAATTCAGCGAGCTACGCCAACAGGGGCAGGGTGGCATTCAATATGAATAGTCTGGCTCAGTTAAGCATTCCAACTGCCTTTGGAAATGTTTTCGTGGTTCTCTAATTCCCTCCCAAAGAAGCAACCCATTATCATTATTCCATTGTCAAGAATGGGATTAAGACTATGTACTAGTTAATGCTGCCTCTCAACCCCTTTAAAGGACTTGGTCTTTCCAGTCAAATATGCTTTGGAAATACCATGGGCTTCAGATGTATTTGGCTTGAGTTTACCCAAGTTCCTGTACACCCCCTTTATCCATTCAACCATCTTCTGAGCCCCTTTTATGGGCTTCTGAAGTATAAATACATTGCAAACCTTCTCAAGAAGCCCAGAGTTGACAGAGGAGACTATAATCAAAACACTGGTTTTCCTTGGGATAACTTTGTTAAGAGGATGATAAATAATTTGTGTGCAGAAAGGAAGGGGGAGCAATAAATTCAGCCAGGGAAGGTTGGGAAGGCTCCGCAGAGGAGCTCTTCAGATCAGATCTGGAAGGCTACCGGAAACGAGCAGCAGGGTTAGCAGAGGGCCTGGCGTATGTGACCAACCTCCCCAACCTTCATGCTTTAAAGCAATGATGAACACTTCCTACCTCACTCAGTTTCTGTGGGTTAGGAATTCAGAAGCCGCTTAGCCAGATGATTCTGGGGCCATGTCGCTCATGAGACAGCCACCAAGATGCGGTTGAGCCCGTAGTTTAAAGATTTAGCAGGCTAGAGGATCGGCTTCCAGGACAGCTTGGTCACGCTCCTGCTGAGACAGCACCAGCTGCCGAGACAGCACCAGCTGCTGCTAGGTGGCTCTGGTTCTTTGCCCCCTGGACCTCTCCACAAGGCTACTTGAGGGTCCTCACAACATGGCCGTTGGCTTCACCCACAGCAAGTAAGAATAAGAACAATCCAGGCTTGGAAGTCTCACCATGTCATTTCTGCTAGATCCCATTGATCCTACACCTCATCCCCCTTCAACTTGGTTGGAGGGGGGACTACCTAACAGCTCAGATACCAGGAGGTGGGGATCACTGGGGGCCATCTTGGGGGCACTGATATGCAAAAGTAAGAAGTGCATCATCCTAGAGGCAAGGGAACATGCTGACATTACTGGAATGCAGGTATGAGTTAGGGAAAGAGAGGCAGGAGATAAAATCAGAGGGCTTGGGTCCATCCCAGCCTGACACTCCAGGCAGCACTGACCAGAGCGGAGCTATGACCTCAGGCTATCTTCCATTTCCCAGGGTGTAGACTGTGGCTGCCTCGGCCCTTGGCTCCAAGATTTACCAAACGATGTAACACTCTAATGCAACATCCAGGTGGCTATTCCTTCCCCAGAGCTAACTGCTGGACTAAATCAACTGGATTCATCTGGGGGCCACAAACCCCAAATTTAAAATTCACAATCTGATGAGTTTTCTTGTGTCCTTTTCTATCAATGAAGAGAGTCATAGAGAGGCGGTGGACTGAAGTGTCCCTGGGGACCCAGCATGTGGGGCCTCCATGATGGTAGACACAAGGGAGGCAAAGGCATAGGGTGGCCACCCAGAACATCTCTGTCTAGTAAGAGGAAGGGCCTGGATGTGGGTCCAGATGTGGGCTGTCCCAGAGGGAGGAGGGGACCTCCGCAAGGGAGAGAAAGCCCCTACGCAGCTCCTCAGGGCCAGGGTCTTAAAGAGTTTTGTGCCACGGACACGTTAAGCTGGTGGACCCCTTTGCAGAACGTTTTCAAACACATAAAATAAATACACAGGATGACAAAGGAAGCAAATTATATTGAAATAAAAGGATCAAAGCAGCAGACGAATTGATGTGATAGTACAAGTCCTTCTTCTTTAAAAAATTTTTATTTCAGAGAGAGGGAGGACATGACCTGGGGAGGGGGACCAAGAGAGAGGCAGAGAGAATCCCGAGCTGGTTCCGAGGAACCTGACTCGGGCCTCGATCCCACGGCCCTGGGATCATGACCTGAGCTGAAACCAAGAGGCGGACACTCAACCGACTGAGCCACCCAGGCGCGCACTCAAGTCTTTCTTTAGCAAACCCTCAGTAACCGGATCTCGTGTTAAATCTAGTGACCAGATTCACTTCAAAGTAGCAGAGCGCGGGCATATTTCTGATGTGTTTGCATCCTCTGTGATGTGATATGAAAATATCCGTGACTTTTGCTGGTAACAGTCACGGGCACGGCGAACACTGCCCTTCTCTGTCTATCCTCACTCAGGAAAAAGAAAAGTACCAAGTTGCGGTTAATGGTTAATGAAAATACACTTGAAATGTTTTCTCATCCCCATTCGTGTGCCCCCACTCCTGGAGTCTGTCCGCAGATCTCAGGTGGGGATCCTGGCTCTAGGGAAAGTTACGGGAATTTTTTTTTACAGAGAAGGGAGATCTTAAAGCAAGAATTTCTGATGCTTAGTTTGAGGCTGATGTTTTTTTGTTTAAGGATTACACTCTCATGCCACCATGGGACTTATCTGGCAGGACACTAATTGCTTGCTTGTATGAATATATTTACTATTTTTAAGAACGTCACTGTAAACAAATGTTATTTAAGAAAAACATTCTCTGAGCCCATGACTCTTGTCATCCTAGGAGACTGGGTTATCTCATTATCTGCTCTAACACCAGTGGCCATCAGGGCTCGAGTTCTGCCTGGGCGTCCAGAGGAGGGGATAGGGCTGCTACCTCTCACCAGGCTGCCGCATCTCACGGTCCATGCCTTATCAGAAGGGACAGAGCTCCAGAGGTGGGGTCCCATCTTGCCAGAGCGGAGGACACCGAGTCCAGGTCATGGACATCCAGCTCATTCCCGCCACTGCCCAGCAAAGGAAATTGTCAGCAAAGCCTTGACCGTCTTTTTGTGCCCAGGCAATAGAGCAGGGACATTTGGCACGCTGAGTGATTTCAGATGGCATTAACCCTCTTCTCTAACAGAAACTTTGCTACGTGCTGTGCTCAAGAAATCCCTGCAAAATTCTTCATGCAAAGTGAGCTCTTAGAGAGAACTAAGCGTTAGGTTGGAAGCTCCATTATTCCATCCTTGGGTTTCTTCGTGGAGGCACCTGAGCTCATGTACACTCTGGGCTCTCCTCCAGAGCTCTGCATCCATTCAGATGGTGGCCTTTCCTATTTTCCTAGCTCCAGAGGTATCTTATGGGCTAGAGGACACCCTTCTGCTTCCTCCTGCCCCTGCTCTCCCCCAGGTGGGGGTGGGGTGGGGAGGAGGAGGGGGAAGGGCAGGAGGCACTGGATTCTGAGTTTGGCATCTCCCAGGAGAACTCTGTCTTGTCTCCCTGCCTCCCTCTGCTCCATCTCTCTCTGCCTCAGGCCCCGCCCCTCCTTCCTGGCAGAGGATTCCTGGGGTAAGATCCACCCCCAGTGGGCATGGCCGGGGTTGTCCCACTCTGCCCACGACTGGGTGGGGCCGAGTCTCTAATTGGAGCACAGAATATTAGCAAACGTATTTGCCCACAGACTCTTGGCTCCCTTTGTCCATCAGCTTCATGGTAACCAAGCTTATGGTTTGGTCTCCGGTTTCCTGTTTTTCTTATTCCTTACGGGGTCCTAATTTGGGAAGGAAAGGAAGCACCCTGTGCCTGAGCCTAGCACCTCAACACAACAGCATTCATTTGGATGAATCGAGACCTCACCTTACACCCTCTGCTTAACTAATAAGGATGTGACCATTCTCATCAATGCATTTCAAGCACGTACAATGGGCAGATGTCCACAAGAGGCAAGAACCATGTTCCTGCGTAGACTCTGCGAGGCTGGGTTTATGGAACTAAAGCAGAACCAGGAGATTCTACTGTGCTCTTGATAACAGGTAGTAGAAGCCACCGCCTAAAGGCAACACTGGCATTTCCTTCCACTGACTCCAAGGGACAGACTGGGTCAGGGTAGGGGGGCAGCCACTCAACCTTCCAGAAAGGCCCCGGGCTATGCCTTACAGAGATCTGGTCAGGTGGACTCCACCTCTGGTTAGGACACATCTGGGTCATCCTCAAGTCTTGTCGTTATTTCGTGACTGGTGGCAATGGCTACGAGGGGTTGAGAGCTTTCTGTGCCAAACCACGTGAAGCAGGCTGTATCAGTTTCCTACAGCTGCTGTAACAAATCACGTAGCTTAGTGACTTGAAAACGACACGGATTTGTTATCTTACAGTTCTGGAGGTCAGGAATCAAAAAGGGGTGGGGGGTCTCACTGGTGACATCAAGGTGTTGGCAGGGCTGTTTTCCTTCTGGAGATTCTATGGGTGGACTGGTTTCCTGGCCTTTTCCAGTTTCTAAAAGCTGCTTGCATCTCTTGGATCCTGACCCTTCCCTCCATCTTCAAAACCAGCAGCATAATGTCCTCAAATCTCTCTCTGACTTTGACTCTCCTGCCTCCCCCTCATAAGGGCCCTTGCGATCATATCAGGCCCGCACAGAAAACCCCGAAATATCTCCACATTTCGATATCCTTGACTTAATCACACCTGCAAACTTCCTTCTGCCCTGTAAAGTATCCTATTCACAGGCTCTGGGGATTAGGATGAGGACATTTTAGGGGTCGTTATTCTGTCTACCCACAGGTCATGTTATGAACTCCATTTTATAGGTGGAGAAATGGAAGCTCCGAGAGGGGTAGTGACTTTTCCAAGGTGACACAGCTAACAGGATGCAGAGCCCAGATTCCGCCTCAGGGCTCTAGAATTCTCACATAGGAGCCCTGAGCCATTTCACCTCACAGCCTTTTTTTTTTTTTTTTAATTAATTAATTAACTTTTGAGAGAGACAGTAGAGAGAGCATGAGTAGGGGAGATGCAGAGAGAGAAAGAGAGAGAGAGAGAGAGAGAGACCGAGAGAGAAAGACCCAAGCAGGCTCTGTGCTGACAGTGGGGCTCAAACTCATGAAACCATGAGATCATGACTGAGCCAAAAGCAAGAGTTGGATGCTTAACCGACTGAGCCACCCAGGGGGCCCTCACCTCACTGCCTTTCTAATGGAAGAGCTTAGGGAAACCGAGTCGAGTTTCCCAAAGGTGTGATGAGGCTAAGAGCAAAGAAACCTCTGGCGTAAGTTTTATGAATGATAAGGCTGTCCTTCAGCGGATAAGATTTCGTCCTCAATATGGCCCATGCTTTTCTCTCAGCAGCCTGGGGGAGCGAAACAGAAGCTTTAGGGTCAAGTCCAGTCCCACGGCTCGGCACGTGAAGCAGGCAAGTCCTTCCAGTCCTGGGGAACGCCGCTACCCTGTGATGAAATGGTCAGTCCCATGAGTGATATGGCCCTCATTTAATGCCTGGTTGGAAACACAGATGCTGTCATTGTGCTCACGGTAGCTGTCCAGCGTGGGGGCAGCACACACACCCTCACGTGTGTCATGAGCTAATCTAACACCAAGAAGGTGTAAGAATGGAGAATGGGTTCTCCCCCACCCCAGAAATCCAGAGCCCAGGAGACAGAAAACTGGAATTAGGGCCCAAGAAGTCTTCCGTGGAGAAACACGAGTGCAAAACCAGTCCATAAGACACAGGCGAGGAAATGACTAAAGGAGTTTAATTTTGGTTCCTGCTTTGGAGGCCCCATAAATAGAGATGCCGTTCGTTGAATCGTAATGGCCCTTTCTACAGCTGTTCTTTGCACAGGTCACAAAACACTCACTTCCCACGACTGTCTTGGAAACACAGAAGCGCGCACCATGATAGGTCCGGCAAGCTGCCGGCGGGAACTGGTGACGGGAGAAGTGAGCGGCTGATCAGCGCGTGTTCTGGCCACAAACGTGGCCGTGTCGCTTAAGGAAATGGAAATGTTTGCTGTTTCAAGTGTGGAAGTGTTGACAACATTTACCTTAAGAATATGCCTTCCTGACGTCTGAAATGTGTTTCTTGTGATCACAGCAATTATCAGTAGAGGCTGCGGTGCCTAGTGTGACCCCCACTGCTTTGTCACTGATTAAACTGGCTCACGTAGGGGGCGCCTGGGTGGTCTGGGCAGCTGAGCGTCCAACTCTTGATTTCGGCTCAGGTCATGATCCCAGGTCAGAAGATCAAGCCCCACGTCGGGCTCCATGCTGAGCGTGGACCCTGCTCGGGATTCTCTCTCTTTCTCCCTCTGACCTCATCCCCACACAGGCACGCACGTGCACACACACACACTCTTTCTCACTAAATAAATAAACGTTAACAAAAATAAACATGGGGCAGCTGGGTGGCTCAGTCAGTTAAGAGTCTGACTTCGGCTCAGGTCATGATCTCACAGATCGTGAGTGCGAGCCCCGCATCGGGCTCTGTGCTGACAGCTCGGAGTCTGGGGCCTGCCTTGGATTCTGGGTCTCTCTCTTTCTCTCTGCCCCGCCCCTGCTTGTGCCGTGTCTCTCAAAAATGAATAAGCGTTAACAAAATTAAACAAAAATAAACAAAATTCCTTAAAAACTGGCTCAGGTAGAAACCAGTCTCAAGTTGAAGGTGACAGTCCTGCTGACCCTTGATCCATCACACTGTGGCATCCTAACCCAGAATCCCCTTGTCCTCAGGATCCAAGATGTAACTGCTTTTCAAGATGAAGACCAGAACTGTATTTTCATTACTGAGACAGTACGTGGTCCCTGCACCCAAATCAGAAAATACGGAAAAACCCAAAAGCTCCCCCACACCTGTGCTTGTATTGATTCCTTTAATTCTTACAACAACCCTGTGAGGGAGGCACATTATGGTTCCCATTTTACAGAGGAAGAAACTGAGGCACACATCAAAACAAAAGGGTTTTGCTCTCTGTATTGTGCTACTTTCCTACAATGGGGCCCTCTGGAAGCATGAACCTTGATGTGGAAGAATATTTGATGACATGGCAATCATAATTATGGTTACCAGTTGTTCAAGCTACCAACGTTCCCAGCATCACAGAGCTGGAGTGACACGGGGCTCGGATTTGAACTCAGGCTGCCTAGATATGAGGCTGTCACCCCGGACACTGCACTCTCAGAAAATTCAGATCCTAAAAGGACGAGTCTAAACACATTCACACAAACCCTTTCACGTCATAGACCATGGTGACCTATGTTACTGACTATTTCTGTCCCTCTAAAATGCATACATGGGAGCCCTAACCGCCAACAGGGTGCTCTTGGGAAGTGGGGCCTTTGGAAGATAATTAGATGGGGACGAGGACAGGAATGTGGGACACTCATGATGTGGCCAATATCCTTATAAGAAGGCTATGGGAGCTTCCTTTCCTGCGTGGGAAGACACAGTGAGAAGGGAGCCATCCGTCTCCAGACCTATGAGAAATGAATTTCTATTGTTTAAGCCTCTGCCAATCAATGGTATTTTGTTACAACAGCCTGAGCAGAATAAGGCGATGTACATATATAAACAAAAGAAAGAATAAAAACAACAAAAAGAATCACAGCTTAGGTGGTGTTTTGCAAACTGCTTGTTAATACACGGTGAACATCTTTCCATATCATTATATATTCTTGTGCCACATCATTTTACGGGATTTAGTGGAATCCCAGTGTAGGAATATGGCACAATGTATTGAAGAGATCCAGTGGTTTGACACTTACCTTGGTTCTTTAGATAAAGATCCAATGAAACTTCCATGGGTGAATGCGCGTACACATATTTGATTATGTGAATTGCTGTGTCAAAGAATATAGGGGCATTTTTTATAAATTTTTTTTGTTTATTTATTTTTGAGAGAGACACAGGGTGTGAGAGGGGGAGGGGAAGAGAGCAAAGGAGACACAGAATCCGAAGCAGGCTCCAGGCTCTGAGCTGTCAGCACAGAGCCCAACGCGGGGCTCGAACTCGCGAACTGTGAGAACATGACCTGAGCTGAAGTCAGATGCTCAACTGACTGAGCCTCCAGGCACCCCATATAGGGACATTTTGAAAAAGTGCTTATTTATTTATTTTGAGAGAGAGAGAGAGAGAGTGCAAATGGTGGAGGGGCAGAGAGAGAGAGAGAGAGAGAGAATTCTGAGCAGGCTCTGTGCCCCCAGTACAGAGCCTGATGCAGGGCTCAAACTCACAAACCATGACATCATGACCTCAGTTGAAATCAAGGGTCAGAATGCTTAACTGACTGAGTCCCCCAGGGGCTCCCAGAGGCATTTTTAAAATCCATTTGATTCTTATTTCCAAAATAGCCACCAAATGAATTGGACTGATTTGTATGTCCACACTAGGGCAGGAAAGAGCCTTTTCTCAGAGCCACTTTCTACCAAATTTCTAGGAGCCACCTGAGCTCAGAACCAGAAGGCCCCCTGCTGGGCCTCAAAGACCCATAGCCCAATCAAAACAAAAGTTACTTCAAAACTTCACTGTGGTTTGCTTTCCTGTGCTGAAAAGAATTTCAAAATCTATTTCCTCTGTGAAGGTACCATCCAAATAATCAATAATAGTGATTCATCTAGTGGCGGGAGGAGGGGGGGCGGGGAACGTATGAGCTTTAGGGAGAGGCCGATATAGGCTCACATCTCAGTGACATCAGCTGTCCCCAACTCTGTACCCACTCAGTTCAAACAAGGGCCCCCTGTCTCAGAAGGTCTCACCACCCCACTCGCCTCTGGCTCCTTTCCATCGTGCTCTTCCCTACTCTTGGGGCTCTGATGTGACAAAGACCATCATTGGAAGTGGTTTCAGCCAGTGTTTAGTCTGTGTCTAGACAGCACTTTGCTTTACCATTATCTTTTAAGTTTATTTACTTATTTTGAGAAAGAGAGAAAGAGAGCAAGTGCGGGGGAGGGGCAGAGCAAGAGGAATTGAGAGAAAATCCCAAGCAGGGCCCGACGCAGGGCTCAGTCTCACGCGCAGTGAGATCGTGACCTGAACTGACACCGAGAGTCCGACGCTTAGCCGACTGAGCCGCCCAGGAGACCCTTGTTTTGCTACTTTTGCATTGAACTAGTTGTTGTAATTATCGTAACCAAATTTTCAGTTTGGAATTAATTAACAAGTGTCTGAAATGATCTGTTTCTTAATCACGGGGAAATGGGACTGCTGTGCCAAGAAAAATGAAATCAGACCCATCATTCATGACCTAGTTCCTGTCCCTAGGATCCCACCCCCTGATTAGTAAGTGTGATTTGGTATTTTGAGAGTGGACCTCGGATACATACGCACGAATACACTCAACAACCAGTAGCTGAAGTTACTACTAATTGGACCATTTTCACGGGCAGTGTAATAGCTCAGGGCTGGCCAACGATGGCCCGCGGGCCCAAGTCAGCCAGGTGTCTGCTTTTCGGTGGCTTGTGAGCAAAAAATGCTTTTTATATTTTTCAATGATTATATTTTACATGGGTATAGATGTACTTACATATATTCTCAGTCTTACCTCTTGGTCCCCAAAACCTACAGTATTTACCATCCGGACCTTCAAGAGAACGTTTCCAACCTCTAACTTGGCGGGTGTTCCTATAGTTTGAAGCTCCTTCATTGTTGAATGTGACATCCTAATGCCATATAGCCAGTAAAGCTGGCCATGCCTTCAGAACTCTGAATTATGCTATCAACAAGCTTTTATCCTATGGCAAACGTGCAGCAAATGAGAGGTCTCCCTGAAAACATAAGTGAAAGAAATGTGGGTCCCAGGCCTCTTGAGACACCATCGTGTCTTGAAACGCTCTATCGCTAGCTTGCCTTAATCCAAGCCTCCCGCTCACCTTCCCTGGAAATGCTTTGCAGCGGAAGCAGAACAGAGTGACCCTAACCACTCAGGTCCCGACTAGGGGCCAGGCACAGTAAGAGCAGGTTTGAACGAGCTGCTTTCCAAAGACTTTCCATCAACGCCTTTTCCCTTAAACTACAGGTCTCAATATGGCAAGAGCAAAGCGCCTCCTGTTTTGTCCACTAGTTCAAAGCCACAATAGAACGAGACAACTTTCCCTTCTTCCTGGGTCCCTCCCTCCCTTCCTTCCTTTCAATTTGGGAGAAAGAGAGAGAAGAGAGAATGTGCGTGCAAGCAGGGGAGGGGTAGAGAGAGAGAGAGAGAGAGAATCCTCAGCAGGCTCCAGCTCCAGCAGGCTCCAGCCCCAAAGCGGGGCTCAATCCCACAGCCCCGGGATCATGACCTGAGCTGACGTCAAAAGTTGGCCACTCAACTGACTCAGCCATGCAGGCGCCCCTAACTCGACATTCTTCCAAAACTGGGGTGTATCTCTCCAACTGGGACTGTGAACAGGGATGGGATTGAGAGCGATGTGATTTGAGTACGGTAACTGGAAAATGTGTCAGTGAAGTAAAACGTGCCTTTCTGTGCTAATCATAGTTCTTGGCTGATAAGGAGAAATCTACATTCTCTAAAAGAACTTTTCCCAAAAAAGAAAAAGTTCTTCAGTTTTTAGGGTACTTCACATAAAGTAAGATGGAGAGATTTAAAATGATGGAAAAACAGAAGCACTCTAAACTCATCATCACCCTGCATTTTAAGTTATTTTTACCATATAAAAAAAAAGAGACACAGAGAAGAAGATAAAGCTTAGAGAATTACACATTCGTCAAACATAAAAAGATGAATCTGTCTTAATGACAAACCTAAGTGTCTCTTGATTCAATATGTGCTGAGCAGCTACTGATTGTCTAATGCTCTAAGACACACAAGAACAGAGACACGAAGTAGGCTGGTGTTTATTCATTTATTAACAACCTGCGGAATTTAGGTTCAAGTGGTAGCTCCTTGTCTCTCCCCTTGAGAAGGCTAGAAATCCATGAATCAGCTACTCATCATTTACCAAGCATTCTTGAGCTGCCTCCAAAATGCGTCTGCTTTACTGATGGTCTCCCCTCCCGCTCACCAGCTTTCCCTCCGAGTTACAGCTCCGAGGGCACCACGTTTAACAGAGCAGTGTTTAATGTTTAAATACGGTTGGTGGCATTGCATTTACATGAGGACACATCCATAATCCTTAGGATGACATTCGAAGCCCTCTACAATCTTGTGCCAACTCCCTGCCCTCGTCCAGTATCTCCCTAGGACACCCTCAGCTCCCTGCCTCTTTTCAAGTCATGTATGAACATGTCAAGCCTTTGCCCATGCTGTTCCCATCCCCAGGATGCCCTTCCCTCAGCTCGTTGGCTGCGGCTTTCCATCCATGCGTTGAGGCTCAGTTCAAACAGCACATCTCCCTGTGTGTTTGCTGCTGGTAGGTCTGCTTTACTTTATCACCAGGCAGCTTGATCTCCGCGTCCCTGGTATCTGGCAGTCCATCATGGATTCAGCAAGACACTCTGATGGGCGCTCGATACACATGCGTCGACATTCATGTCTGGATTTCGGGAGGTGGATTACCTCGGTGTTTCACGGAACTTTATAAGGCTGCCAGATTCTCTGCCGTGTGGCCGGAAAGTAAGTGGACTCCCTGCCAGAGGAAGAAAATCCCACCTCCATGCTTCTTCTTGAATCTCATTGTCCATCATGAAAATAACTAATATCCACTGACATTTAACAGGGTGCTAAGTGCTTGACATATCTTATTTAATCTTCCTTTTTTTTTAAAGTTTATTTATTTACTGTGTGTGTGTGTGTGAGAGAGAGAGAGAGAGAGAGAGAGAGAGAGAGAGAGAGAGAGGAGGTGCAAGAGGGGAAGGGGCAGAGAGACAGGGAGAGAGAGAGACTCCCAAGCAGGCCTTGCACTGTCAGCACAAAGCCAGGCATGGGGTTCAAACTCATGAACCAAGACGTGAGCTGAGATCGAGTTGGATCTTAACCGACTGAGACACCCAGGCGCCCCTCTAACTTCATCTTCCTGATAAGCCTGTGAGGTGAAACTGTGATCCTCCTCATGAGTAGCAGATCAAGAACCAAGGTTTGGAGAGGCTAACTGACCTGCCAGCTTCTCACAGCTGGTAAGAGGTACGAGTAGTCTACGAATCCATAGAGTCTGAAGCTGGCTCCCGTGCCCTTGACCCATGACTCAGACCAGGTTTCAGCCAGGTGACTAGAGACGGCCCTTGCTCTCATGGTTGGATGGGCCAACCTCGGAGGATGGGGGAAACGGTTAGGGGCACCAACACAGTGGAGACTCACCACAGTCTCCTGCTAGAATTGATCCAGAGCGGGCAAGTGCAGAAGTTCACCAGGGAGGGCGCCGACTCCCCGTCTCCAAACCCAATGCCACCAGCAGGACGCCGGCCGGCTGGCGACTGAATCTCAGACCCCAGGGCTCAGTTAGCATCATGCCTCGTCAACATCCCATTCCACTTTATTTGCTGACACAACAGAGCAAGTGTGATTCACATAGGGTGGTTCACCATCTGCGTTTCATTTGCAAGGATAATGTGTTATTTTAAAAATAATAAGACAATTTATTTACATCTACTCCCCTTCCCCATTTTCTCAGCAGCAAGTGATAAGAAAAAAAAACTGGAGAAAATTATCCCACCAAAAATATTTATGAGTAAATAGCTCACAGAAATGGGGAGGTAGTGCTATCTGAATAATTCTGGTCCCGCCCACCGAAATAAAGACAGAGAATATTCTTGACAGTGTGATTGAATTGTGTATAATTACTGCCAATGTTTTAAACATGATGATAATGAGAAAAGTATTAGCATGAGATCAGAGCCGGCTGAAAACATTTATTTACTGAGAGGGTGATGGCTATTTTTTTCTTTCATTCAAGGCAAGGAAGGAAATGCTACCCCTTAGGATTATTCCTTTATTTTCGGGCAGCTTGACTCGATAGCGTCATTTTCACAGGTTTCTTTACTATGTTTCTGGAGATGCGGCCTACGTGACAATATTTTGACTTGGGTCACCTGGACCCAACACATCTGCGTTCTCCTCAGATGCGCAGCCACATGCCCAATGTCAATTGACCATTTTCCATACGATGCTCCCTCTAACCTTCGTCAGTTTCCCCTGACATAATCAAGGACTCCTGAATCTCTCATAGCAAGTACACGCACATAAATCTAAAAATAAGTCTTACGTGACACTTGCCATGGAAAGAAGGAAATTCTGTTTTCCCATTTGGCCTAAAAATTGGGGGCATTACAAAGTTTCAGAAAGTCCTTTACCAGCTGAAAATAGAAAATAAATTACATTCACAGGCCTAATATCTCTTACTGGATGTACATTCTTACGGGTAGGCTACCAGTTCCCTTAGATTATCTAGAGGACAATACATATTAAGTCGAAGGTGAATTCAAATAAAGATAGAAAAGTGCTCAAACCCCTTAAAAAGACTTAATGATACTCTCACAATGCAAGTGTTAAGATCGAATTTCAAGGGCCTCTTTAGGAAAATGTCTCTATTTGTTAAAAAAAGAAAAAAAGAGGGGCGCCTGGGTGACTCAGTCGGTTAAGCGTCTGACTTCGGCTCAGGTCGTGATTTCGCGGTTTGTGACTTTGAGCCCCGCACCTGGCTCTGTGCTGACAGCTCCGAGCCTGCTTCGGATTCTGTGTCTCCCTCTCTCTCTCTGCCCTTCCCCTGCTCATTCTCTGTCTCTATCTCAAAAATAAATAAAACATTAAAAAAAAAAAAAGAAAAAAGAGGAGGAGGAGGAGAAGGAAGGAACCAAAAAGACAAACAGAGCTCCCAAACTGACCATTAGCTACTCTGAGTGGTTTCAAATGGTGGCCGTGTTCAGAAAAGTTGGCAGATTTCAGCTGATGAATTTCGGTCTCCCAGCCAAGATGATCAACTAAATAAAGCATTTTTCAAACGTTAGGGACCTTTATCTGATTTTATTTTGTAGCGCAGCCAGACATAGTTTAAAAACATAGACAGAGCTGTCAGAACGAGGGGCTGAGTGTGGTTATGGAAAAGAATAAAACAGTGCCCCAGATGAACCCAATTTCGTTTAGTAGGATATATGGCTCTTATTTTCTCTAAACGTTTCCCCAAACATTTAAGCAAGAGACACAGATCCTCACGCCCATCCCATTCGCCAAGGTATTTCTTAGAGCCTAGTGCAGTCCTGACACAAGGTAGGCGAAAGTGAGTAGATTCGATTACTGGATGATTACACAAGGGCGAGACTAGGCTCTCAACTAAAACAAAATCATTTCCTCTGTTTGTATACCCATGCTAGGGCAGTAGATCTTGCAGGAAATTCTAAGATCATCTGTAAACTATTTACTCATACATACAGACTGAAGGAACACAGGCCATCCATCCATCAACCCATCCATCCAACAAATCTTTGCTGAGTGCCTATTATTTATCTGGCTCTTAAATTTGGCAGTGAGAATACAGAGATGGGACAAAGATCCAAGATCTCCTTCTTCAGGTAGTTTATGTTCCCATATGGTTTCAGAAAAAGCAATCAGAGGACCTTGCACTGGAAAACGCACCGAGTTTCCAAGTAAAATTTGATGTCTATTAACGCTGAGCTTATGAAAACAGAAGGGCAGTAAGTGGTCACTGCACCTGCTCTCACAATCCAGCTGTGAATCTAAGGGATGGCCACAGAACCCGGCCCAGCATCAGGAAAGGTGAAGAGGCCTGACGTCCAGAACACAGCGAATCTGGCCTGCGCAATTTGGAAAGAGTCTTTTTGTATTGGCAACATGTGGGTAGAAACAATAGTCAAGGTCTCGGCAGGAGCTGAGGGAACTGGAGCCTGGGTGATCGGCAGCCACAGGAGGTGTGACACATGTAATAACTGTGTTCGCTGTTTGCAAGACTAGAGGAAGGGATGCACATCTTGAAGCCGTGAGAGAGGTGGTGTGCAGAGGTCATGATCACAGTCATTCCTGATGAGGAAATAGGCCCAGAGAGGGTCAATGATTTGCCCAAGGTCCCACAGCTGGCCAGGTAGGAGAGTGAGTCTCCCGGGCAGCATCCTGCAAGGCACATTGTACCTTGAAGATATTCAATAAATGTTTTCAATAACTACAGTCTCAAGGGCAGAAAACACATCAAGGATCTAACCTTTACTGATGAACTGAATCCCTTGTATGACACCCTACCAAGGGCAGTCTGTCTGAAGACATCCCTCAACGGGGAACTCACTACCCACGTTTACAATTTACTGCGACAATGAATAATGATAGTTACGGCAGCTTGTGTTGAGAATAGACAATGCGCTTTATGTGTTTTAGCACATTTGATCCTCACCAACTCATTTAGCGCAGGTGCTATTATTCCCACTCCACTGATGAATAACTAAGGCAAGGAGAGGCCAATTAACTCACCATTACGGATTGAATTAAGTCCCCTAAAATGATATGTTTAAGTCCTAACCCCTCGTACCTGTGAACATGGCCTTATTTGGAAGGAGGGTCTTTGCAAATACAACCAAGTAAAGATGAGGTCATTAAGGGAGGTCCTAATCCAACGTGACTGGTGTCTTATAAGAAGACCCACGTATGCACAGAGGCAAGACCATGAGAAAGCACACAGTCAGAAGGAGGGCATGTAAGACGAAGGTTGAGGTTGGAAGCGTGTGTCTACAAGCCCAGGAACACTCAAGATGGCTGGGAACCACCAGAAGCTGGAAGAGGCAAGAGAGGATCCTCCCCTGGAGACTTCAAAGGGAGCCTGGCCCCACCAACACGCTGGTTTGAGACTTCTGGCCTCCAGAGCTGTGAGAGGAGAAATGTGTGTCGTTTTAAGCCACCTGGCTTGTGGTACATTGTTACAGCCATCCAGGGAAACAAACATGCTCAGTTTACATTACGGGGTCAGCAACCACACTGAAACATGGTCTCCAAAGGCAGGGACTCCTCAACTTGTCGCACATTTGGATCACCTGGGATTATTCTTTTGAACTACCGATGACTGTTCTACCGCCTGAGACTCTGATTTTATGGCTCTAGGCTTCTGCTGAAGCACTGTGATTTCTTTCTTTAAAAAAAAATTTTTTTTAAGTTATTTTATTTTACTTTAGAGAAAGCGAGTCGGGAGAGGGGCAAAGGGAAAGAGAAAGAGTTTTAAGTGGGCATCAGCACAGAGCCAGACCTGGGGCTCGATCCCACGACCCTGGCATCATGACCTGAGCCGAAATCAGGAGTCGGACACTCAACTGACTGAGCTGCCCAGGTGGCCCTGGAGCACTGAGATTTCTAAGGCTCCTCAGAAAACTTTGAGAAACTCTGTCACAGTTGACTCCACTTGTCACCATTTGGGGACCAAGTGGAACAAACCCACCAAGCCCAATGGCATCTATTTAGCAGTGGTGGCCCCCCGAATGGGAAGCCAAGTCAGCTGCCTGACACGGTTAGGAGGAAAAGGAGGGGGTCAGTTATGGGGCCTCAGAAGATGGAGACAGCAGGTGAGCTTCCTTCTAGCATTTTCGCCTGACCCAAAGCCAGAGAGCGACAGGTGGTCTCACTCCCAGCTCTGTGCATGCCCTGCAGGTCCAGAGGCCACACGGCCCCACATGCAGCGGGAAATGAAAGGCAAGAACCCTGCCAGACAGCAGCCTGCACACATAGAGATGCTACTCACTCTGAGCCTGCTTCCCTTCCCTCCTGCCCTTCCTTCCCCTTACTGCTCAGTAAATATTTGTTGGGCATCTGTCATGTGCTAAGGACTGGGAATGTGTCAGGGAAGAAGATGGGCACAATCCCTTCCCTCCTCAGAGTATGGATGGGGGCAGATCAGTGAGGGCACCTGCCTCAGCTGGCCCCACTGGAGACATCCTGATGAGCAGTGGTGGGAAGAAAAGGCAGTGACCGAGATGGTGACATTAAAGATAATTTATCGGCGTCCTCGGCTGTCCTATCAACACGCTTCAGGACAAAGTAAATATGGGAAAGGCAGGTTCAAAGAAAACAGTGCCCGCTGCCTCCCTGGAGTCTTACGTCACCTGCCAGGGTCCTCCTTGGGTCCGTACACAGTAAAGGAAAGGTACTAAATGGAAAAGCAAAGGGAAAACTGACATCGTATCAGCTGAGCTCATGATGCCAGAGCCAGCGGGCTTCCAGATCCTCTAAGCCCAAGCAGGTGGGGCCCAAACAGGACCAAACCATTTGTATCGTCTCAGGGGCCCCAGCTTTCGAAGTCCCTGACCCATTTGTTTACATTCACTGTATTGCAGGGGTCCCAGTGGAATATTTTCTTAAAAATGAATAGTGCATAAGTGTTCTATTTTTTAATTTTTTTTTACTGTTTATTTATTTTTGAGACAGAGAGAGACAGAGCATGAACGGGGGAGGGGCAGAGAGAGAGGGAGACACAGAATCGGAAACAGGCTCCAGGCTCTGAGCTGTCGGCACAGACCGGACGCGGGGCTCGAACTCATGGACCGCGAGATCATGACTTGAGCCGAAGTCGGAGGCTTAACCAACTCAGCCACCCAGGCACCCCATATTTTTTAATTTTTTAAAAAAAGTTTCTATTTATTTATTTTGAGAGACAGGGAGAGCACAAGCGGGAGAAAGGCAGGGAGAGAGGAAGAATCCCAAGCAGGATGTGTGCAAAGCCCGATGAGGGGCTCGAACTTGGGAACTGGCAGATCACGACCTGGGCCCAAATCAAGAGTCGGACGCTTAACTGACTGAGCCACCCCGGTGCCCCAGTGCATACACGTTTTAAATGTTCTGCTCGGATGGTCCAGCAGTAGACTTTAAAACCACACCCGAGACAGGACGCCTACTCAGAAGTTGTCCAGAAATAATGACAAACAATTCTCCAGCCCTGCTGGAGGGGCCCGTCGTAGGCACGTGATCCAGGAAAGGCGCAGTGAGCTTACAAGTGCCGTGTGCAAGTCCTGTCCCTTTAAAGGCGAGCAACGCGGAGTCACGTTTTACCCTTTCAGCAAACTTGCTGGGGAGAAGCTTACCGCAGCAACAGTGAATAGTCAAGGCTTGCCTACATTCGGGGACGTTTCTTTCCTTCAGATTGCACTGATGTTGCCTGGGTCAGCAGTGAACTCTGGAAACCCTCACAGAGAAGTGACACTCTTCATTCATTTTCATTGATTTTCCAATTTCAGTTAAACTGTCTATCTTTCAGGGGGGGAGCTGTTTATGCATCGTGGCTAGAAACGCTTCATTCACCTCCCATAATTGCGTATTTATTGCAAGCTGACAAAAACCCGAATGAAGAGATCATGAGCTTAAAACACATCTGGCCCCCCGATAAACCTTAAAAATGGAAGAATCCACTACATTATCACTTTGGTTTATAAACAGAGACTTACAACACGTATTCTGTCAGTAAAAACAGACGCTGAGCTGCGGAAATCACTGCACTGCATCTATGCCGTGCAAAAATCTGCAAGTGTCTTTGGGAGAATTAGGGGTTATGGGAAAGCTGGTGCGTGTGTGTGTGTGTCCACATGCGTGTGCACATGCATGCCGGGCAGGGAATAGACAGAGGTGGAAAGTCATTCCTTGCCTCGGAGGAAGACAATGAATCAAGCAGTCATAAAAACATGGAGGGCTGGAAAGGAAAGGGAGACAGGACGAAGGAGGACTCCGTACGTTCCTTGCCCCCCGCCGTTTTCCTACCTTTAACTAGTAACGATTACATTTTCCAAGTGACAGCCACAGTTTCAATAAAGATCTCATCCTCTCCCTCCCTTCCAGTAAGTTCTCTTCCTAGCTACTGATTCCCACCCCCGAAGGGCAAAATCTTCCTTTCCAACGCATTCTTGCCTGTACCGCAAAAGACGTATAATGAAGATTGTTAGCAGTGCCCCCACTGTGCTTGGAGCAGTGGGGCTAAGACACGCAGACGATCGCAGCGTCTGCTCTCTGTTAAGTTTACAGTCGAGGCCACCGGAACTTTCTGTGATGGTGACAAGATTCCATACCTGTCCTGGCTGATGCAGTTTTACATTTTCATTTCAATGAATGCAAATGAAAATTGAAATAACTACACAGGACTAGTGGCTACTGTGTTGGGCAGTACTCTAGACCCAGAGGAAGGGGTATTCTTTTTTTTTAAGTTTGTTAGTTAGTGTATGTATGTATGTATGTATGTATGTATGTATGTATGTATGTAGAGAGTGAGCGAATAGGGGAGGGGCAGAGAAAGAGGGAAAGAGAGAGAGAGAATTCCAAACAGGCTCCAAGCTATCAGTGCACAGCCTGACATGGGGCTCAAACCCATGAACTGTGAGATCATGACCTGAGCTGAAATCAAGAGTCATATGCTTCAGTGACTGAGGCCGCCCAGGCACCCCAGGAGGGGGATATTCTTTTTTTTTTAAATTGTTTTTTAATGTTTATTTATTTTTGAGAGGGAGGGAGAGACAGAGAGAGAGAGAGAGAGACACACAGAGTGTGAGTGGGGGAGGGAGAGAAAGAGAGGGAGCCACAGAATCCCAGGCAGGCTCCATGCAGCCACTGCAAAGCCCTTCGAGGGGCTGGAACCCACAAAGTGAGATCACGACCTGAGCCGAAGTTGGATGCTTCACTGACTTAAAGACAGTGGCTCGAACCCAGATTCTGGGCAGAAGCTACAGTGTGGAAAAGCAGAAAGGAGAGAAGGCATTTCTGACCCAAGGAAATGCACAGAGCCCATTCCGAAAACCCAGCAGTTTCCGTGGGGCAGGTGCTGCTTGTGGAAGGTCTGTGGGATGATGCCATGTTGGCAACAAAGAATTCCAGGATGGGAGATCTGGGGCGGGTGGAGGCGGTGGGGGACAGAGGGGAGTCCCTAAGTTGGTTGAATATGCTGTGTTTGACGGGCCAGGAGTCTCTCCTACTGAGGGGAGCCTGTGGGGAGCTACAGAGGGACATGTGACTCAGGAGGGGGGGGCCAGGACCAGGGGGCACATGTGGGGGGCGTGAGCTGGGCAGGAGCCCACACCCCACATACACGGGACTGAGACCACCAGCTCCATCTGACCGCCACGTCTGATGTAACCGACTGTCCACGTGTGGAAACTTCCAGAATTTGTGATTTTCAGGAAGGCTGGAAGTTGGAAATTTTGAAAAATAAATATGAAATCTAAATATTCTGACACGGCCACTAACGTGAAAACCTGAAAGCAGCCTAGGTAAAACCAAAGAGCAAGGGGGTGGACTGGCCGAGTTCCCTGGGTCGCCTGTGTGTGACATGTGACCTACGTGATGGGTGACGGTTCCCAGCGACAGCCTAAGGGTGAAGCAGGAGAGACGGGTTCCGGGGGGACACAGTGACAGAGGGTTTGGGAAAGAAGAGAAGTCCAAGCCACCTGACTCTGTGATCTCGGGCAAAGCCACCTCCCTCCTCTCTGTCCCTCTCCTACCTCCCTGACTGCCCTTCCCTCCTTTGTCCCATCCATTTCCTCTGGAAGGTGGGTAAGGATAGAGTCCCATTATGAGGACTCATGAGTAAGTGCTTCAGGAGGAAACTGAGGCATCGGGTGGAAGGAATACAAATAATTCCAAGGATGTGTGTGGCCTTTTAGAGTGTGTGGTTTTGGTTCACATGATATCTCATTTCCCTTTACGGATTCCCCCCCGCAACCAACCACGTGTAAGCACCTCATTTCCACCTCTCCACGTAAAGTGCCTTTGCCTGAAGCCGACGCCATCGCCCCTGTGAGAGCCGTGTTTGCTTCTCATGAAAAAAGATGTGTGCCTTTCAGCTCACCTCTCGGTCCAGCAAGGCAGGTGACACGACGGTGACGATGTCCCCTTTTTCAGGATCGATGTAGAACATGTTTGGAGACGGCTTGTCAGGCGTCTGCTGACGGATATTGTACCGCAGAAGGGCATTATCTGTGGCCGGGTCATCGGCATCAAAGGCTGTCATCCGCATCACTGTGGTCCCTAAGGGGGGGGGCAGGGGAGAAGGGCAGGAGACGGTCACTCGGGGGACAGCGATGGGCAGAGACCCCCCTTCCCCAGCGATCGTCAGAGACTGATGCACCAGTCACTTTCCAAATTAAAAAGGAAAGCATTTCCAGAACCATGTTGTGTTTTTGCTTTTCTTTGACTCTCCCTCGTCACATTAAAAGACCTGAAATAAAGAAAAGAAATCTTTGCCGTTCAGCAGACTGACAGCTTAATTTTTCCTTCTGCTGATATGCTGTTTATTTTCACAGGCTTTCATTCAATTGTGAATGTGGCTGCATGACAATGGCCTTTATTTTAAAAGCTCTTATTAAATGCCGATTACATGTGGGGTTCTGGGCTGGGTGATGAGGAAACAGAGGTGAGGAAAGGCATTCTCTGGTGTCCAGCAGGTCGGGGGTCAGTAAGAGTGACAGCAGATTAAAAAAATAGCGAACCGTCACAAGTGCATTGAGAGACAGCATTATGAATACATAAGAGAACAACTTCATCTAGTCCGAGGTTCAGGAAAGTTTCCAGTGCAGGCGCCTAAGGAGTGAGTAGGTGTAAGCCACGCGAAGGAGAAGGTCCTCAGTGGGAAAAGATGTTCCAGTTAAAGGGAACGTTACCAAATGTTATTTCAGCCCCCACTATATGGCAGCCACACTGTCATAAGCGGTTCAGAGACGAAGACAACATAGGAATAGAGGAGGACGATGGCAAAGGTTGGTAAGGATGTGTGACACCGGGCTGGCTCATACACAGCTGAGACGCAGAATTGGTGTTTGCCACATTGGAGGACTTTGGAGCAGCAACTAGTTAGATCTACCCTATGACTCAGCAACAGCACTACTAGGAATTTACCCAAGGGATACAGGAGTGCTGATGCACAGGGGAACTTGTACCCCAATGTTTACAGCAGCACTTTCAACAATAGCCAAATTATGGAAAGAGCCTAAATGTCCATCAGCCGATGAATGGATAAAGAACCTGTGGTTTACACACACAATGGAATACTACGTGGCAATGAGAAAGAATGAAATCTGGCCTTTTGTAGCAACGTGGATGGAACTGGAGAGTGTTATGCTAAGTGAAATATGTCATACAGAGAAAGACAGATACCATGTGTTTTCACTCTTATGTGGATCCTGAGAAACTTAACAGAAGACCGTGGGGGAGGGGAAGGAAAAAAAAAAAGGTTAGAGAGGGAGGGAGCCACAACATAAGAGACTCTTAAAAACTGAGAACTGAGGGTTGATGGGGGGATGGGAGGGAGGGGAGGGTGGGTGATGGGTATTGAGGAGGGTACCTGTTGGGATGAGCAGAAATTTGACAATAAACTTCATATTATAAATAAATAAATAAATAAATAAATAAATAAATAAATAAATAAAAATATGTACCCATTTGGCATCTACTGTCAAGAAATATTTGCATGGCGGGGGGCGTCTGGGTGGCTCACTTGGTTAAGTGTCTGACTCTTGATTTCGGCTCAGGTCACGATCTCACAGTTTGTGGGATCGAGCCCTGTGTCAGGCTGCACGCTAAAAGTATGAAGCCTGCTTGGGATTCTCTCTCTCCCTCTCTCACGTGCGCTCTCTCTCTCTCTCTCAAAATAAATAAATAGACTTAAAAAAAAAAAAAGAAACACTTGCGTGTGTCGACAAAGCGTTCTTGCAGGATGTTCACTGCAGGATTATCCATCATGGTGAAAGCTTTGCCAACAACCTCACTGTCCAAACAACAGAGGATTTGCTAAAATGATGGGATTCCCGACACTATGAAAAAATTTGCAGCGGGCAGAAAAAGGTTGGAGGTCTAATGTGCTCTAACATGGAAGGCTCTCTAAGAGTACCATGTGAAATTATCAGGTTGAAGAATGTTACCAATAGCATGGTATCATTTTTGCGAACCTGCTTGCACATAGAAATTGCCACAATATTTTATACGTATTTTGCAGGTACAGTTTATGTCCATAAAAGCATAGAAGGTCTATGAAAGTGGACTTCACATGGGTCATGGTGGTGAAGGGGAGCAAATCTCGCCACCCAAGATATGACTCTTCGGCATATTGATCGTTTTAAGCTGGTTATTGTTAAAAAGCTGCAGTCACAAGAGAAGTTCTGAAAATCAAGAAGTTACACCTTTTGGAAGGAACCTTTACATTAGTAAGGGAAATCTTCATTTACTGGTATTGCCCTCGGTGTACCAGTAAAAGGAGGATGACTCTAAATCTTGACAAACTCTTATCAATGGAGAAGGCAGGGACTTAAACCCGTATAACAACCCTACCCTCCTTGACTGTACTTTTCCTGGTCACCTCCCATAACTCACCCCTCTCCCCCTACGTCTCCCCATCTTTAGCTGAAGATGGTATTTAAGGTGATGGCTTCAGCCATTTCAGGAAATGACTCCATTTGCCTGTGTCTCTCCCATATATGTAGGACGTATACAGGTTCCTAAACTTTTGTTTCATTTTCTCCTGTTTATCTATCTCATGTCAATTTGATTCTGAGACCAGCCAGAAGAATCTTGAAGGCCAGAGGAAAACTTTTCCTCCCCAACAGCGGTTAAATCTGGGAAAGTACAAGGGGGATTGGGATTAAGGACGGTGATGAGGAGGTAAGATTTTGGTGCAACCTATAACGTTTTGATCATTTTTACAAGGAGAATGTATTACTTTTGTGATTCAGTGTCAACCTAAAAAGATCGTAATTATGAATAATTATAAATACTGCTAATCTAAAAAATAAAACAACCGGTTATTCTACTAGCAAAATGGGTTACTCAGGAATAGCAGAGAATTACAATTCCGGACCTGGAAACTACTGCAAAGCCATAGGCAAGTCCAACAAACAAAGGAGAGTGATGTTATTTTATCAAGAAGGAAGAAGTTGGGAGGGGTTGTATTGAAGGAAAGTCCACTGGAGAAAAGCAAGAGTTCAAAGTGATGACAGTTACTCATCGGTTGAGTTGTAGGGGTGGTCGATTTCTTGAACTAGATGCAATGTACATCCTTCCTTGTCGGGACCTGTAATTGATCACTTTTTCTTGTTGATGATTCTTCTGTTGTGTCTCTATTGGACAATTCTCCTATAATTGATATGGAATGGTGCGCTCCCCTTCCCAACCTTCTCCTTGCCAGCCTCCCTGCTCCACTTTAGTGAGGTTTCCCTGTATTGACTTCACAAGCCCAATAGGAGCATGGGGTAGAACAGAATCAGGCACATTTACCTGCGGGTCTTGATGATTGTGAGCCATCGTATTCGGCTCAGGGCGACCTGCCAAACTATATCTTTTCGTTGTAGTTTACTCTTCTAAGAATATAGGGCCCACCTGTGGATTCTGACCCCTTCTGGACCCACAAAATGTGGGTAATGTGAACTAACGGGTAACAGATGAAAGCAGTACCGTCCAATCGTTCCCAGAAGTATTCACATGTGGAAAATATTGAACCGTAAAGTAAACATGAAATTCATCTGGCTCGGCTGCCATCCTGTTATTCTTTTTCCATCTATAACAGTGCTTCTCAAACCATCCAAAGCACTTTACTTTTTCCCCACAATCAGAATCAGATTATGAGCCATTAGGTCTGACTGATCAGGCAAATGAGGGGATCCAATCACCCTAAGGTTGAATGGATTTCTAGAGCCGTCTCAGTGTGGCCATTAGGCCAGATACATCAGGCGCATTTTCTACTCTACCATGTTTCTTTGCACTTCTTTGTTTCTTTGTGAAATCGTCCCAAGGCAAACTTCCGGGTCCACGGCAAGAAGAGAGAAATCTTGGGGGCGCCTGGGTGGCTCAGTCGGTTAAGTGTCTGACTTCGGCTCAGGTCATGATCTCACGGTTTGTGGGTTTGAGCCCTGCACTGGGCTCTGTGCTGATGGCTCAGACCCTGGAGCCTGCCTCAGATTCTGTGTCTGCCTCTCTGTCTGCCCCTCCCCTGCTCACGCCCTCTCTCTCAAAAATAAATAAACATTTAAAAAATTTTATATATAAAAAAAGAAATAGGTCTTGGCTTCTGCCCCTACCTTATCTTGCCCCTTGTCTTTGGAAAATATTAGGAAACAGTCTGGGACTTTGTTTCTCACGGAAGCACACAACGGAATCAGGGCCTTTTCTCAACCTGCTGGTCCAGGCAGCCACTCCCTATCTAGGGACACTGGTGTGATGGATGACACTTATTTGCCTCGCTGGTCTAGGAGGACAAGACACTTTAATGAGGATCCCTTCAGAAATCAGAGGCAGTTTTCAGGCCTATAAACTCGCCAGGGACGTGCTAAGCGAGTTCCTTGTGGCCAGAGGCATGAAGGAGGCCTCAACACTATCAATTCCACAGGAAATTGTCTCTGGTTGAGTATGTATGACCCAGTGCCTTGCACTTTGTTAATGTCCAATGAATGCTTGACTGATGGAGTCTTTGCCCTATTTAATGTGCTTTTAATCGAAGTCCTAGATGAACGAGCAAAATGACGTCTAAAAGTGAAGTCGTGAGGCTTGCATGTGTCACAGCTCCCACTGAAAGGATGAGGGGAAGGAAAAAAGATCTCGTGGCTCATGGATTTTCAATTTTCACCAGGAAATTCACCGATGATGTCTTTTTTGGTGGTTATTGTTACAGATTTCATAACCTAACACAAGGTTATACTGGAATGTTCCCAAGTTTACCCAGGAAATGCTTTTTATTTTAACGAATCGTTCGGGAGCAAATGAACTTGATCTTATGTGCTGCCTTTGTCCTAGCCCAGATGTGGGTACAGAACAGGATTAATGTCTGCGGCCCACCTCCACAGAGACTGAATAACGTCCTAAGTCTCATCAACACGTTTGTAGCATTGATGAAAATGACCTTGGGTGACGTTTAGGTTCAAGTTTTGCTGTGTGAACATGGGCAAGTGATTCAGCCCTACCCAAGCCTCAGTTTCCCCAATTGCAACAAGAAGATATTAGTAACACTTTCCTCTTTGGTCTTTGTAAGGTCACATGGGATACCATATTAAAGGACTCGGTACAAGTCCTTTGAGTGTTTTGAGGAGGATGCCTTTTCTTACCAAAACTGTTCAGGGTTCTGAGCCATCATGGGGGTGTGGGCGATGGCCTCAGACCACAGAGCTGTCCACGGAACCTGGTACCTGCTGCGGTGAGCCCAGCTGCCCATCGTCTCTGAGTTGCCCTGCCTCACCCTCTCCCTTGTACCGTGTCTGTGGTCTTAGTTTGCAGATATGGGTTTCTGCTGCAAAGATCACAGCTTTATACTAACACATACACATGCACGTGTGCTCACACACACACACACTCACACACACATGCTGTAGGCTACGCTGTGATACTCTCATCTTCCTCTGGGATCAAGGTTCTATCCTGAGTCCCAGTCCATCCAATGGGCCCAACACCCCGCTCTTGCTAGCCCCTCCCCTGGGGGCTGGCTCATGATTTTCATAATTCCAGTTCTTCCATGGCTGGATAAACCAGCATTTCCTGAACTGTATCCAAGGAACTCTGTTCCATGAGCTGAGCAGAGAAACCGATTTGGGAAACACACAATAATCGTAGTTACGCAAGTTTCTATCCTGGAGGACGCCTCCTGTCTTTAGTGAGCAAATGTGTATCATAAATCTCCAAGAGAGAACAGACTCTCAGCGTTTCCCTAACTGCTCTGTTGATGGAGCCTCTTCGCTTTAAGAGCATCTCTATGTGATGGGCCGCCTGGTCCTAAACTTGAGCTCTCGGAGGGGACAGACTGTGTTCTGTTCATCTTCATAAGCTCAGTGTCTCCATGCAGGAGGTCCTCTATCAATGTTGAGGACAATCGCATTCTTGCAATTCACTCAAGCTTTGTCTTATTTCACACTGACCAGAAACCATAAAGCACTTGTTACTGAGAAGCACGGACAACAATGCCTGCACATTTTTCAGAGCCAGGCACGCTTCACTACCACCTCTGAATATGTAGATATATTTTTGGCCCTTGGAGGCCCTCGTTGGAACTGGATTCACCAGGTAGGCACCAGGACAGCGGCTCCGATGCCCATGGGGGGCACCCTTTGGCCCTTTGGCGCAAAGGCGCCTTACCCTTTGCCCGAGCCCACACCCTGGACTCTCAGAAGAAGGGCCCACTCATTTCCATCAGCCCAGAGGCTTCCGCATCCATGCTTATCTCATGTCTATGTGCGCTTCACCATGGCAGAGGGAAGATAATTATATGATAGATACCCGTGTGGGTCCTCTGAAACACATTTCTGCCTTCTCCCCCATCATCAAAATAAATGATAATCACCCTGTCACTCCCAGATGAACTAGCAACAGCCCCTCTAAAGCACATAAAAGAATTAGAGGCTGCTAGTTGAGAGTCTCAAGCCAGCCTGTCATTTTCTTTGGTGGAAGGACATGGCCGCCAACATGAAAGGCTGATAAACGATTATGATTGTTTTGACTTGGTCCAAGACAGTCCCTTCCTCTTGGCCGCATGTCTCTGATTAAAGAAAGTGCCGCCTGGTGTTAGGACCTTACATGCTGGTGTTTGACATTTTGCTTCCCTGTGACTTCAAGTGCAGCCACACCTGTGAGGCGTGGTGAGGGGATGCTTTCAAACTCCACGAAAGGCCAGCTAGCCTCAGATGGGGTGGGGAGGCTCTAAAACACGGCTCACTCTGTGCCACAGGCAACAAAATGATTCTGTTCTTGAAATTTCTTTGACCTCGTCCCAAAACGTCTCCTTCACCCAACCAAAATGGTCAGACTCCTTTTTTTTTTTTTTATAAACCACAGTCTCATAAGCAAGAAGTATATTGAAACATGGACATTCTGATCTGTAACTGGCCCGGGATTTCTGAGAGCCCAGCTGGGGCAACTGCCTGCTTTCCAGGGATGGCAGATGTCACCAAGTGAGCCCCCTGCATGTGACAAAACGGCACGTCGTCAAAAAGCTTCAACCTCACAGGAGGAGGTGGGTAGTGCGTTCTGATGCCACCCGGACACCAATCTCCGTAACTAAGTGTCCTAAGAGATGTGTGGCAAAGGCTGCTTAAAAAGAGGGTGTGACCACGGATGCTGGATTGCCTGACTTACTCCTCACGTGTCTATTCCCACGTCACGAGAAAAGTCCTGAGACATTTAGTGCCCCAACTTGCTCATCCAGGCGATGGGGGCATAGAAGCATCTGGGGCTATGTGTAGTTGGGGTGATGCTAATTTGAAACAAATTATACTCCTCTTGAGACTCCTCAGTTTGGAGGTGTCCTGGGCACCCTGGTTCCACACGTCCAACTAGCGATGGCAAACGTGGGATGCCAACAAAGCCGCCAGCTTTTGCCCCGGGACCGAGGGCCATTCCAGGATGGTCCCGGGCAAACCAGAATGAGCTTGTCGCTGCCAGGCCGAGTTTGCTTTCAGACACAGACGCATCTCCTGGACAGGACTGCCAGGGTACAGACGTGAGAATTGTGGCCGAACGAGCCTTGAGCCACACGGACCCCGACCATTCATTGGACTCACTCTGTCCTGCTGCTGTGGGACTGCTTCCCGCCACGCAGGGGACACAACCAGCTCTCTCCTACAGTTCTTAATGGTGAAGAGTGAGCGAAGCAGGTGTGCAAACTCAAAGCAGAGCAGGGCTCGAGTGTGGCTTTAACTCCTGGCCTCACCACGTACTGGCCGGGCCTCCTTGGACAAATTCCTTCACTTCTTCAACTTCTTCATCTACAAAACAGTATCTCCCGTGATGGGCTTTGTAGGCATCGAATGTATTAATGCGGTATTTCTCAACCTTTTTTTAAAATTCATTATTACCTATCCCTCCCTTCCAGAATCTTCTTAGACCTTCCCCCCCCCCCCCCACCTGCCATGCCTGCCATGGATATACTGTATATCTATTCAGGTACTATGACCTCTTTGGAGGGTCGCAAACCATTGCAATATCCAATACTTTTAATGTCCCCCCAAACACCAATTTTCTCCTCCTTGGGGTGATATTGTCCCCACTGAGAATGTACAAATTAATGGATATAAAGTTCAATGCCCGGGCGATGGTAAATACTCAAGAGATGTTAAGTTTTATTGTTATTTTTATTGACTGCTGAAATTTGCCGCTCAGTTCTGGGCGGGGGGGGGGGGGGGGGGCAGTGCTATGTGTGATGGTGATGAGCGAAACCTTGCGGGACCCAGTCACTTCCTAGCTCTAGGACCTGCGCTCAGTATCTGCAGAAGCAGGGATTAATTAAAATCGCATAGGGACACAACTCCTTTCTTCCCTCGGGCAAGCCTGGAGACTTCTGCTGAGTGCACGCACGCGTGAATCAGCTTCCTCTGGTCTTGTCAATGTTTCTGCGTACGTGGTGACTAATAGGGAAACTGTCAAGCGATTAGTGGACAAAAGATAACCACAGCAATTTGATAGGCATGCAGAGGCAGCCTCCGTTCTGCAGTGCGTGTACTCCTGAAAAGTCACCCACGTAATGAATCATAAATAATGTCTTATTTTCCCATTGACCTACATTAGCATTTCATACCCGCTTTATCTTCATTTGAGGGGGTGTCCAAATGGAATCTGCTCCTCATAATTCACTTTAGGTTTTTCTGCTTATCTCTCCAACACTGGGCTCGCAGGTGGAGTAGGAAAGAGAGGTTGGCTCTCTGCTCTGGGTGTGGAGACTATTAAAGCCGTGCTCAGAAGCAGGGGACGAAAGGGGAGAGACCTAAGGCAAAGCCTGGGAGATTTAGTTTTGTCACTTGGTTGCTTCTTTGGGGGGAGGCTTCTTCCCCCTATTATCTAGGGACTGTCATTTGCCAGAACTGATTCCTCTCATATTTTGCATATAATGATCGTACTGTGCATCAGATCCACAGCGTTCTTGATAATGACAGTTTTGATGAGGACGTCAATGGCCTGTGGCCTTTCCTCTGACAGCAGCTGGGTCCCATCGGCCCTGACAGTGAGACTCTCTGACCCCATTCCCAGAGTGAGGTCAGGGAACTGGGCCAGGAGTGAGAAGCTCAAATGTCTATCCAATGCCCACATGGGTAACTTAACACGAGCAGAATGATTTCAAGACAACTGGGAGCACTGTGGACTGTGGCAAACTGGAGGGTCTGCATCCTGCCTAAGGGGCAGCCGCCTTTTAGCTTAAGGTGATTGACACATTTCTGAAATGCACGTCTGGAGAGGCTAGACCCTTTGGTTTTCCAAGAAAAGATGGGGTTTTGAATTTTCATGTAAACTATCAAAATGTTTATGCGTTGGACACCAGTTCGAAATTTTAAAAATAAAAGGTCACTGAGTGAGGCAAGGAAGGCCAAACAAAACAGGTTATGATTCACGCATTTTCAGCTTTTGGCCCTGCCAGTGGCCAATTCTTTTCCCCAAGGACATGAACTAAATGTTGTCCATGTGTCCACTGGTGATAAATTACAACTTAAGAAGATGGCACACCCACTAGAAAGTTCACCCTTCTTCCTTCCACCCCCCTTTCGGAACAGGAAAGTTCTCTCATGTGGTCCCAGGACCCAGCAGCATAGGAGACAGTGGAGACACAATGAGATCACATCATGTGATGCAGGTTTCACGTTCGATCCTATGCTGACCACGGGAGGCATGTCATATTGGTAAGCCCATTGTACAGGCGACAAAATGAAGACTGAGAAGGCCACCTAGCTAATTATCCCATGAGCCAGGACCTGAGTTCTGCTTTGTGAAAGGGACAATGGCCCAAACTATGGGTTGCTGCTTAATACTCATTCTTCCTTCGCTCCTGATTTTAGCTGGCCACACTGCTGACCAGCCCAGGTACTAGACATCTCAGCATCTCTGGCAGCTAATCTGGCCATGGACTCAGGTTTAGACACTGAGACATAACAGAAGCATTGTGCGTGAGGTCCTTTTAAGGAACCTCAACCAGGAGATGAGCGCTTTTGTGGCACCCCCTTTCCTCACTTCCTTCTACCTGTACTGCAGATGAGATGACTATAGTTTCAGCAACCATTTTGGACCATTAGGTGGCCCTTCGAATAGAAGCCATGTGATGGGAAGGTAGAGCAGAAAGACAGAAGGCATCTGAGTCCCTGAGTCTCTGATGACCATGGAGCTCCAAGGGAAGCCCAGCACACCTCCCTCTGGCTTTGATTACAGGAGCAAGAAAGAAATGAGAGGAAAATAAAAGCCCATCTTGTTCGGAGCCTGGTTTTTGCATTTGCTTGCAGCCACGGCTAATCTTCTGATACAGGCAGGAAGTAAAGATGGAAGAAAACAAATAAATATATTTTATTAAATAGTATCACCCTAGAGAGTGAGTTTTGTTGCTTTAGCCTAGAGCTAGAAGACATTATTTTAGAGAAAAGTAGAAACATCCAGTCACTGCCTCACGCATTGTCAACTATTTTGATCGGTTTCCACTTATCTAAAGTGTCTTGAATCCAGAGACAGTCTATCAGGAGGTAAGATCGCTTTGGGCCTACCCATGTGACTTCCTTCGGCCGCGGAAACAGACAAACAGAGGCAAGAAAGGGCTTGTGTACTGGAACCTGTCCTCCAGGAGCCCGGCTGCATCTGAGGAGATCGGGGCTCTCTGGCCACATGTCCGTGAGCCAATGCTCCCTGGCTTCACCCCTAACTAACCCTCAGACATGTAAGCTGGATCATCGAGCCCCAGCTGAGCCTCCAGATGACGGCAGTCACGCGTACATGAGCAAACATCGGGCGCTGCCAACATGAGAACCATCCGGCAGAACCCATCCCGATGCGCAGGATCGCCAACCAGTGAAGAGTTGTGTCTTGAGCCACTAAGTTTTGAGAGATTTCATTTTAGAGCAATTGATAACTGGCCAAGAAACAGAAGCGGACTGATCAGCACACACAAGCTAGAAAATATCACATAATTAAAAAAAAAAAGTAGAGCTTATTTTAGATGTGGGAGCTGCCATTTAAAATAACCAACTATGGGACGCCTGGGTGGCTCAGTCAGTTAGGCATCTGATTTCAGCTCAGGTCATGATGTTGCGGTTTGTGAGTTCGAGCCCTGCATTGGGCTTTGTGCTCACCCCTTGGAGCCTGGAGGCTGCTTCAGATTCTGTGTCTCCCTCTCTCTCTCTGCTCCTCCCCTGCCCATGCTCTCTCTCTCAAAAATAAATACACATTAAAAAAAATTAAAATAACCACCCAGAACAGCACATTCAGAAGGCGCACCAAAGTACACAGGGACAGGTGCAGGCGAAGAAATCAATAAAATGCAACCCATTTCCCAAATGTTGGGCTTTGGGGCCCCCAATGACGTCACCACTAAATCATCCGATATGCTGACCACCGAGCACGTTAGTTAACTAAGGATTTCCACCCCACGCCCCGAATAGAACAGAATCAAACTGGCACAAAGTATATACTCCTGATGCAGGTTTCAGTTAAGTACCTTCAAACAGGAAGACAGCCCCGTTCTTACAAACGCGAACACCTTCTACTTGAGACAGTTGCTCGTTCCTTTAATAGCGGCCACGAGCATCTATATGCAGCTGCAATCACCACGGGCTTAGTTTGAAGTACGAAAGACTTCCCTGCTCAAATGCACCTTACCCTGGAGCAGGCTGGTTCTTTAAGTACCAACTGGCAGTCCGATATGTAATACGTTGTAACACGTGGAGCGATGGCTGTCTCCCACCTGTTGTCAGAGGGTATTTTCATACCGATGAAGAGATAGTGACGACAGAAACCACCTTATGATTACTTGTTTGAATCCTTCGGCTCCCCCCTGCCCGTCGCTCAGTCTTCACGGCACCTTTGCCCTACTTTTCTGGCAAATTGCCGCTGAACTGCGCCGCGGCAGGCCAGGTTTTAGGCAAGAAAATGGGTTTTTGAGATGTAACACGTGGCTAAAATTGGGGGGCCCCTTATCATGATTCGCTTTATTGCCTTGATTAATCATCTCATCCGGAATTTTAAGGTCCTATTTTTCTCAAAAGCCTTTTAAAGAGTTCTGTTTCAACTTTTTACCTACCATGCCTTTTTAATGCAGCTCTTTTTTAAAGGATACAGGCTACTCTGCTGAATGATCCCATGCTGCCTAAAACCCTTCAAAAACAGCAATGTTAAGTGGGATCTCTATCCCTAATATTCCAAGGTAATAAGAAATCTTTGTATTGGACTTGCACGAGGTAGCAAAACTCTCAAATACGAAACTATATTCCTACAAAACACTAGAAGAAACCAAAGGAAATCGTGCATTGTTGTTGTTGTTTAATCAGGCTCGGAGACCTCATCTTAGCATTACTGATGTCAGGTCTCGGAAAGTAGAGGCACTTTTAAAATTCTGCACTCAAGGGGGAGCCTGGGTGGCTCAGTCAGCTGAGCGTCCGACCTCAGCTCAGGTCATGATCTCCCGGTTTGTGAGCTCGAGCCCCGTGTTGGGAAGGCTCCAGAAGCCTGAAGCTGCTTCAGATTCTGTGTCTTCCTCTCTCTCTGCCCCTCCCCTGCCCCCCCCCCCAAATAAACATTAAAAAAATAAAATAAAATCCTGCACTCAAACACCTGAAACAAAGAGACACCTCCAGAACTCTCTTCTGGATTTGAAGCTCACTGAGCGCAGAGATACTGTCTCTTCTCGATTTCCCACATGGTGGCAGAAATATTAATACCACTGAATATGCAAATATACATAGGATGTAATGTTTAAGAATACGCTAATACGAACATTATTTAGTTTTTTGTGTTAAAATCTGTGTAACTCAAAGCATGGAAATCTTCAAAGGCACCAGGGTAATGCTCTGTATGTAGTAAGAGTTTGGCAAACATTTGCTGACTGCATGAATGAATAAATGAACGGATACATAAAGGATGAATATTTTCGTGATCGTCATCTCTCTTCCGTTACAGCGTGAGGTAATGATGAAGCTAGAATAGGAAACAGACAGATAATTCACGCCTGACTTGCGCTACATATGAATTTCCAGGTAAACTGTGAACAACGGGACCCGGTGTCCCTAGATCATTTAGGTCTCTTTCAAGGGCAGAGGCAAAGCAGATCTGCTATTTAAGATCACGGGCTGCATGAGGCTGGCCTAGACTGACCTACCAGACCAGCACTGCGATTTCAATCAGTGGTTTAACACACGGGGTTGTTTTCTCCCTCAGAGTCAGACGGTTTGGGGCACCCTTCAGGGACAGTCCCTTTTCCAGCTGTGATTTAGGAGCCCAGACCCTTGTATTTTGCAGCCACTGGGACTCAGTGGTTTCCTGATGTGGGAGGGCAGAGGGGTGCAGAACCAGGTGTCGCCTCATGACACGCTTGTGCCAGAAAAGGCTGCGGTTAGTTGGCCAGATCTGGTGTCCAAGGTAAGCTCAGACGCAGGGCCGGCTTCGTGGGCCAGGGCCAGGGCCACCCTTCGTGGAGCCACCCAGGGTGCTGTGCTCAGAAAGGCCCCGTGCTTGGTCTAAAGCCCTGCTGTTGCCCTCCTGCTATTCTTAATAGCAGGACAAGGGGCACTCAATTTTCATTCTGCAAACGATGCATTCCGTCCTGGCCGAGAGCCAGGCGCCAGATTGCCCGAGGCCTGGGAAATGTACAGGGGACGCTCAGCGGGCAGAGGGCATCTCAGTCAGAGGTCTGTTCTTCTGTTAGCCAGGCCACCGAGCACAGGCCTCTGTTTCTATCATTGGAGCTGCGGCGGCCACTGCTCGAGACCTCCTGGCTCCCCCAGCAGTTTTGTCCCCAGCAGGCGAGAAGCATCATGTAACAGCCTAAGAAATCCAACCCGTGCAGGGGGCAGCTCCCGCCTCCCCGAGCTCTGGGTTCCCTGCCCTGGGAGACCTGCCCACACTTCACATTTCTCTTCTGGCTCCCAGCTCTTGAGCTCGCCATCCACACCAGAGGGCAGCTGTTATCCTGGTCTGTGCCTTCGGTGGCTGGACCCGACCCTGCCTTCTTCCTCTTTTTGATGAGACTCTTCTAATTTTTCCCTTGAAAATCTGGGTCACACAGCAGCATGACATTGAAGGCACAGCGCGTGGGACCATGCATTGCAACGCTGGCTGCTCATTTCAATCTCCTGGAAGGTTTAAAAATATTCCTGTTGTTGGGGGTACCTGGATGGCTCAGCTGGTTAAGCCTCCGACTTCGGCTCAGGTCATGATCTCCCGGTTTGTGGGTTCGAGCCCCACGTCGGGCTCTGGGCTGACAGCTCAGAGCCTGGAGCCTGCTTCAGATTCTGTGTCCCCCTCTCTGCCCCACCCCTGCTTGTGCTCTGTCTTTCAACAATGAACAAACATTAAAAACATAACATTTTAAAAATATTCTTGTCACCTGGGGACACCTGGGTGGCTCTGTTCGTTAAGTGTCTGACTCTTGATTTCAGCTCAGGTCATGATCTTGTAGTTCGTGAGTTCAAGCCCTGTGTTGGGCTCTGCACTGACAGCACGGAGCCTGCTTGGTATTCTCTCCTTCTCTCTGCTCCTCCTCCCCTCTTCCCCACTCTCTCTCTCTCTCTCTTTCAAAATAAATAGACTTAAACAAAATAAATATTCCTGTTGCCTGAAACCCACCCTCAGAGATTCTGCATCTACTGGCCTGGCAGGGTTCTGGGGAGTGAAACCCTGGGAATAAGCGGGGCCTGACAGACATAGACTCTGATACTCCACTTACTCGCTATGCGATCTGGGCGATACACATAACCTCACACAGCCCCTTTTTCTCACCTGCAAAATGGGCAGACACCTGCCAGGGTGCAACGTTGGCCTGCAGATGCATGTAAGGTATAGGGGGCCTGGATGAGGTGGCCTTTGCAGTAATTCCACAGAAAGAGAAAAGAGCGCGTGGACCTACTATGTGCCAAGAATTCTTAGGATAGCCCTGCCAGGGGGATAAGGTCATTTCCGTTTTGAAAGATAATAATAATAATTTGCAGTAATAATAATTTGCAAGAACCCTCCCTGCAGACTGCTTACAGAACACCTCTGCTCTGACCCATTCGAGCCTGTCTGGGGCGTCTCGGAGCCACATCGAGTGTCCAAGGCACCAGCAGGGCCGGTGCTCCCCGAGTCGTGGGGCAGAACAGATGATCGAAGACCCCAGAACCGCACCTGTTAGGTAAATAACCTGCCTGAAGTCACAGGCATGATCAATGAGGGGCTTGGGGTGGTTTGCACGGGGGCGGGAGGGCTGGTGATTACGGCAGTTAGGAGATAAAAATGAGCCGGGACGCTGAAATACGGCACGTCTGAGACTTGAGGGTTTGCGTTCCATGGGAAGAAAGCGCCGGCAAATTGCTAGCAGAGTTATAATGTTGCTGATTTTGCAAACATGTGTTCTTCAAGTTGATAAGTAAATACATATTGGGTAACATGGTGATGTTGCAAGCTGTTGTTTTATGGCTCGAAAGTCAGCTGCTTGTGATTGATGCTAGCAATGAAAGTATTTATAAAATAACACTGAATTAGAAGCAGTCACTTTATGAGTCTGGGGAAATGGATCTTTTATGAAGAATAAAACTTGATGAAGGAGCTTTATCAGGGTCGCACAAATCTGAAATTAAATGCGCTGGGACGGAGATCTAAGAAGGAGCCCTCCGGACGTGTGGGCTCCCAGCCTGGGGAAGGGTGGTGAAGCTTCTTCCCTGATGATGGTTCCCATTCAGTGACACATGGAGCTGAAGAGTCATTTCTGCTCACCATGCTTGTTCTTCCCATGGTCAATGTCACTCCAGAAAGCTGCATGACCTCTTCCAGGCCGTCAAGACACCACTCAGGGAATACCTTATACGTATAAAACTCAACGAAGCACATTGGATTCACCCTAGTATGAATGCCACAGAGCCAGGCACAGAGAAGGGGCTCAATAAATATTTAGTCATGAATGGAGATCCAACCGTGGTCTGGCTCACTCTGTATCAATATTTTCTCATTTCATGTGTGGTTTTAAATTGTTTTCCCCACACGTGCATTTCTAATGGTGCTGCCTTTCCAGATGGGAATATTCTCTTCTTGGAAATAAGGGAGAGACCAGAGGCGTCTGCTCCCTAAGCCGAGAGGGCCAACAGGTACATGACTGAGATGCTCCCCTGGAAATAATGGTACTCATCTGATGGGGTTGTTGGGCAGGTTAAATGAGTTAAAATCTGTAATATTCAGCCAGAGTTCTTTGAGAATATCATTGTTTTACAAGATGAGAGGGGTGTGGTCCAGAGGCTCCACTTTCGGTAAAAAAAAAAAAGTAGAAGGGAATGAATGGATGAATGCAGTGGTATTGTGAAGTGGTTCTGTTCTTAATGTAATCTTCAGTTGCATAAACAGAGGTAGACTATCAAGTACAAGGAAGGTGATCGTCATCTTAACTCAATATTGAGCCTCAGCAACACTTCAGGGTCGATGCTACGCACTGGGTGACCCAGAGATCATTAAAACACAGCCCTATCTTTTAAGTTGCCAACCTGATCTCGGTCTTTCCCTTAGCCTTGTCTGTCCTTTCTGAAATTCCTCCTGTTAGCCACGGTCTGTTCATAAACGTCCCATACAGCCCTACAAAGGGACAGCCAGGGTCTGATGTCATGAGTATGATGTGGCAGAGGGAATGCCGTGCCGGCACAGGGACCACCTGCATTTCTTGGCTGCTGAGCCCCTCCTTCACCTTCAAAGTCCATGGCACGGCATCGTCAAATCCCTCTCTGAATCTCTGGGCTCTTCTTGCATCCTCACATCCCCTTCTCTGCCTCTGACCTCCTGCATCACGGCAGGGCCTTTGCGGCACAGGGCTCTGGAGGCAGGGGAAGCAGAGACAGTTGACAGAGAAAGAGAGGGTGTGCAATCCGGGGGGTGTGCACTACAGCCAAAGGCCCAGGAGGGCCACACAGATCTGCAAGGGGACATCGTGGGCTGTCATCGGTGCCTATTACAGAGCAGAATCACCCAGAGACCATTCGCGGGCACGTAAAAGATTTAGGACAAGGGCGTGAGCCTGACCGGACACCCCCAAAGGCCCTCTTCATGGCCCGTCAGCCCATGTCACCTCAGGGCTTGGAGAGGCCATAGCTGCCACAGCAGTGTGGGAGGTACCCTTCACAGCCTGCACAATTCAAGTGTCTCGTACCTGTCAGGTGTCAGATGTGATTCCATGGGTCGGGGCCGTCCCCAGCCCAGGAAAGAAGGAACTCTACCCATGTGTTGGAAAGTCTCTGCACAGTTCCACTGCTCTCCATTGGGGCTGCCTTGTGGCCAGTGCTGCATCAGGACCGCGGATGCTGAGAAGAGGACTCAGACGGTCGTGACTGTCTCGCGGGGGGAGGGGCAGGGGGGCTTAGACCCAGAGCCACCCTGCAGTGTGATGCGGGCACTTGCCAAGGACCACGTTCAAGGTTTCTCCGACAGTGTCCTGTGTTGGGACCCTACGGAAGGTGATTTGAGAATGTCTCCACTGCTCCCAGCTGGGATCCAGGGTGGGGGCCGTCTCCACTGCTTTCTCCTGCATTACCCACGGTGAAGGGTCGCCCCCCCGCCCCGACTACTCAGTGACCACGTGGCAGAGAAGTCTCCAGAGCATTTCCTTCCACAGAACAGCCTGCCCACACACTGAGCACATAGAGGTATCACGGCCTGAAAACACAGCATCTGTGGGCTGCTTCCAAACTCTCGCTCCTGCTAGAAAAGACTGGGGACATTCCACATTTTGAGGAGTCGGGAACTGCGGGGCTCTGTCTGCAAGTCGGAAAAGCACCAGGTTCCAGGTCTGGAGCTCCCATAAGCCAACCCGTGCCTTCCACGTTCCTGAACGTTTTGTTTCTCCCGAATCTAAGCCCTCGAACACGCGCTGCCCCAGAGACGGTCCAGCTACGCTGGCAAGCATCGCCGTCCAAAAGACCCAGCTCAGGAGAGAAGAGAAACACCGAGATGAGAGGCAGAGTCCTGTGCACTAGAGACACCCAGGGTCTCGTTTCCCAGAAGGTGCACAGTGAGAAGCCTGGGCCTGTGGGCCCTGGAAGAAAGGAGTCAGCTAGTGCATGAGACACGAGAGCTTATCCTGGGGGCTGACCTGCAGGCCGCGAATCTCACCAGGGACAGAAGAAGGCAACGGGGGGGGGGGGGGGCAGTGAAAGAAGGGGACGGAATGGGAGGAGCAGAGAGGCGGCAATCCGAACTCTCGCGGAGCAAACACCCGGGAGGATTTGCATGTATTGCCTACAGTGAGACCAGGTTTCTGTCCCCTATGGGCTTGTGTCCCAGTGATGCTCATGGCTCCACGTTCACTGAGAGCATTAGCTGCATAGGGCTGCTGTAAGTGCATTCTGAGCAGATTCGGACCACAGAAATGTATCCCCTCCCAGCCCTGGAGGCCAGGAGTCTGAAATCAAGGGGCATGTTCCGTTTCAAGGCTCCAGGGGAGAATCTGTCCCCTGCTTCTTCCAGCTTCTGGTGGCTGCTGGCTTTCCTTGGCTTGTGGCCACATTTGTGCCCCTGCTGTCCATACACTGCCTCCTCTGCTGTCTGTGTCGTCTCCCTCCGCCTCCTTCCTCCAAGGAATACTGGCCCACCCACATAATGCAGGGTGATCGCCTCACCTCAGAATCCTTAACTTAATCACATCTGCAAAGTCTCTTTAAAAAAAAAAAATCAGGGGCGCCTGGGCGGCTCTGTCAGTTGAGCGTCCAACTTTGGTTCAGGTCAGGATCTCACAGTTGGTGAGTTTGAGCCCCACATCGGGCTCTGCTGTCAGCGTGGAGCCCGCTTTGAATCTTCTGTTCCCCACTTGCCCTACCCGCTCATGCCCTTTCTCTCAAAAATAAATAAACATTTATTTAAAAAAATTTTTAATTAAAAAAAAAATCACATTTATAAGCTGTAGGTGTCAGGACTTGATATCTTTGGGTGACCATGATCCAGCCTACCACACAGACTGCTTTCCATACGGGGGGAGCTGTGCTAAACCCCACAGCACGAGCCTGACCTCACAGAGGTTCTGTTCTTCTCCCCACATTGTCCGTGAGGGAACAGCGCTGAGTGGCTTGAGGTCACATGTCCGGTGCCTGATGGATCCTGACTCAGAGTCTGTGTCGGGCACGTGCTCTGTGGCCGAGAACGGGGCAGACAGAGGCAGACAGCAAGGGCAGGGCAGGCCCAGGTGGGAGAAATACACATGTGTCTATCACCCAAGGAATGTTTCGGGATCAGTTTCTCAAGAATCATCCGCCAAGAGCCGCCACTGGGCCTCTGCTCTCAGAGGTCATAAATTGCGTTCTTGGGGTCAGCTGATGATGCACATGTTTCCCAGGCTCAATCCCCGAAGACACAGGAAGGGCCACTTCCTAAATCTCCAGGTTTCGGATCCCACGGAAGCTGCGTTATCTTTTCAGAAACACAGCAGCATGGCTCAGGAAGACGAATGTGTGACACTCACTGACGCTTAAGCTCGATCATGGGCTCTGCTGGATTTAGAGGGAAAGAAATAGCTCTATCAGAGAGGACACATGCTTTATATTTTTATAAAAACATGGACAAGACAAGCTTTTTCTCATTTCTTTCCAATCTTTAAAGAAAGAAAAATGTGTACAGTGTATTTTTTTTTCTTCTTTGAACCGCAAAATGTTGGAGCAGAAAGAGGCTTTGTAAGAAACCGAGTGCAAGGGGCTTGATAAGAACATTCCTTGAATGTCAGCTGTTATGGGTTAGATTTCTTCCCCGTGCTGAGGTGCGAGTTTTAGGGAGAGGGTTAGAACCCTCCACCCCCACCCTTGGATTCTGTCCTACTCAGACCATGGCTGGAATCCTGGAGCAAGCTGATCCCCATGGCTACGAAGGAAGGAGATACACCAGAGGATGTCAGGAGGAGAGGGGGCGGTGGGCAGTGTAGACAGCAGAGTATCGAGGTATGAGGATCAATTGTGGGAATTGGGCCTGTCGTGTCTGGAGTCTCAAGTCACCTTTTCAAGACTTAAAGGGAAAAGATAAAAAGACGGGAAAAAGCCTAGTCCTCAACTGGGGGCACATCACCTTCTAATACTCCAATGGTTTCTTATTTAAGTCAAAATGGAATAATTCCATGTGAATCCCAGTTAGGACCAGTGCATGCGGCTTGGGGGAGAACATGTGTGTGTAGGTTGACACGAGCTCCCACCGCTGACCTTGTGCGCGTGGGTCAAAGGCTACCTGCCACGGGGTGCCAGGAGGGAACCCTGCCTTGTGGGAGGGGGAGTATCAGACCTCTTGGGGGGGCCTCCACTTGCAGCCTCTGTGGTTCTGGGGGGGCACACGGAGCCGAGCCAGCAGTGTGTCCGGTCACAGTGCCCAAAGGGCCCACAAGTGGGAAGCTGAGTTTGCTACATGTGGACTGCCAGGCGGAGGACAGAAAGAGAGGAGCTGGAGAGACAGCTGTGCTTGGAAGCTCATTCTCTTGTTGCACACAAAGGCACACAAGGTCACCTGCAGACCATCCGTTAGCAGGGGGGGAGGTCTGCTGTGACGGTGCCAAGGAAGCGTCCCATTGCTGCAGCCACTCAGGCACCAAGCATCTCCCTTTCCCTCGGAGTTGCTCTTATCAATGGAAAAGGCAGCTCCCATCGACTTGACTCTTTATTCAAGCCCTGGTGAAAATTTCCATCCTCATAAACCAAGTTACCCACTCTCCTGAAAAAGGCTCGATGTCACGTCTACGTCCATGGGGACAGAGCCCTTCAAACGACCTATTCCAAACCTAGGTTCAGATTCGATTCGTGTTTACCAAAGCCTCGTGCCCCAGGCACGTCTCAACCCACTGCTGGCTCTCAGTTCTGTAAGATGACCCAGTTCTGCTCCTTCTGCCTCCTGTGAGCTTTTGAACGTATTCACGGCTCTCTCTCGTCTTACAGCTGCGAGCCTGTTTTCTCTCCCTACCAGGTTCAAACCATTACCCTGTCTTTACTTTGCTTCCGACAACCTATGGCCATCTGAGAGGCCACCAGCTGTTGAGTTTGTTCACTGGTGTTTCCCCCTCCAGCTTCACCAAATGGAAGGCGGACCTTGTCTGCTGTGTATCGCCAATGTTTGTGGAACAAATGAATACCATCTCTGGGATATCCGATTTGTAAAACGAGCCATGTGTCATTCCCAGACTGGATATCCTTCGGTGGCTCTGCCGGATACAGTAAAAATTCTAGAACACGGCACAAAGACCTTCATGGGCTGGCCAATGTCCCTCCCCATCCAGCCATACTGATTGTGGTGATCACTCCTACTGTCAACAAATGCCTCCAGTTCTCCTTTGGGCCCACGGAAGGACTGTCTCACCTCCTCTGTTGGAGTTAGGAGTGGTTTATGAGATGTAAGCACAAGAAAGTGTGTCTGTTTCGAGCGGGAGCATTAAGAGAGGGTGTGTAATGTGCCAGGCTCTCTCTCCCTCTGTGACACCACTGCCAGTGTTCTAGAAAGCGGGTGCCCTGCTCTGTCAGCCTGAATTCCAGAGACAGGGTGACATGAAGAAGGGCCCTCAAACAGCCTCTATTGGATATAATCGTGAGGAGAAATAAACCAAGCCCAAGGTCTTTCCCTAAGCAGAGCCGGAACCCAGGTGACAGCAGCCTCTTTCCCAGGGGTGACGTCAGCAGAGAGACAGGTCCCGCTGAACAGACCAGTGTTTCCTGTGCAGGGCGGTCACTGCTGCTTTCAGGAACAGTAGGGCGGGTGTGGAAGGGACTGAACTTGGCCATCTGCCCTGTGTGCTCCACCGTCCCCCCTAGTCTCAGGGAAATAAAAATGGTTTCCTCTTCCCCCCTGTGACTTCTCTTTGGTTATTCTTAGAGACGCCTAGAAGCCAAGGGACATGAGAGCTGTGGAGTCTGCCTTCTAAGCACAACTGTAGGAAGAGGGAGTTCTCCTGTCTGAACGAACACTCCAGGGACCCAAAGCTCTCAACTTACAAGGCAGCCCACCGCTTTTCGGAGGGGCACCTCTGACTACTGGCATGATTTTGTGCACAATGAGCTGGAACCAATTTTCTGGAAGCCTCTGGTTCTGCTCTGCTTCTTCCAAATCCCCCTCCAACAAACTCAACACTTGTAGGCTGATATCTCTTTCATCAGCAGTCACCATGCTCTGAACTTATTGTAATTTGTCAACTTCCAGTTCAAATCAAAATATGCAAGATGTGGCCTGACCCGTGCTGGCTTTGAGAGGATAATCATTGCTCCTGAAGTGGAAGTTCGTTCTTCGAACAAGCATTTATACAGAAGGTTCCTTTTGGGCTTGTGGTCGACTAAGACCCCAAACGGTGTTTTCACATGGACTGCTGTGGAACATAGAGGGTCTCACCTTGACCTAGTGACTGCCTTTGAAGAACGTCAAGGCGAACACCTTACATTCATCTCTGTGACATGAAGTCATCAGTTCACGCAATGTGTCTCGGCTTTCCAGAAACCGGGTTCAATCATCCGAGGTATTAGGTCTCCCATGTCTACGCTGGATGATCCATGATTTTGATAAGTTATTGATACGGATGTTGAAGGAGAGAAGATTAGTGCCAATGGATGTAAACCTAGTCCATATTTCTCTTCTGTTTTAAAATTATTTCCTACATACACAGGAATATGTGTAAATACACATGTATGTGTATGCACGTACACATACAACATACCACAAGGCGCGAGGAACAATTCGATCCACTTCTGCCCGGCACCCAGCTTCGGACATACCCCAGACAATGCCGCCGTAGCCCTGCACATTTCCTTTCATCTCATTCCCCCCATCAGGAATTTTGTATCTCTTAAGGCATTGTTTTCCTCCATGGTTTTACTCTTTGTCTCTAAATATATTCTTTTTTTTTTTTTTTTTTGCACTTCTGAATTCTCCGTAACTGGAATTGTACTGTATGTATTTTTCTGCAAATTGTGTGTCTCGTGGCACAGTATGTTCTGGAGATCTGCAGTCAGCGCTCCTGTGCTGTTCGCCAGATGACTGTGCTGTCATTTATTCCGGGTGCTTCGTTCGTGAGTGTACAGATGCTCCCTGTTTTCGCGACTGCTAGCCATGCTGCTGGGAACAGCCTTGTCCGTGTGTCCAGGGGCACCTAGAAAATCCCTTGCAGGTACAGACCCAGGAGTAGGCGGCCCATCTTCAACGGTAGCAGATAATGGCAAATGGTTCTTCAAACGTTGCCCCAGTCACACTCCCAGAGGCAGTGGGTGAGGGGACCGGCGCTTGCACTTTATTGCCAGAACGTGCTGTTTCCAGACTCGACACGTACCGATCAGGTAGACATAAAACCATACTGAATCTCAGTTGTTCTTTGAATTTCACTGATGGCCAATGAGTTTAAACTGATTTTTTTAAGGCGTTTTTGGTCACTTATGTTTGTTTGTTTGTTTGTTTTTTAACATTTATTTATTTTTGAGAGACAGAGAGACAGAGCATGAGCGGGGGAGGGGCAGAGAGAGAGGGACACACGGAATCCAAAGGGGGTTCCAGGCTCTTGACGCAGGGCTCGAACCCACGAACCATGAGGTCACGAACCTGAGCTGAGGTCGGACGCTCAATCGACTGGCCACCCAGGCGCCCTTGTCACTTATGTTTCTCATCCTGTGAAGTGTTTCTTTATATCTCTTACATCTCTTAATTTTTTTTTTTTTTTTTTTTTTTTTTTTACTGGGTTTAGGAGTTCTTTATATCCTCTGGTTGGTTACTTTCCCTTATCAGTGAAATGTGTTAATTATTCCCTTAGATAGTGTCTTGAATTTTTTACCTTTTATTTTATTTTATTTAAAAAATTTTTTTTAACGTTTATTTATTTTTGAGACAGAGAGAGAGCATGAACAGGGGAGGAGCAGAGAGAGAGGGAGACCCAGAATCCAAAGCAGGCTCCAGGCCCCGAGCAGTCAGCACAGAGCCCGATGCGGGGCTTGAACTCACGGACCGTGAGAACATGACCTGAGCCGAAGTCGGACGCTTAACCGACCAAGCCACCCAGGCGCCCCGAATTTTTTACCTTTTAAAAGATGGTGTCCTCCTTTTTTAAGAATTCCTGAGATGTCATAGGAGAACTTGTCATGAGTCAGATCGAACTCTACACACATTATGCCTTGGGGGTTCCTCTTTTTACCAGGTGAGTAACATGACTGAAAACTATATGCTCATGATCTGGGTTTTTTCTTCCACGATTCTATTTTAATTCAAGTTAGTTAACATATAGTGTACTATTGGTTTCAGGAGTAGAATTCAGTGATTCATCTCTTACATATAACACCCAGTGCACATGATCCGTTTTTATATTAACTCATCCTACACTTTTTCTAGAGCTCAAGGGAAGTTCACCATTTTGCAGTTTCTAGACCCTTTTTTTCGCCTCTCTTGTACCCCAGTTGCTCACTTATCTCTTCCTGTGATGTAGAGAACCCTAATACACGTTTCTCCTTCAGCAGTTACATAAAACAATTATAATTTTCAAAAGCTCCTTCTGCCTCTTCCTTAGCAAAATGGTCACAAACCTGCGATCCTGTCAGCCATTTCTCTGTGGCTCTGGCACAGCAACAGGGAGACCAAATTGGAAAGTTTAATTAGTTGGGGTGCTTCGAGATAAAAATGCAAATGCAAAAGTTTTCAGTTCTACCTGTTTATGAGCCAAAGGCAAAATTAATTACAGTCAATGGAGAAAAGTAAATAAACATTTTGAAATAAAGGAAATAAACATTCCGAAGTAGGAGGTTAAGGCTCACGAAACATGAGAGAGTTAATTATTTGTAGTCATGTGTTTCTGCCTGATAATGTAATCGCGGCTCTCTGTCCCCTCCCCCATTGCCAGGAAGGAGAGCTTTCAGCGTAAACAGGTGATCAAGATAGTTTCCTATTCACAGCACTGCTGCATCCCAGGGCTAACAAAATCTTTTTGGACAAAAGGCCAGCGGATCTTCTGAGTTCTGTTATTTTTATTATAAGACTCCCCCCCCGCCCCCCGGCCGTTTTTATAAAGCTACGAAATGGGAATCCTGTACATTTTGCTGTATCCAGAAAACAAGAAAGAAAGAGAGTTTCTATTGGCCATTTTGATGTCTAAATTAGATTAGTCAGAGAGCAGAAACCAAGAGTTTGTGTCGGGATTGACAGGAAGGGTGGAAAATAAAAAGAATGCAAGAACAATGATCATTTCATAGTCTGTAAACACAGCTTTTGCATGGTGACATTTCCATTTCTTGACATTAGGGGGGGGTGGTGATCCCTGGTGGCCCTGGGTGTTCTCTCACTGCTGAACCCTGGTGTGATATGGAGGTCTCATCAAACCTGGGTTGGGGCAGGGGAAGGGATGATGGGTGTTGGGGTCCAGGATCAGCAGAGGCGGGGCACTGAACGTTGGGAACAGGGAGTCGCACCAGTGGGAACGGATCCAATAGGTCAGAAAGGTGTTGGTATGTAAGGAGAGTCCGCAAAGGAGACTGCTTCTTGACGGAGCAGGTTTCAAAACACGAGGAAGAAACCCGAGTGAATCACAGTGTTATGGAGCCATTTGTAAAAAGAGAGAGAATTTGTATTGTCATGGAAACATGACCACTGCTTCCTTCTTTCTTTCTTTCTTTCTTTCTTTCTTTTATTTATTTATTTATTTATTTATTTATTTATTTATTTATTTATTTATTTATTTATTTATTTTGCAGGGGTTGGGGAGAGACCAGTTATAAGATAAACTGCATTCTATAACTCCATGGTTTTGTAAAATCAAATCAAAACAAAGGGCAGGCTCGTGTGTACATATGTATGCTTAGATAAGCAGGGGACATGCCTGGAGAGGAATGGAGGCATGGGGTCAAGGGCGATCATGCTGGGTACTGCTGGGTGGGGTGAGGCTATAGGGGGTGCAAGGGCTCACTTGTATTGAGTCGTTTCTGATTCTCTCTCTCCTTCTCTCTCTACCTGTCTCTCACCCTGCTTGTGCTCTCGCTTTCTCAGAATAAATAAACAAAGCTTAAAAAAAATAACAGCTGTCATTTATTGAGACTCTGTGCCGAGAACGGGGCGGGGTGGCAGATACTTATTTTCCCTGAGGGGCAGGGGAGGTAAGGGAAGCTCCTGGAGATTAGGTGATATGCTCAGGGGCCGTGCAATGAGTGCTGGCAGACCCAGGAATCGAACCCAGGTCCCACCTGACTTCAAAGCCCATCACCACTCACTGTGCATCAGGGACTTCTATGGCAATAGATGCTGACATTAACAACACTGGTAATAATAATAATAGCTCATACTTATCGAGCACTTAGGTAAGAAGCTGGCCCTTGCTGCTGAGAGTGTCACATGTGCTCTCCGATCTGACCCCTAAAACAACCCCATGGTGTCGGTGCTCTGATTATTTCCATTTAATAGATGAGGAAACCGGGGAGGTTAATAACAGCTTGCCAAGGCCACGCGGCTCATAAGTGGCAGAGGCAGGGCTTGTGCCCAGGTGCTCTGGCTCATCCTCTGTCTTCCATCCCTTACAGGATGGAGCCCAAAGGCAAAATCAGGCCTTGTCAGGTCCTTTGTGATTTGCTGACCCAGCTCCCTCAGGTTTCCGCACGTGTATTTCCCATACCTCTAGTTACTCACTGCGCCCTGAACGTGCCATGCCGTGGACTTGTGCAAGTATTTCTCCACTGTCTGAATATCCTTCCTCCCGGTAGCCCACTTGGTAAACTCTTGAAAGGGACTGAAACGTCTACTCTTCCTTGAAGCCACCTCTGAACCCACGAAAGGATGAACCCCCGTTCCACGAAGCCACAGTTACTCTGTACATTCACAATCCCTCTGCCCCCTCCAACTGATCTCTTACATGGCTTTGGCACCAGAGTTTGGGTTTCCCAGAGTCGGGGGCCATATGGACACATCTCTGTATCCCCGACACCTGACACTGGGATCCACTGCTCTCTTTTTCCACACATGGGGCCCTGGCACCTCCGATCTAGCTAAACTTCCAAGACACCCAGAACCTGCACATCCTGACTTCCCCGTGGTGCCTCGTGGCTTCTGGACAGCAGGGGACGTGTGTGCCCTGATGGCTGCCGTGGGAGCAGCGGGGACCCAGCGCCCCGCGCATCGTCACCTCCTCATCAGTACCAGGTGCACGAGGGACTGCAGCTGCCCAGTCTCTGAACAAGCCGGCGTCAGCTGCTGGAACACACGCCAGAAAGGCCCAGCACGCCTGCAACCTCCCTGCAGCGATGAAGGTTGTGTTTGTGAGGACGGAACATGTCTCTTCCTCGCCGCAGCCTAAGAAACTAATTGGAGGCACTAGCCTGTCATATTTTCAGAGCTATGAAAGGTGAAATTCAATTAGTGGTTTGTTTCCAGCTAGCACGGAGAGAGAAAGGGAGACTCTTCCCCAGGGAGAGCAGAGCTGCTGGCAGGAAGTGATGCTGGCCTGGGTCTGCACCTGAAGGGACACAGGACACACGAAAAGCAGGAGCAGGCTGCTCTCCCAAAGACACTGGTGTGAACGATTTGGTGGAGGACATCCTGCAAAGCTTTGCGGCTACCAGAAGGCCTTTGGGGAAAATGCAAATGGGAGCAGTGAACAGTAAATGAAAAATCGTCCTGTAGCAAGGGCCAGAGCCCCCGAGAGGGAAAACACGAGAGCAAACACTTAGAGAAAACAAAGTCTAGAGAACAGTGTGCCAGAATGCACACCCAAATCCCAGGGGGTGGGGGGGATGGCTTATGGAAGCCATGAGCGACACGTCCATGAAAGGGCGAGTAAGACAGAACTGGGTGGGGTGGGGGACGTCTCCCAGACCCCCAGGGGGACCAGTGTTCACACCAGGATTCATGCATTTTATTTTTTTAATGTTTCTTCATTTTTGAGATAGAGTGTGACAGGGAGGGGCAGAGAGAGAGAATCCCAAGCAGGCTCCATGCCTGTCAGCACAGAGCCCAATGCGGGGCTCGAACTCACGAACTGCGAGGTCAAGAGCCGGACGCTTAACCGCCTGAGCCACCCAGGCACCCTGCAGGCTTCACGCATTTTAGCTTCTCAGAAAATACCTGCCTTCGATTGAACGTCTGGCTGCCATCCGTTAGGGGCAGGCGCAGGGGTTACGGGGAGCTTGCTCAGGTCGTGTCACACTTCTTGTCCCACTGCCCGTGGTGCAAGTTGTACCACATGTGGACGAAGAAGCCAAGCTTTGAAGCCAGACAAACCGGGTTCGTGTCCCAAGTCTATAACCTACGGAGGTCTGTGGCCTTGAGCAAACTCTGGCACCTGTCGGAGCGTCGGTTTTCACGTTGGAAAACAGGATAATAATGGCTCCTATCTTACAGGTTACTTTCGAAAATGAAATGAACTAAGGTATTTGCGAAGGCATCACCATTGCACCTCTCACAAAGAAAACACTCGGTGAGCGTTAGCTGCCACGACTGCTGTTGTTGTCGTTATTTGGATTGGAAAGCGCATCAGACATTTTTAAGAAAAGCAGTGAAAGCCAGTTTGTACAGCAAGGGATTCAGATTCTCTTACGGGGGCACACGTGTTTGTTCGAGAGTCACTGGATCACGTATAACGTCCCGGGTGGAGAGCAGGGGGCTTTGAAAGTGGATGATCCACGGGGTGCCACAGGCAGAGCAGGTGGTAAAAACCAGGTTTGGAAAACAGTAGGCGTCACGCATCACAAAAGTGCCACTAATAGCCTTGTTCCCTTCGTCCTACGTCCAATCATACATCCCGACGAGATTCAGGAGAAAGTGGGGAGAGGGGCGATCGGCTTTCGAGGTTTATTGCATCACTATCTACATTATCCACAGTAGCTGACGAGACGAAGCCTCTCACACTGGGGGTTTTCAACACAAATCCCTGGAACCACCACCACCAGGACAGCTAAGAGGACCCAGAGCAGACACAGGGACACTGTGCATCATTTTGTGTGATGACGGCAGATCGTAAGCTGCCAAACTGCCTACTGGAGAAGGCCTGAGGAGGGACCCCAGGGACACCCGTCTCGTGGGATATCCCGCGGCAGGTGCAAAGAACGAGGCGTATCTGAACGCAGCGACAGTAACATCACCAAGACATATTGAGTGGGACAAAAAGCAAGTTAAAAAACGCTATGCCTCCTTATAACCCCATGTTCACAGCATGTGTCTATTTTGTTTGTAAATATGGACTAGAATCTCTAGAAGATGGAAATTAAGCTAATACAGGGATTATCTCTGACCACAGATCTGGAGTTTGGTGTGAGGCAATAGTAACAAGAAATTAGAAGAAATTTTTTTTAACATTTATTTTTGAGAGACAGGGAAATATACAGTGTGAGCGGGGGAGGGGCAGAGAGAGAGGGAGACATAGAATCTGAAGCAGGCCCCAGGCTCTGAGATGTCAGCACAGAGCCCGACGCGGGGCTCGAGCTCACGGACCACAAGATCATGACCTGAGGCCAAGCCAAGAGTTGGACGCTTAACCGACTGAGCCACCGAGGCGCCCCATTTTTTTTTGTTTTCTGTTATACTCTGAGAGTATTTACATGAAGCTAATTAGGTTTCACTTTAGATATTAAGGGGAAAAAAAGAATCAATAAAACATATTCAAGTTCCACATATGATTTCTTAAAACATAGTTTTTGCAGCTAAGTGACGATCGATGGCCGAGATGTTTAACCATAGGAAAATGGGCAAATAAATTAGGTTCAGCTATTTGATGGGCCATTATGTAGTCGCTAAAGGTTGTAATTATAATGACTGGGCAGCTATCTGGGACATGCTTATGATATATTAGATAAAAAAGTAAAATATAAAATGATGTAAATAGGAGGTTGGCAGACGCAGATTAGAAGACGTAAAAATAGCAATGTCAAAGTGGGACAATTAGGGCTGAATTCTCATTTTTCTACCAAAAAGGTACTTTCTGAATTAAAAAAGGTTAGCGAAAGGGCTGACCTGATTTCTTTTGGGAAGGGGTACCACGTGCACAAAACAGAGCTTCCTTTTGAGTCGTTTTTCTCAGACATACACAAGCAATGCCCAGGAAGGTGTGTATGGAAAGGTGTCTTCTGGTGAATTTCATCTAAAAGCAGACTTGCTTTCCTCTGGTGCATCGTCACCCCTCCACGCCTGTTCTGTGTAGGCGCAGCTGCCCTCTGGGGCTTTTTTTGGAGAACCTGCCAGTGTTTCACCAAGAATCTGGAGTGAATTGATTTTCCCCAAGCAGCTACAGTGACATCCCCAAGTCCCTCGGAGGCCACTGCAGATACAGGTGCAAAAGTCAAGGTGAGAACACTTCTATAACCTCCTTGGAAGGCACCCACGCACACACTTTGCCTGGGAACGCAGGAAGCATATACCGTGTGGAGTCATTTTGAACCGGAAGCATACATCCGTGGTAAGCTGACAATCATGAAATATAAAGGCAGTGCCATTATTAGGCAAAGAAAGTCCCTTGGCTGAATGGGCTAATTTGGGGGGCTATGAACTCCAGTTCTGACAGATACACAATGGTTAAAGGGTTTCCTTTCAAATGTGCTCGGGGATACAGCAGAGAACATTCCTCCTGTTGATTTGCAACACACTTCGTTCTCTGGAAGGTTCTGAAGACCCCACCATTAAAAAGACACGCACACCGTAAACTGGTCTAATTTCCCAGACCTGAGTCAATTGACTTTGTATCCTGTGACACCCACCAACATTGGGATAATTATAGTAATTAAAGCAACTGTGATTTTATTAAGTGCTTACAACATGTCAGGCAATATATACTAAGTGCTTTTCAAATATTATCTCATTTTATCTCTCTCAACAATCCTGTGTGGGCTGTAATGTTATTCCTATTTTTTGAACGAGAGATGAAGCTCAAAAAATTAAGTGATCTTGGCCAAAGGCACCCAGCCAGAAAGTAGCAGAACTGGGTTTCTCAGCCATGAATGGGAGCCCTAGACTACAGTTCATCTCCGCGTGGTGAAATGCTGGCGTTTCTGGAGCCACAGTGGGGGAAACGGATTTGAACGCTTAATATGAGAACAGTTTTTTCCGCTTCTGAAACCCACCTCGGATATTATCTCACCTAGGAAGATTTTTCTAAGCATCGCAGACAGATAAATCATTTCCCCCACAGGCTACTGGTATTGTTCTCTGTCACACTGCATCACAGATACATTTTTAGATGTTTACTTTCTCTACTTAATTACAAGCTTCTTTAAATATCTTGTTTGTCTTTGTGGGGACCCAAGAAATCTGGTTATTATATATTATCGCTTACAAGAATTGCTGGGCACGATAGAAATACTGCCTCCAGACAGACAACAGCAACAGAACAACCAGTTACAAAACTTATCAAGTGCAGTGCCACGTGAAACAAAAACCATAAATGCCTTTGTCCTTAAACAACTAAAAACCCATTATAAACTTCCTACTGCCTGAATAGACAATGCCTATATTTATCTCTGTTTTCACAACTTAGTGTAGAGCTTGGCACTGAGTAGACCGTCAACAAACACCTGACAAAAACAATGAGCGAATAACTAAAGGAATGAATCATCTTACGTAGGAACAAGGCTTCATGAAACTCATCAGGTAAAGCTAAATCTCATGCACAATAAAACAGGGAACACAGCCTCACCTGATTTGTTGGCACACAGCAAATGTCACAAGATTGATTATCAACATTAATTTTTAAGAAAATATCTTGAATAAATTTTCTTTCTCTACTCTTGGGAGTGATCGTATTTTGGAAATCGCATAATGGAATGCCTCCTGTCATTTGATGGGGCGGGAGGGAGGGCGTGTGACATCAGGGCTGGCTGGGCAAATGAGCCTCCATTTGGCACAAATAGGGAATCAGAAATATCAGCCCTGACACTCATGGATCCACAGGGACAAGCCAAGATTAAACGAAAGAGCAAAATCCCTGAGCTGGGTCCAATTCATACACACACCAGATGTACTGAAAGCTTCCTTTTTAAATTAACCTCAAAGATAGAAATTGCAGTCTTGAAAATAATAGGGGAATAATTAGGGGAAGAGATATATAAATAAGAAGTGATTCTGCTCTATGTTAGTGGCATGGGACACCCTGAAGTCCATGTTTCCCAAAGCGGGGCCCGAAGACCAAGCATCAGCAACTTCTGGGAGCTTGCGTGAGATGCGGATTCTTAGATCCTAGCAGACCTACAGAATCAGAACTCTGGGGATGGGGCTCAGCAATCTGGATGTTAAAACCCTGATGTACATGCAAGTTTGAGAACCACTGGTTTATGTCATAAGCTCTCTATCAAATTTAATACAGAATCTGATTTTCAAAAATCTTTTCGATTCGATCAAGTAAGATAAAGCTGTTTTGGGCATTCCTATCAAATACACAAAGCCTTTGTAATGGATCAGATGCTACCCTCTACATAGATCTTCACGAGGATCCTGTCTGACAGAAAGTTGTCCCCCTACCCATTTCACAGATGGGCAAACAAAGGCCCAGATGGTCATATGTTGCTAGTCTAACCCAAGAGCCCATCTAACTCTGACTCACAGAACATCTCCCATGCCATTCCCATCTCTCAGTCTTGGAAAAACAGAGCTCAAACTCCTAAGACAGACTATCCAGGGTTGTGGGCCTCACAGGTGTGTGTTTGGGGTCATGTAATTTCCCTGCACACTCTGCCCACCTCCCTGGCAGAGTATCAAACACAGTGGGCTGTATTCACATCTCCTTCCCCGTTAGGCTTTGGGACTGAACTGGGACAGAGCTGGGGGAGACTGATCTCTGCATCCCTAGGGATGAGCAGCGACAGGGAAATCATCTGTCTCTAGTCCGCTGGTGGTTCAGGTGCTGAATGTTCTTTCTTTCTGTTAGAGGCCCTCTCACGATAATAATAATAAAAATAACAACACTCATCACTTACACAGTCCTTTCACACACCGGGCTTCAGTCTGAGCTTCACTTTACTTGCAGCAGCTGGTTGGCTCTCTAAAACAACCCCGTGAGGTTGGTACCAGCATTAATGCCCCCATTTGACAGATGAAGAAACCAAGGCCCAGAGAGGATAACTGATTTGTGCAGGATCACAGAACAAGTGAGCGCCTCGTCCTCTCCGCAGTTATCCACCGGCACCATGCCCAGATGGAGGAGGGTGAGAGGGTTAAGATACTAAAGCAAAAGACTCTGGAAGAACTGTTGGTACAGGTGAAATGCCAACGACTAGAAATCTGCGCTCATAGAGACTAAAGGAGAGCTGATTTCTGTTTTTTTTTTTTTTAATGAGAATTCTTAGGATTTACTCTCTTAACAGCTCCCCTCCATATCATACAGCATGTTTATTACACTCGTTATCACACCCTAGTTATTAATCTTACAATGGGAAGTTGGTGCCCGTGAACCACCTTCCTCCAATCCCCCTCTTCCACTCCCAGCTCTGCTAACCACAAGTCTGATCTCTTTTTCTGAGTGTGTTTTGTTCTAGATTCCACATGCAGGTGAGATCATATAGTGTCTGTCTTTCTCTGTCCGGTTTACTTTACTCCAAGGTCTGTGTTGTCACAAATGGTAGGATTTCCTCTTGTTTATGGCTGAATAATATTCCTCTGTGTGTGTGTGTGTGTGTGTGTGTGTGTGTGTGTGCGCGCGTGCGCGTGCACACACACATATCTCACATTTTCTTTACCCACTCATGGGCATTTAGGTCGTTTCCAAGCCCTGGCTCTTATAAATAATGCTGCTCTAAACACGGGTGCAAATGTCTTTTTGAGTTAATTTTTATTCCCTTTGGATATATTCTCAGAAGCAAAACTGGTGGATCCTACGGTACTCCTGTTTTTCACGTTTTGAGGATTTTCCATACAGTTTTCTGTAGTGGCTGCACCAATTTTTTCTGTAGTAGCGTCCACCAACAGTGCACAAGGGCTCGCTCTTTTCCACACCCTCGCCAGCATTTGTGTTCTCTTGTCTTCCTGGTGATGGCCATTTTAACAGGTGCGAGGAGATACCTCCTTGTGGTTTTTATTCCCATTTCATTTCCCTAACAATTAGTGCTGTTGAGCATCTTTTCATGTACCTGTTGGCCTTTCCTATAACCTCTTTGAAAACATGTCTACTCAAGTCCTCTGCCTTAAAATTGAGTTACCTTTTTTTTTTTTTTGACTATTAAGTTGTGTAAGTTCTTTATATATTTGGGATGTTAACTCCTTATCAGATATATGGTTTGCAATTTTTTCCCCCATTCCATAGGTTGTCTTTTTACTTTGTGGATGGTTTCTTTTGCTGTACAGAATCTTTTGTTTGGTGTACTCCCACTTGCTTATTTTTTATTTTGTTCTTTGTGCGTTAGGTGTCCTTTCCAAAAATCATTACGAAGGCCCGTGTCAAGAAGCTTTATTCCTATTTTTTATTCTGGGAGTTTCAAGATTTCAGGTCTTCCATTTAAGTCTTTAATCCATTTTGAGTTAATTTTTGTGAGTCTCCTGCTTTGTTCTTCTTTCTCAGAATTTCTTTGGTTATTATTATTTTTTTGATCATTCCATATAAATTTTAGGAGTGTTTTTTCTACTTCTGTAAAAAAATGTCATTAGAATTGTGATAGGGATTGCATTGAATCTGTAAGTGGCTTTGGGGAGTATTAGCATTTAAACAATATTCATTCTTCCAATCCATGAATATAGGATACCTTTCCATTTATTCATCTTCTATTCTGTTATCAATGTTTTCTAGTATTCATAGTAGAGATCTTTCACCGCCTTAATTTTCTCCTAAGTATTTTTTTTTGATGAAATAGTAAATGGCATCAATTTGTTTCTTTTTAGTAAAATTCGTTGTTAGTGTATAGAAATGCTATTGATTTTCGGATGTTAATTTTGTACCCTGAAACTTTGCTGATTCATGAATTAGATATGAGGATTTTTTTGGTTGAGTCTTTAGGAGTTTAAAGTCTTTAGAAATACATACATATATATATATATATATATATATATATATATATATATATATATATGCATGTGATCTGCAAATATGGACGATCCTGTTTTTGTTTCCAATTCTGGTACGTTTTATTCATTTTTCTTGCCTGACTGCTCCAGTTAGAACTTCTGGCACCATGCTGAATAGGGTGGTGAGAGTGGGATCCTTTGTCTTGTTCCTAATCTTAAAGGGAAAACTTTCATCCTTTCATCATGGAGCATGACGTTAGCTTGGACTTGTCACATGTGGCCTTTATTATGTTGAGATGTATTCCTTCTATGCTTAATTGGTTAATAGATTTTATCATGAAAGGATGCTGAATTTTGTCAAGTGCTTTTTCTGCATTTGTTGAGATGATCCCTTGATCACCTTGGTTGATTTGCACATATTGAACCATCCTTACATTCCAAAGATAAATCTCACTTGGTCATTATGAAGGATCTTTTTAACGTACTGCTGAATTGACTTTGCCAGTATTTTACTGACCATTTTTGCATCTATACTCCTGAGGATAGCGGCTTGTGGTTTTCTTTTCCAGTAGTGTCCTTTTCTGGTTTTGGTATCCAGATAACACTGGCATCATAAAATGAGTTTGGATGTGTTTTATTTTTCCTTTTTTCTTCCTTCCTTCCTTCCTTCCTTCCTTCCTTCCTTCCTTCCTTCCTTCCTTCTTTCTCTTTCTTTTCCTTTTGTTAGAGTTTGAGAAAAATTGGTATTAATTTTTTTTTAAATGTTTGATAAAATTCACCAGTGAAGCCATTGGGTCCTGGGCTTTTCTTCATTGGGAGATTCTTGATTACTAATTTAATCTCATTACTAGTAATAGGTCTATTCAGATTTTGGATTTCTTCCTGATTCAGTCTTGGTAAGTTGTATGCTTCCAAGGATTTTTCCATTTCTTCTAGGTTGTTCATAGCAGTCTCTTATAGGCCTCTGAATTTCTATGGTATCAGTTGTAATGTCTACTTTTTCATTTATAATTTTGTTGATTTGGATCCTCTTTTTTTCCTCAGTTAGGTTAGCTAAGGGTTTGTCAAATTCATTTTTCTTTTCAAAGAACCAACTCATAGTCTAATCTTTTAAAGTCTTAATCTTTTCTACTATTTTTTTTCTGTTCTCTATGTCATATATTTCTGCTCTAATCTACATTATTTCATTTTTCTGCTAATTTGGGATTCAGTTTGTTCTTTTTCTAGTTCCTTAAAGTGTACAGTAAGATTGCTTATGTGGGATCTCTCTTGTTTTTTACCGTAGGCATTTGTTGTCATGATATGAACTTCCCTGTTAGAACTTTTTTTTTTTTTTGAATACATGGAGTGACATTTACAGAGCAAGCACCTTACAAAACACTCAACAGATTCTGGCTGTGTATCAGAGCTGTGCCAGGGCCTGAGGGACACAACAAAGATGTGTGCCCAGGCAGGACAGTGGTGTCTCCTTTTCTAGTGGGGAGTGGACTTTGTGATTCCAGATGGCTGTTTTTCTGTTGCTGCCATCATCTCCTTACCATTATCCTCATCATTTACTTTTATTGACCATCCTCTTACCCCGGGTCTCAAAGAGACATCTAGGGCAACTTTCCCCGACAGCTTGACATTCTAACTGGGATGACACATCGTAGATCGGTATAGATCACTGTAGAAATGAACTGCATCCAGGATGGATCATTTTGACTGAAGGAATGTAATTAATTTGAAATGTAGGTGAGCACAGAAGCTGCAGCCTGCAGAACACACACGCTTTGCTCTTAACCTCTTCTTGACACTCTGATGTGAACCCTACCTTCCCCTTCTTGAGGACTGCCAGGTGGTGAACCAGTACTCAGGGGCACGGCTCTTCACCCTACCCTCCTTCTGCGATCTCCTCGGTCTCCATTCACCACGTGCTGCTTTCTCAGCACCAATAACCTGCAAGTAACCATGTCCCGTGGCCTTCCTTAGACTCTCCTTCAAGTCATAACTGTTTCAGAAGCGTTAACGCAACCCACCCCCCTCCTCCTGAAAAGCCCCTCCTCTGTTCCTTTCCCCCTCCCTCTTCCTCAAGCTCATCTCCCCCAGCTGGGCCTTCATTCGGGAAAGGATCCATCCTGTTACTCTTTGCTCTACCATTTTCCCCTGGGAAAACTGAGCATTTCTAGAAATAACGATGAGGAGCGGGAGCAGGAGGAGAACGGTAACAGTGATACGGGTGAATATTCACCGAATGTTTACCAGAGGCCAGGCACTCTTTCAGGTGACCCATGGAATAGTCATCACAGGTCTCAGGGATGACACTATTACACCTGCCCTCCTTACACACAGGAAATGGAAAGCTCAGAGATGTTAAGGGACGTATTCAAGGGCACAGAGCTAGGAGAGAGCAGACCAGGAGTCTAGGACTCTGATGGAATGTTTTGCACAGACCTGCTGCACCCTCTTCCCACTCTTGGCTGCTTTTCCAAGCTGGAAGACAGGATCCTGGTTCTCTGTGTTTGCATGCCTGGCTTCCATTATGGTGTCCACACAGCTACCCCAATCAGTTTCCTGATTATCTGCAAATGAGCCTCTCCTCACTGACTTCTCCAAACATTACTGAGACCACCATTCTCCCATAGCTTTTCTTGGACCTTGGCTTTAAAAAAAAACACCAAAATTTGAACTCACTCAGCTGTCTTATCTCCTACACACACAGCCAGACAGGCTTCTTCCTGACATTTCCCTTGGAAATATCTGCTCTACGCAAACTCATGTCACAGAATGGGAGACAAGGGGCCTTTGCAACCCCCACCCCCTGAATGGGAACTTTCTTGTTTCAAATGAGAGAACTGGGGTCCTGGGAGGTGAAGCAACCTGTAGAGACCACAGGGTAGATCAAAGTGAGGGTTAGACTTTGGATCAACACACTTCTTTGGGTAGAGATGGAACCCATTGGGCTCAAGGCGTCATACAGGTACCAGGCGCATAGTAAGTGTATGTAATGAAAAAACCTATCTACCTCAACTTTATATAACTGCCTCTAGTACCATTTCCACCACCTTGATCATCTCTCACTTGGGTCACTGCAATAGCCTCTTGATCAGTCTGCCTGTTTTCATACTCTTCTTCCTGTACAGATGTCAGACTCATCTTCTAAAGCTCTGCATCTCAACTGCCCCTTCAATGGCGCTTACGTGCCCATAGGATGAAGGGCCACTCCCCTTGTATACCACAGGCTTTCCCACAGTCTGGCTCCATTTTAACTCACCCACTTCTTCCATATAACTTCCTATGATGCAAATTACTAGCACATTTTTTGTGGGGCAGTAGGGGCTTGTGGTGATGGTGGTAATGGCTTAAAAAAATTTTTTTTCCTGACTTCTTAACCCCCTTCAATGCAGGTATACTGCCACCAGGTGGCAGTAACCTATCATTGAAGAGTGGGCTCTCCCTTGAGACAGGGGCAAACGCGGTCCATCTTTAAAAAACCCAAACGCCATAACTTGAAAACTTAAGGCAGAATTTGTTACATTAATTCATAATAAATACCTCTATGGCTTTTCTTCCATCATTCAGAAAAAGGAACATCTGTGCTCTGCTAATTTTCATTTTATGCCCCTCTTTTCCCTCTCTGAGGCTGAGAATGATATAAACTATGTTATAAACCTGGAGGCATGGGACTCTTAACATTGAAAAGAGGAAACTGATCTCAACAAGCCACTTCCATTAAAAAAGCCTCTCCTGAACCATCTATCTCTACGCACCTAGTTCCAAATTTAGCTAATATATCTCCTTGTGTATTTTTATACCTAATAAGAAATATCTGGGGGGCTAGGAGACGAATGATTCCTTGGAAAACCTGTTGTTGCATTTTTGCATCAGCAGGCACAGACATCCATGAACTATCTGATGCCTGGAATCATTTGCAGGAATCATGTTCTCACTACTTTGGTATCTCCCCAAGTACCCACATCAATGGAGACTAAAAATTCTGAGTTCTATTTCTAGACTTAATGTTCCTCCCTGCCCTCCTTTTGACAATTTTTGAAATGCTTACAATAGCTTCCAACTGTGAAGCTTAAAAATTTCAACCATTCAGTTTTATTTAGCCAAATGATGAAGGCATCCATTCTGAATTCTAAAGGCAAAAAGATAGAAAAAACAGGGAGAGGGAAAAACATGACTATCTTTATCTCCAACAAAAATTTGTGGGGACAAATAAAAGCCACGTGTGAAAGCTCTTTGACACCTTTGTGAGATGTTCACACAGCTGGGAAAGCTATCATCTTGAGTCTTAGCCTCCTTATCTCTGCAGGGAAGTGATAAAGCCGCCTCCTTAATAACACAGAACGTGGGAAAATTGAGGTCAAGTGTGAAAATGGCAGGTTTTCTAGGCCAGAAATTCATTTTAGGGAAAACTTATGGAGATTTTTTAAAATAACTTTTTTCTGGGGCACCTGGGTGGCTCAGTCGGTTGAGCGTCTGACTTCGGCTCAGGTCACAATCTCGCAGTTCAAGAGTTCAAGCCCTGCGTCGGGCTCTGGGCTGACAGCTCAGAGCCTGGAACCTGCTTCAGATTCTGCATCTCTGTCTCTCTCTTCCCTCCTCTGCTTGTGCTCTCTCTCTCTCTCAAAAATAAATAAACATAAAAAAATAATTTAAAACAACTTTTTTTTCCTTCTAAAATGACTCAACCAGGTGAAAATGATGTGGTTGTTAATCTTGAAAAAATTCTTTAACTTCTCTTAACTTCAGTTCCTTCATCTGTAAAATGGGAACACTATTACCCATGTGTTGATGTTGTACAGGGATTAAATGAGAAAGTAGGAGCTGGCATGAAAGGAGCTCATATATGTGGGTCTAATCAGATTCCACTGCCATGGAAAATGTTAGTTTGAAAATTAAATTAAGGATATAAATATGTAATTAATCCCAGAGAGGCAGAGCCTTAATTAACTAGCATGGTCTCATTTGAAACAATCCTGGTCCTTTGGATTAGAAACATGGGTGAGCCTTGCCAGCATTTCTTAAGAGCTTTAATTTCTTACCTGGAACCCAGGGATAGAGGCATTTGGGGAGTTCTCCGTGAACTTTTCTTTTCATCAAGGCCAGCTCTGACTCACTGATTTGGAAACCTGTATGTCTTCCCATACGTCATGTACCTCTCTCTATCACCATCTCTAGGGACTCAGGGTTCCAACTACTATAGACACTTAAAAAGCAGCTAATATTTGGTTGGAATTTTATACGTTCAGGCAAAAATAACCACATGCGTATCCTCAACAGAATAGAATATTGTGAGTGAAACTGAGATTCATTTGGTGGACAGAGATTCAGACTGATTCTAGCACACTTCCCAACAGATCTGCTACTCTACTTGAAAGCATTACGTTTTGGTCCACTGCTTACTATTATTAAAAACAACAAGGGCATGGATGAGGACCGTGATCATTCCCAGGGCACTGTCAGGCTGTTAAGGGATCTTTACAAGGGAAACTGCACAGAGAAGTGGGCAAGAGCATGAATCTGGTGCCTGATGGGGTAGTTGTGAATCCTGGCTCTGTCACTCACCAGTTTTGCAAACTTGAACAAATTATTTTAAACTTTGGGTCAAGATTTAAAAAATCTTTCCGGGTGATTCTAATGTACAATGAAATTTAAGAAGGATTGTCATAGGACAAGTTCCTCAATGTCTCTAAGCCTTGGTTTTACCGTCTATAAAACGGGAAAATTACAGCATGTAATGTACCTGATATAATGCTGCTGAAGACTGAAGGAGATAATGAATATTCAGTGGTTAGCATATTACTCGGTGCATCACAAGGGATCAATAAATGTAAGCTTCTACCATCACCACCACCATAATCATCATCGTCAATGCCGTCACCGTCACCACCCCTGTCATCCCATCAGTAGCAGCAGCCGCAATGTCATTATTAGTGTCTTCATTCTTATCCTCCTCATCATTGTCGTTGTCACCAAGATCACACCATCGCCACCACCGTCATCATCAATCACCACCATCACTGTCACCACCAAGATCATCACCAACACCATCAAAACCACAACCACCATCACCACCGTCATCTGCTTCTATGGGAGGGGCCACTGATTCCTTTAGGGAGCCCCTTTAGAATGCTTGGTACTCAACATGTTACTCTTGAATTCTTCGTTCTTTTTTATATCCTTTGGGAAAAGCGAGGTACTAGCAGTCTATAAAAATTCCTTATGAGCTAAAACTTGATTTCACTCTATTTGGGCAACAAACGTATAAGTTAAACTTCTTCATACCATTCTACATATATTGAAAATGTATGTGCTGTTAATGGTGGCCGTATCTGCAGGTGCCGCGCTCCAAGCTTGCTCCTTATATTGATTCACTCGGGCCCTACCACCTGTGGTGGAAGGGGCCACAGACCACTTTCTCAGTGGGGGGGCTTAAACAGGGCTGAAATAGTAACTAGAACTCCATCAACCATTCTGAACGTTAATGGAGGAGTAGGTCGCCCGCTCTATCAAACTCTCAGCTTCGGATGAATTCTTTTTGCATTTGGCATGGAAGGTGGTAAGTATTTTCTGAGCTATTTTTCAGTTGCAGGCTTCAGTTGGCTGAGATGATATATGCAGATCAAGCCTTGAACAGCTGTAGCACTCCAGAGTGGCTGGTATTTTGGTGGGCTTTATTTTAAAGTCTCTGACAGTTCAATCTCACTAAATAATTCAGCTGTTTAGGAAAAGCCATATGATCTTGAAATAAGTCCCTGAAGGTCATGAATATAGGTTGAAATTTTATATATATTTTTTTTGGTGAATAGTATTCGACAAAATAACAAAAATGTCCGTTGTAATATCTCTTCCTTTACATCTTTGAATGAAATTACCAAGCACACATCACTGGATGTTCATTTATAAACATCCTACATCTTTTCCATGCATTTCTGGCAGAGTATTAAGCTAACATTCTGATTTCACTGTTCCCAACGAAGTTAGACATTCTAAAGAACCATTTCATAAATGCAGCTCGATCTTGGGGTGTCACTGATCATTTGGAAAGCTCTTTGTTACATCTAGCCCTAGAAAACACAAGCCTCATGTCAGGGAAAAGCTGAAGTATTGACTTTATAAATCTGTAAAGAAAAGGGGGGGAAAACGCCACGTAAAAGTTTTCCAGGACAAAGCTGAATCTCGCTCATCCATCATCGGTCTCTTCAAGGTAAAGTGCAATCCAGGAGCATAGTATTTGCATCTAGAAAGATACTGGCCAAGGATTTCTTTGTGCTCCTTGAAGATGGGTGTTTTAGCTGAGTCACCAGACTGATAGCTTTGAAATAGCTCTTCATGGAGGTGGAAGACAGAGGAGGGTCCTCGGGCAGATCTCATCCAAACTCATGTAGAATCCTACATCCTTTTTTCTTTTTTTTAAGATAATTTCGTTTTCATGTTTATTTATTTTTGAGAGCAATTTTTGAGAGAGACAGACAGAGTATGAGCCAGGGAGGGCAGAGAAAGAGAGAGGGAGACACAGAATGTGAAGCAGGCTCCAGGCTCTGAGCTGTCGACGCAGAGTCTGATGCAGGGCTTGAACTCGTAAGTCATGAGATCATGACCTGAGTCGAAGTCAGATGCTTGACCAACTGAGCCACCTAGTTGCCCCAGAATCCTACATTCTTTAAGGCTGATGGGAGGCTAAGATTTATCTACTTCAAATGCCTCCTTGTCCCATTATACAGATTAGGAAACTGAGGCCCAGACACAATAAATGGTGTGTGCCCATGAGGGCACACAAGTAGGAATAAAGTCAGAGTTAGGACAGAGGTGGCCCTGGGGCATAGGGAGGACACACATCAGAGATGGCCTGTGTAGTTTTCCATTCTGGCTGACAGGTCTAGGTATAGCCATTTTGGTTGTATACACAAATATTTAGCTTCTACACTGTGATAAGACCCTTACTGTGTGCCCTAGGCCAAATCCTTCAAATTCTCTCAATTCCAACCTCCTTATATATGATGCCCCACTGTGAATCCCCATGTCATAAGGATGCTGCATCAATGAAATTCTACCTTTAAAAGTACTCAGAGCAAAGCCTCCTATGCAGTAGTACTTAACAAAAGGCTCACGTATAGCTTCATCCTTCCTGATGTCCTAAAATATTTTCTCTTGGACAAGGGAGTGGGGAACCTAAGTTTTCCAGAGCCAAAACATCATGCAATCTACTCGTGCTCCAACAGCATCTGGTGGCAGTTGTGATGTCAGAAGACCCCCCCAGGACAAGCAGGCACCTAGCCAGAGGTGCCACTGGTGGTGGCGACCCAACTCCAAAGAAGAGAACACAAACATTTCTGTCACATATCACAAGAGTGATTCGTGTTCTTGTTTGAAAATTTATAAACTATCAGTGACCCAAAAGTGAGAAATAGAAACCACTCACAAGTCCACCACGCAGTGAAAGCCATTGCTAATCTTTCAATAGGAACATAAGTTTTGTATCGATTTGACAAAACAGGTCCCGATGTTCTAGAGCTTTCTTTTTGTCAACCTTAACGCATCGTGAGGTTTTTCTCCAGTAGTTACACAGTTATCTTTGAAGCAGAATATTTCATCATTCACATTTTCTATCGCTCAAAGTATTGAACTGGTAGAGCATGGTTACCCACCAATCAGAACGGGGGAGGAACAGCTGGTCAAACCACACAGGGTAAAAGCCACATGACTATTGGCCATAGATGTGTCGTACGTTAACTAGTTTCTTATTAAAAGCATTTCATTTTCTGTAGAGAGACAGAGAGCACACAGCAGAGGAGGGACAGAGGGAGAAGGAGAATCTTAAGCAGGCTCCACACATCATGTGGAGCCCGATGTGGGGCTTGATCCCATGACCTCGGAATCGTGACCTGAGCTGAAATCGAGAGTTGGATACTCAACTGACTGAGCCAGCCACCCAGATGCTCCAAAAGCATTTAATTTTTATTAAACAATTTTTCTGGTTATATGCTTTTCTGATGACAGAATAGATAATAAAATTGTGACATGCGTCGTTACGTATATTATGAGGTTGAATTCCTAGAAGTCCAACAATCTTGTCAGAGGATAATCACAGGTTTGGGGATTTTGATGTCTACCTTCCGGGTAGATCATGGTCACAGTTCATGCTCCCTTCCTTGGCAAACACCTCCAAGTGGACAATTAAGAAAGGCTAGGGGCACCATAATGGCTCAGTTGTTTAAGCATCCAACTCTTGATTTCAGCTCAGCTCATGATCTCACGTTTGTGGGATGGAACCCCATGTCAGGGTCTGCACTGACAGTGTAGAGCCTGCTTGGGATTCTCTCTCTCCATTTCTCTCTCTGCCCCTCCCCTGCTAATGCTCACTCTCTCTCTTGAAAATAAATAAATAAACTTAAAAAACAATAGAAAGGCTAAACAGTCATGCTGGAAGGACACCAGGACTCCCCTTCTCCCATTACTATCTATTTCCTGACTGTGCCCTATCACAGGAGGAATTTTTAGTGCAGACTTCTCTTCCCCCCAGTATAGTGAGTCGCTATTTCCACAGTGCTTGGGGCAATAGGATGGAGGAATATTCTAGGCCTTGGCCCCTGCTTGTCTCTTTCAACTCCGCTACTAACTAAATACTGAGATGTGGCCAACTCACTTTGTCCCGTCTTCCTACATGTAAAGGAGATGACTGGGTCAGACCGATAATCAAATACCTCTCAGTGTCGTGAGTCTAACAATCCACAGTGCTGTGACCCCACATTCCAACGCTACTGCATCTTAGCGACGAAAGCTTTGTTTTGCTTCCTGTACCACCTCTGTCCTCCCTCTCCATTCCCCAACATTCTCCATCCACACAGGGAAAATGGCAGTTTTCTAGGAACAGAAATAATCCAATGATTTCTCCTCACATCTACAATAAAATACCCCCTATCAAGGCACAGACACACAGTCTTTCTCCCGCCCACCCGTCCAGCCTCATTCTCTATGTTGGGCACCATGTTGATAGAAAACTACACTGGTGTTCAAGCTTTCTCACTTCAGAACCTTTGAAATGCCTGTCCCTTCTTTTTTAAGTTTATTTTCAGAGAGAGAGGAAGAGACAGTGCGTATGTGTGCATGTATAGGGGAGGCGCAGAGGGACAGTATCCCAACCAGGCTCTGTGCCGTCAATGCAGAGCCTGACTCAGGGCTCGATCTCATGACTGTGGGATCATGACCTGACGAGAAATAAAGAGTGGGACGCTTGACCAACTGAGCCACCCAGGTGGCCCCCAAATGCCTATTCCTTTTGCCTGGCATATTCTTCCCCCAAGACCTTCCCTTGGCTAAGCTGTTTTGGGTGTCAGCCTCTGAAATTGCTATTGCCTTTGTCCGGAACATGCATCCCTGATTCCAGGTGGTACCATTTTCTTCTTGTCTGAAACATTACTTCCTTGGAGTGGACTAATGTGAACACACCGATTTAAGTTGCCCTCCTTTTCGGTCACTCTTCACCATGCTATCTTATATTATCTTCCTCTCTGCACTTAGCACCAACGTTATCAAGTTTTGTTAACCTATTTTTTTCATAGCATATAAAATGTGTTCGATTAAGGAAAACTGGAACTGGCAACACTCCCTCGAAACTTCTTGAATGAATGTGGGGAGCAAGAGAAAAGTAGCCGTTGACATCCAGGACCCGGCCTGGTACCATCAGCTAGATGTTGGCATTGTCCTGTTGAAGATGAACAGCTTCGCAGAACATCAACACCAGACAGGGCTGCTGTGTGAGCACGATGGGGGAGCAGGGACAAGAACACAGTCACTCCATAAATCAGTCTGAACATGGATCCCTTCCTGGCTAACATGAGTGATGGCTGCCTCATTGCTGATTACAGCTATAGCCTCAGCTTAGCCCCTTTGTATAGATAAAGTTCCCAGTCATAACATGACTCCCGCTTCCCGGCAGCTTCTGATTCAGAGCAATGCTCCACTTTTATGAACCTTCCCCCAAGGCAGCTAATACCGAGCCCAAATTCTATAAGTCTCTCCTAACAAGGGTACCCCATGGCTCCCCACGGCTAGCTCTCCCTCCTTGTAATGAGCAATAAACCCACTTGCTTAACTACAGGTATGTTTCTGGTGATCTCTAACTGGAGGGCAGTGACAGTGGGAAAATAATTATAAATAGCAGCTTCTTTTTCTTAAGTAACTGCTATGTGCCAGACCCCACTGTTGCCAATAAAACAGCCTTGCAAGGTAGGAATTACTATAACTGCTCTGATTTTAAAGTTGGGGACACCAAGCTCCAATCTGGTAACTACCTTCCCAAGGTCACACAGCTATTGGAAGCTGCCATTTGAGTCGTGCCTTCCTAGCTTCCAATCTTGTAGTTTTCTCATTATTGTAGTGTTCCTTTGTTTTTTTTTCTCCTTTTCCTTTAGAAACTATGTTAGGTGCTCCAAGCTAGTAATGGGGACACACATGACAAATGTGTTGCCTCTATTAATTCCTCCATTTACAATGATTACCATTCCTGATGGATATTTTAGGATTTCAACCCTCTGTGAATGTTTGCTTTTTAGATATCTGCTCTTCATGTGCATGGAGTTTCTGGCATGATCTCAAACATACAGAATATATTCAGCATCAGAAGAAGTATTTTCAGACAATCGTTCTGCCATTTTAGGGAGTACAATTGTGAAACGGAGAAGAAATTTAAAAATAGAGAGTTGTGGGAACGATAGTCTACATGCAGGCTTTAGTATGAGAGCTCGTTAGCTTTCTGTATTTTGTATTACTATTCTTTAAATAATGTCTCTTATCTCTTATGTTTGAAATCTGACCAATAAATGAACTTCAATGTATTTTCCCAGAAATTAAGACTACAGGTTGTGGGTAAGTGAATAAATATACCTCCGATGTAACAGATCATCATGGAAAGTCACTGTGAACTTGGCCCTGTGTTAGGTGTTTTCAACCATGCCATCTCAAATACATTCAGTTCAGGTGCTTAAATTACTTTTTTTAAAAATATTTTTTTTAATATTTATTTTTGAGAGAAAGAGACAGAGCATGAACAGCAGAGGGGCATAGAGGGAGGGAGACACAGAATCCAAAGCAGGCTCCAGGCTCTGAGCTGTCAGCACAGAGCCCGACGTGGGGCTCGAACCCAGGAACAGTTAGATCATGACCTGAGCCGAAGTTGGACACTCAACCGACTGAGCCACCCGGGCACCCCTCAGGTGCTTAAATTTCTAAGTGAACCCATAGGAAAATAAGAAGCCAGCGATACAGAGCTGGTGCCATTCGGTTCAGGCAACTTGGTAGCTCCCATTTCTCCAGCATCTTAGGATCTGAAATCTCCATGAGCTGGAAATCACTCCTGGAGTGGCGTGGGTTGATGGAGCATGGTGAACACCAAAGACAAACCACTGTAGTATTATTTGATTCTAGAACAGCTTTCAGGACAAGACCATGATGCTCTCTGCTGGACAGTCTGATACAGCAATCCAGGGGCTCAGATGTGGGTATAGGATGCGTCTTGAACCACTGTGGGATTTTAAGCAGGACGTGAGGTTTTGAGGGGCATCAGGCTTCTGTTTCACTAGCTGCAGGGGGTAGTGAAACAGAGTAGGGATGCGGTCAGTGCATCTGCAGAGAGCGGATGTGAGTACCGTGGGCAGAAAGAGATGGGAGCAGGTGGGAGATATTAAGGAGCTGATGTGACAGGGCTGGGGCACCTGACTGGTTATCTTGGAGTGAGAAAATGCATTTCATAAAACAAATCTCTTTATTTGCTCTTAACTCTAAGTTGAATCTCACATTAATTTCTACTTTTTGTGTGTGGTAAGAACACTTAACACAAGATCTACCTTCTTACCAAAATGTTAAGTGCTCGCTCAGGATTGTTAACTACGAGCACAGTGTTGAACAACCTGTCTCTGGAACTTACTTATCTTGTATAAGTTGAACTTTATACCAGTCAAACAACAACTCCCCATCTTTCCCTCCCCTCCCAAGTTTTCTTTATCCATTCATCTGTTGATGGATGTTTAGTCCTGAACTATTATAGATCAGAGCATATTATATCAAGTGGATTTGGAGTAAGTGGGAAAAGGGGCAATCAAGAAAGCCCACTTTCGGGGTGCCTGGGTGGCTCATTCGGTTGAATGTCCAACTTTGGCCAGGTCATGATCTTGCAGTTCATGGTTTCAAGCCCCATATCGGGTCCTGTGCTGACAGCTCAGAGCCTGGAGCCTGCTTCAGGTTCTGTGTTTCCCTCTCTCTCTGCCCCTCACCTGCTCACACTCTGTCTCTCTCTCTCTCTCTTTCAACAATAAATAAAACATTTAAAAAAAAGAATGCCCATTTTTTTTTCTGGCTTGGTCTGTATATTGGAGAATCACAAAGATAGGTGAAGGTCACTGGGTGAAGCCCTTAGTTTACTAATCAAACATGTGGATTAACCTGAACATGTTCCCTATTCTAAGTGCTTCATGGATGTTAATTCATGTAATCTTTTAAAACATCTCCATGAGTTAGGAACTTTTATTCTCCCATCTAACACAAGAGGAAACTGAGGCACAGAGAGGTCAAATAACTTGTCTGTGGCCACACAGTCAATAAGTAAGAGTCGGCTTCCAGAGTCTGTCCTCTTAACTGTCACACATCACAGCATCTTAGAGACTGAGGTCAGGATCACATCCTGATGAAGTCTAATCTGTTGGGGCGGAGGGGAATACCCAGTGTACCTCAAGGACAACCAAGGGAAAGTTAGTTTTACTGTTTTCACTTTGATTTAATTTGGTCCCAAGCACCACAGTCAGGAAACAGTTTCATCATCTAGTTTCTTACATAAAACAACAACCAAAAAAAGGTGGTGGTTTTCTGATGGAGGCTCTGATGGAGTTTTAAACATAATTATTGCAAGCCTATTTATCGTAAAGAGCCCTACTGACGGTGCATGATGATTTATCTCTATGGATTAAATGTCACGATTGAGGAGCTGTGGTCTAAATCATACATTCATGGCAGACCTTGAAAGCCTCTGGAAGGTCTCCCAGCTGCACACACCAAAGTTGGCTCAAGTGTTCAAACTTTTCTTTTTATTATCAAGTAACTGAAATTACGTATGGAATACCTTATTCGGTGTATCACAGTTTGGTAGACATTTAAGGGCACAAAGTTTTTCCAGAGATGAAACTTTATCCGTACAGTTGAG